>NC_081374.1:39905597-40233097 GCF_030684315.1 Stegostoma tigrinum | reverse complement strand
TGGATATTTCTAGCAGAATTGAGGGCCACCACTGGGAAATAGGATTCACCTTCTGGGTGATATACTCCCATTTCTACCTCCTTCCCATCAGTGGATACAAGACATCCTCCCACCCTATGCACTGCCTCTACCAGGGCCTCCAGACTCACTTCTGACAGCCTGTGCATTTTCTCCACCAGCCATGAGCTGACCCCCAGCAAGTGCTCTATAGACAGTCAGTGTAAGTGCATACATAAATGCCACAAATATCTACCTGGGGATGTTGCCACTAACCAGCATTTGAGCACAATTTGTATCAGTGATAATGGGAGCTGCAGGTGTTGGAGAATCCAAGATAACAAAGTGTGGGGCTGGATGAACACAGCAGGCCAAGCAGCATCTCAGGAGCACAAAAGCTCATGTTTCATGCCTAGGCCCTTCATCAGAGAGCTCTCTGATATGCAGAGAGCTCTCTGATGAAGGGTCTAGGCCCGAAACGTCAGCTTTTGTGCTCCTGAGATGCTGCTTGGCCTGCTGTGTTCATCCAGCCCCACACTTTGTATCTTTGAGCACTATTTAGCAGGTCTTCAGCTTAGCACTTTCAGGGATATTTAAGACATAGTAACCACCAGTGGGCCCAGAACTGTGGGATGAAATCCATATCTTATTCATACAGCTCCAATTTACTTTTTGTTTTCTTCCTTTGTCTAAAATAATACCCAGTGTCACCAGCCAGAACAGACGATGAGATACATTAACATGCAGCAACAGCATGACTGTAAAGGCTACTCAATAAAAACAGCGCAGTTCAGAAATAAGATAACAACCCAAAGTTCAACAGTAGATAAGGACAAAATGACATTTATACAAATAAAGGGAAAAACAACGTTCTTCACACTGAATGTCTGTAATATGAAAATGTGTGCTTCATTGTTTGATATTTTATGCCTTCAAAGCAAAATTATTCTCAAAGCTTCTTGTCAAATCTCCTAGAAATGACTCCAATCGCTTTAAAGGCATTGAAATATTTTTAGCACAAATAACTTCGGAAATTCCACCTGCCAAACAAACAACCAGCCAGCTCTGCGGACTCCAGTTTGAACACCTTCGCCTTTCAAAATCCACAAAGCCATGATGCAAAATAAGTGCAAATGCACCTTTAAACATGATCCCCTTGCACCTCCCTAAATAATGCACAGTTGCATTTCAGGTTTAATAATTCTTCACAGTAACCATTAGCTTCTACAAACCCACAAAAGTGCTTCAATATGCATTATTAAATGTATTGACTGCATCCTTAGTCACAGGTTGCATGCGATGCTACACTGAGAGGCAATAATCAACATTGTCAGGTGCCTTTTAACAAGCTGTGATCAAAATATTGACATCATTTTTTTCATTTTGTTTTTAATGTAATACTTTGTGGTAGGCAGAAAGATACCCAGCTTCACAATACTGTTGGTATTGACATTGTAGAAACCCAGCAACTCATTTAGGACGGAGGTGACCTACTCAACAACTGAGTACCCCCAGCCTCTGGGGGAGATTCCAAATACTCACAACCATCATGGTGAAGATGTTTCTCCATATTCCAGCCCACCCTTTAAACTGATACTGGGCATAGAGTTCTAGTTGCGTAAAGGATGTTGTTAAATTTGAGAGTATGCAGAAACGATGGAGATGAATGTCACCAGCACTGAAGAGTTTGAGCTTTCAGGAGAGGCTAGGTAGGCTGGGGTTATTTTCCCTAGAGTGTTGGAGACTGAGCAGTGACCTAATAAAGGCTTATAAAATCATGAGGGGCATGGATAGGGTGAATAGCGAAGGTCTTTTTTCCTAGGGTGGGCGAGTCCAAAACTAGACAGGAATACGTTTAAGATGAGAGGGGAAAGATTTAAAAAGGATCTGAGGGACAACGTTTTCACAAAGAGGGTGCTGCATATATGGGCTGAGCTGCCAGAGGAAGTGATGGATGCTGGTACAATTACAACATTTCAAAGGCATCTGGACGTGTAAATGAATAGGAAGCGTTTAGAGGGATATGGGCCAAATTTTGGCAAATGGGACCAGCTCAGATTGGGATGTTTGGTTGGTGCGGACGAGTTGGACCAAAGGTTCTGTTTCCGTGCTGTATGGTTCTGTGACTCTTTGACTCTTCAGTTTGGGGAAATAGTCTCTTAATGCTTGTTTATTGAGTCCAAGAATCTTAACAAAATACTGCAGGTACTGGAGATCTGAAAGATGCACAGAGAACTCTGTAGAAACTCCACAGGTCTGGCAGCATCTGCAGACAAATAAACAAAGTTACCATTTCCAGTCCAGTATGACTCTTCTTCAGAACTAAAATGTGTGCAAAATGATTTTTAAAAATATTTTTGACAGAGGAAGACCTGGGAGACAAATGCTGTTGAGGCCCAGCGCAAAAGACAGAGGACCTGTTAATGGTGATGAAAGAGACAAAGAGATATGAAGTGAATGTAAGTTAATGTGTGAAGCGGGGAGAATGGGTCCTCTCCAATCAGAAGAAAAGTAAACGGGAATCAAACATAACAAAACTGTGGGGTGTTGGGGGTGAACAATGTAAGATAAATGGCGAACCGACATCATGAGCCAGTTTCTGAAGATGTGGAGTTCTGTATTGGGACTTCGAATCTACAGTGTCTAAGCAAGAAATTGGGAGACCCACTCATTCTCTTTCATGCATTAATTAGTACACATTTCACATCTCTTTTCTTCTTTCATCACCATTAACAATCCTTTGTCTTTTGCTTTGGGCCTCTACACCCACCTGCCCCCTTTCTCCTCATCCGCCTCTGTCAATCAAGAAAACACATTTTCCAACGCTTTTCAGTTCTGAACTAGAGTCTTACTGGACTTAAAACATTAACATTGTATCTCCACAGATGTCACCAGACCTGCTGATTTTTCTCCAGCATGCTCTGTGATTGTTCTCTCTGAGTGTTATGTGTGCTAATGACCTGTGTTACAGTGAGGTAACACTGTGTGAAGCTGGATGAATTCAGCAGGCCAAGCAGCATAGGAGGAGCAGGAAAGCTGACGTTACGGGCCTAGGCTCTTCTTTGCGGTTTACCAGATTATTACATTCTGGAATTCTACCTTTGCATTTAGGGTTGCGGAAGGGTGATAATGTGCCCAGTTAATAAACCTGGATGGTGTGCTTGCTACAGATCGTGGAAGGCTGGCATCGTTTTACTGAGAAGGTGATGCAAAATTTTTAAAATTGGAATCTATAGTGGCAGGCTTTGAGTTTAGATTGAGGCAGCTTTATATCTCCAAAAATCCCATAAAGCAGTTACAGGTAAACAGCTCTGCTGTAATCTATCCTTTTGCTTTCAAGCTGAAAGAGGATTGGGATCAAATTTGGATGATTAACATTTCTACCTGGGCACATATTAACTATGTTTCTTGTTGCCTTGGCGAAGAGGGCAGAGAAGGGCATTTCAGAGATTGAGGACCTGTAAGATTAACAGAGAAGAACGCTGCTTGACCTTTTGAGCTATCTTTGCCAGAAAGGAAGGAAGATAGTCTCTACGCAAGGATTCCCAGCGATCTGACTGGGGGAAAAGACATCGCTGCTGCTGGTTAGTTTACAGAGCTGTCTAGAACTGAAAGAAGCACCCAGAATGACACTCAAAGTCATGATTCAATGGAATAAAGACTAAGGGAAACCTTTGGAAGCCAGAAGCAATTGTGGACTGTTAGCCCAAAGGAATATGCTTCTATCTGTATTTTAAAATATAATTGGCAACTAACTGAAACTAATGTTTTGTCAATTGTGCTCTTAAATATTTATTACAGTTACATTTTTAAAATGTGGGATTTTGCTGTGTCAGCTAGTAACTGAAAGTTTGATTGTTTTTTAAAGTTATTGATCTCAATGGAGAGTGTCATTGTCCTAAAGCCCAGTTTCTCTTCATAGGGCATTTCCTTCATTCATTATTTTTTGTTTCCTCAGTGTATTCAGTAAAAGGTCTGACATGATACTGTACCACTTTCACAGACTGAAGTGTGGCTTTGGGAAGGAGCAAAGGAGCTTCATGATCAAAAGCAAGTGCCAAATAAAGCTTGCAGTTTACTCTTGCACAGAAATTACTTAACAAAAGCTTGTGTAGGTTTCATGGCACACAGAACAACTGGAGTGCAAGAGCAGAAATTATCTTAAAGATCTAAAATACAATTTTAAGATTTCTATATGATATTGATGATTTGATTTTTCTGATTAATTCCTTATGTTCCGAAGGGAAATGCATATAAATGACACATCTTAAAAAGATAAGCTTGAGTCCAGTGTTAGCTCTTGCAAGACTGAATAAGTTTTGGGGGAGCTGTCGACTATTATTTCAATATCACAACAATACTTCAAAAGAAACTCCCTGCACATTAACACTGCACCATAGAAACAGACCATCGTCCAGCTGTAATAAAACTAGATCAATTTTCATTTATTTAATACCTTTCATTATCTTAGGAAGTCCCAAAATTATTTACTGCCATTGAATTACGTTTGAAGTTATTGTTATAATGTAGGAAACACGGTCACCGAATTCCACAGCACAAGGTCCAATAAACAGCAAAGTGATAAATGCACGCAGAACTCCAATGACCTGAATTATTGTATCTTGTATCAGTTATTTCAGGGCAGTAGGCACCGAGCTGTGTCAGTTGACCCTTTTTGTCTGATGTATGCTGACTTATGTGCCATTTTATCTCAACTGACTGAATTTATCAGGTGAAACTGACAGGTGCGTTCTTCTACAGAGTCAAATCCAAGTATTATTCTCATTACTTAGCCAAACATCAATTGCGAGCTGATCATTAAAGTGCCACAAAAATTGTTTATGCATGAATTGTGCACCTTGCATTGACAAATATGCATCAGCTTCTCATGTTAGTATAAGTAGCTCTTCTAGTATAATACGTTTTAAGAATAAAATCATTCGGCATTGAAGACTACCCGTAATCTCATCGTGGCTATTTTGGCTGCTTGAACATGTGTCCAATTAGATTGTCCCACAATGTGATCTTTCCCCTTGGCCCTGCATTTCTTTTCCACTTTCATAAATATAAATGTTTTCTCTTTGAAAATACATAATTGCTCATCAGCATCTGAGAGCAGAAAGGAAGCTGACATTTTATTGGAAATAGCACAGGCGAGGTCAGGGGCCCATTATAATAGTGATCAAAACAAGGCAGTGGGGAAGCAAACAGTCACAACAACAGAAAGGCTTATTAGATATATAAAGAAGAAAGCATGTGCTTAATGGCCGGAAAAGTAATTTTAAATTGTTCGGAAGAGGTGGCAAGTGTTGGATAATTTGCAATGATCATCAGTTAGGACTGTGAAAAAAGATTTAAAGAGTATTAGAATGAGAGCTGTAGAATTGAAGAGGATAGAGTGTGATGCGAATGTGAAATATGGGAAGCATCATGATGGGCCTGTCAGCAATTTACCAAATTCCCCAGCGATACAGTACACATGAGTGAGTGCTCCCATTCAAACTGGATCTCACACAGGCTGTTCAAAACATGATCATTGAAACAGAGACTTTTAACCGTTCAACATTCAATGGTTAGTGAGCCAATCCAAGTTAAACAAAAACCTTTCTTTAATGTACCTAGTCCATGATTCCTTTGTTTATAATTAGACTGTTTAAGGAGTGCCTTAAAACAAGGAAACTGAGCAATTGCTATCCTTTCCACACTAACATGGTACTTTGTCAGGTTAGTCTGAGGGAGCATCAGGCTTTGGGAAGACTGCCACCCACTTATAATCATAATTTCTTTTAACAGCATGAACTGCACAAAGAGATGGAAACATGAAGCTGCGCTTGCCCTTGGGATTACACACGAGATGCTGGTCTCAGCCGCACTGAAGGATTTACAATGGGTGAAAGCAGACTTCACACAATGCAGTTCCACTGAATCAGGCTCACAAAGAAGTCCTGCCTGTGGTGCTTTGGCCAATGCTGCTGTTCTGTAGGTTGCTGAAGGTACTGTTCTGCCTGAAGAAAGCCCAGTCACACTCAGCACAACGCTCTGGCTCTTACAGATCCCCATCGCACATCCCACAGCCTCAGCGCATCCTGCAATCATCTAGAGCAGAGTATGCAAGGATTCAGCGGTGCCCTGTGTCCATATAGTACTGGAACAAACCCTCAGACATGGCTGGCTGGGAAATCTGATGCAGAGAAGACATTCCGTGATCCTCGCTTGTTTCTCAGTGGAAGTAGCTGTTGCATTGCAGAGATGCTGGACAGATCACACAGTACTCTGGCCTCCACCTCTGGAGAGAAGATAGTTCCACTGCACCTTTCTCAGGTGCATGACATTTCATGGGAGGCAAGTGACTGTGGCTCTCCTGGATCTTCACTGTGTCATGAGAATGCCTATAGCTGTAAACTCCACATTAGGATTATAATTCCACTTCAAGTTGTTGCTACTCCTGGGCTTCCAGAAGCACTTGCTTACCATCAAATGTGGAGCGGTTCTTAGTCTGGCAGCTACAGAAACACCCACTGGGAATGGTCTCAACAATCCTACGTGGGCAAGCTCACAAACGATGCAGCTCCTCAGTAGCAAGATACACAGCAGCCACAACGCTATCTCCTGTTCAATGCCATCTCCTCCTCTACTACCGTCAATATCCTTTTATACTCTTGCACTGATTTCATATTTTATTAACAATGCCACCTAAAACTCCTTTTCCAACTTGCCAGTTCTTCTTAAAGATTGAATATTGGAAATTCAGTTCCCAGGCTCGATCACCCCACTGCCACGTCTCTGTACTCTCAATAATGTCATACCCCCATATGGATGTTGAATTCCCCCGGATATTAGGAAGTCTATAATTCCCTAATGCTTTCTCCACGGCAATATCTCAGCCATTCAGAGGCAATTTGCCAACTAATCTATGCCCTAAACACCTGCAGTATAAATTGTTGTGATTTTTTTCATAAGTTGTGCCTGTCCTGATGAGAACAATATGATACTCCTGTGATGTCTGTGGTCATCTCTGTATTTAACTGAAGCCAGGAATAATTCCAATTGAAAAGGTATTGCTTCTCATGGTATAATTGCCTTTATTTATGAATTGCGGTTTTCTGCCTATTCCCAATGAGAGCCTTTTATCAGTGGTTCATGACACTCCAATCAGTCTTTGTGGAATCTTTTCTGTTGAAGGGTCTAGGCCCGCAACGTCAGCTTTTGTGCTCCTAAGATGCTGCTTGGCCTGCTGTGTTCATCCAGCTTCACACTTTGTTAATTGAGATGAGCATCAGACGACTTGTCCTTTTTATCACAAAGACTTCCATCCTAATTGTGTGGTCTACATCAATCCACTGGCAACTTAAACTCTCATTCATGCTCCCCCTTAGCCTCCAACTTTGAGTATTCCAGTATTTTCTAATTGGCTTTCCATTGTTCGCAAAATGGGAGTGTTTATCAAATCCTACAGCCTGCCATACTCATCCATCACTTCCATTTATGCTAAATGATACAATCTCCCATTCCCTTCATTATCACAGTGGTAAATTTATCACAGAGTCCCTACAGAGCGGAAGCAGGCTATTCAGCCCATTGAGTCCATACTGACCTCTGAAGACCCAGACCTACACCATCCCTGCATTTCTGATGGCTAATCCACCTAATCTACACATTCCTGGACACTACGAGCAATTTAGCATGGCCAATCCACTTAACTTGCACATTTTAGACTAGGGAAGGGAACCAGAGCACATGGAGGAAAGCCATTCAGACACGGGAAGAATGTGCAAGCTCATGTAGACAGTTGCCTGAGGCTGGAATCAAACCTGGGTCCCTGGTGCCATGAGGCTGCAGTGCTAACCACAGAGCCACTGTGTCTCCTGTTTACAGCCTGATGGTTAAATCTTTCATAGCCAGAAAGTCTATTGTTCAACTCCAACCACCTCTATAACTGATCACACTCTCAGAATTCAACATGCCATACCCTACCCACACCCAACTACCACACGCCAAACATGCTGCTGGCCTCTTGTGCATTTTCCCCTCCCATTAGCCCCTTCAAAAATGACTGTGCTTTTTGCTGCTTCAGGAGGCCCACTCTGGTATTGCCTTCCTAATCACCTCTGGCACTCTCCACCTCGTCCTTCTTAAAACCCACCTCTTTCACCAGTATCTCCCTCACTCGTTCAGCATCCCATGTTGTTATATTGCACCTCCCAGCAACACTGCAAACCTTTCTCCTAATCAAAAGATGCCAACAAAATTCATGTTGCCGTCATGGTACAAAGGAAAGGTAGTAAATTGGACAGGAGCACATATAAAGTACAAATTAATTGTGATCAGAAAGGCTAGCCCACTCAGTGGGCAATTCTGCCCTCTAGTGGCATTGTGGCTAATATGAACCATTCCAACCTCACAGAGCTGTGATCCAGCACTTCTGCGTGCAATCACTCAGGAACTGAGCTCTAATTCTTTGTTGACACCTCCCTGAAGCAGATACTAAACTGAGCCTCTGGAAAAGAGGTCTGATGACGTGATCCAAAGACTTGCAAAATCAGGAACTGTCTCAGTTCAGTGTTTGATAGTTCAGCTTTCAGTGCTGCGATTATAGATTTCTTTTTACTGAGGTAAACTTCTGCAAACAATAAAGAATCAAGCTGGGACATTTTTATTTCTCAATATCAATCATAGAGCCCCATGCCATAGAAGTCATTGTAGGCAATATTGTATGTGTCTTTGTGCTGGAAGCCTAACAAAACAAGGAAAGATCAAATATAATGGAAAGAAGTAGCACTAAAGAAGTTCTGTCACATTTTATTGCAGTGTTACATAAGCTAGATTTTATGAATGGTTATGCATTAAACTGCCTCCTTTAATTCAAGACAAAATGGGTTGTTTGGCGAGAACGAGGCGTCTTTCTATGTGGAGGCAAATTCAAGTGATTTCATATTTTATCTATCCAGAGACAAATCTGTGTGTACTTCGAGGCAGAAACCCAATGCAAACTTATTGAAAGCAAGATGCAAATTTTAACACCCGGAGAGAAAGGAGCAGAAAGACGGTCTTGCTGCACACATACGCAGTTTTCAGAATCAATTGGACAGACAGATATGGCCAGGAAGAACCACAGCAAGGGCTGTTTTGTCAAACGTGAAAAAAGAACAGTTTTTGAGATAACTATCAAGTTGTGCTTTGCTGAGGATAAATCCTCTGTTTGAAGAAGTCAAATTTATGGAGATTAAAAAAAAAGCAGCCCTGATGAAAGGAAGTCTGTTCAATTATGCTCACAAAGGTGAGGGAAAAAATTTTGTCTAAAAGGATTCAAGGCAGGAATAAGAGATCCAGTTAAAGCTGGGATAAACCTGATATAATCTTTAAATATGGTGTGGGGTTTACAACTGTATTAAGAAGTTAATGATAAATATCTTTTCTGTAGTCCAGCATATTACTTCCCTATAAGGTAATGCTTACTCAATGTTAATTTTGGTGTGCTTGTTACAGTAAGCGTCTTAAAATAGGAAATCTTGTCATGTATTTCTTTGTGTTGATCAATGGGAAATTCATAACTTTTAAAAAATTATTGACCACTGCAGGGATTACAGCACACCCAATGCTAATCATGCAATCTCAGAGGCTGTTTAAAGGAGATGCTGTGATTAGTCAGGATTTAAACAAACATTTAATTTTGCAGGATTCAGTAAAAGTCCATATGTTCAATTCTGAGATGGTTCTGAAGAGAGAGGACCTGTCTGAAACAGTTAACAAAGATTCATTTGAAAGCAGTGACAGAGGAGTGAGGAGTAGCCTAAAAAATAGGGGCTAAAAAGGCAAAGATTATTGAAGCATTTGCTCAACATTTGAACCTCGAGGAGGAAATAGTAATCCAAATAATATTCCAGGTGAGTTAGCTAGGATTCAATTACGAATCAGACAAATCAAATTAGAAAGAGATGGTGAAAGACTAACATTTAAATTCAAAACAAGAAATGTAAAATCAAACTGAATTGAAGGAGGAGGAAAAGGAAAAATAAATATAAGAAATGGGACTCCAGAGGGAAAAAGGAACAGCAATAAGAATAAAAAAATTGAACTTTTAATTCCAAAGAGGAAGCTTTTAAAAAAAAACAAAGGGGAGAATAAAAAGGAAAGCTTGAACTATGGGAGGAAAAGGAAGCGAGAAAAATAATCTGCACACAGAGAGCCTCTGATTACATGTCAGCGAATGCAGGAGAGGGAAGGAGGAGGAAATGTAAATGCAGTTTGTGCCATTTTAGAAAATTGCTATGAATCTGCAATGGTCACAAGAAGGTTGGAAGATATTGTTTTCAAGGACAAGGCTTTAGAAATATTCTTGTCCCTTTCAAAGTTACAGTCTGGCTTTTATGAAACACTGAGAGCTGTTGTTCTCAATGCCTAAGACTAAGCGTCTGAGGCTTACAGGCAGAGTGTAGACATTAAAGGAGGAGCCTATTGTGGAATTTGCTGAGAAAGTAGAATAGCGCAGATCCGTGAAGATTAAACAGGATTTTAAAAGCCTTAGAGATGTAATGCTAATGGAGGAATTTAACTGTGTCCTTTTAGAAGTAAGTTCCCACAAGGAGAGCCATAAAGCATTGAAGTTAAGAAAAGCTACAATAACTCCTAGTGGTTACAGATTGTCTCAGAAGCATGTGTGTAGCAGTAAACCCTTATTTAGGAGCCCACAGAGAAATTGGTTTGATACTGAACTGAATCTGGTCACGGAGGAAGGTAGCAAAAGTGAAAAGTTAGATAGTTTTCAGTGTGGGGATGAAGGGACCAAAGTGTTAATTCTGTCAGAAGAGCATGCTGTATGTGATAATGGTTCCGAAAGTGTTTATACTGAAGTTACATTAACTCCACTTAACCTGATAATAACTCAGTCTCTGGATGGACAAAATCAGTTAGTCCTGCATAATGTCTTGATGGAGTGAGATATGACATCCCTGACTCCTGCTCATTGTTATTCTAGATAAGTAGTTAATGATAGTTATAACTGTTGCATGCAATAAGCTGTATCCTGTTTTGTAAGGTAAGTGCCTTTTCTGGCTGAAATTCTTCAGTGGTATATTGTCGAATCCTGATAAGTAGACTCTTAGACTTAGCATTGAAAGCTAATCTGAATGCAAACATGGTGTAGCGGCAGTGTTCCTGCCTCAGACCCGTAAGTCGTCAGTTCAAGTCCTTCCAGCTCCAGAATAACTTATCTGAATAGGTTGTTTTGGAAATGTCTAGAAAGTTGATCTGTTAACCTTATGATTGTATCTAGTGTCCCACTAATGGCTGTTTAGCTTGTTCACTGTTTATTTTAAAAGAGCAGCAAGAAGGGAGAGAGTGAATGAACTCCCCCAATCACAGCCAGTGGTTGTTGGCCAGAGCTCGATACAATAAAGAGGCGTATAAAAGTGGACTATATAAAATGAAAGTATAAACTTTCAAGGGCTGCATGACTGTTCTTCAGAAACTGCTTAATGATGTACAAAAGCATATCACAAAACAAAAAGTATTGTCTGTTGGAGCATTGAAAATTATGAAAGTTCTCCATTTAAAGGTGAAGCAACCCCATTTTGTCCAGTAAAAATGAATAGTCTGATAGATAGCCCTGACCTTGAGATGGGCAAGTGACATAAACCTGTCTCCACAAAGATTGCTGAACTAAAAACGTGTTGGCATGGACTATTGATGGGGATTGCTTAATCAATCTACTATGTAATGCTCACAGCCAAAGAAATGTTTTTGAATCCAATGTTTGTGTTATGGACTAGACCAAAACACCTTCAGATATAGTGAGGAGATAGCTTAGACTGTAAATTTGATCTTATTTAAACGCAAGTGTATGGAACTGTGTTCCAAATGTGATTCAATCGGTTATACTACTCACCTTTAAGCAAAAAATACTTTGTTTCTACCCAATAGTTAAAATATAAACAAAAGAAAGAAGAATTAGTATAACAAATCTATTGGATAACTTAACAGAATAATAGATCATTTAACTACTAAACAGCCCCAGTTCCAATATAGTAACGTCCCATAAACACATCCTTGGCAAAGGCAGATTCAATAAAATAGTTTATTTTGCATGCAATGTTTCTCCAGTCTAGGAGGAAATTCTGGTAGAGAGAATTCCAACTTTTACAGTAATAGTGAGAAAGACAGCTTCTACATTCAGCTTCAAGACCCCAGCAACTACTGAACACTAAAACTAAAATCGTAGTTCTGCGGGAGCTTGACTCCATCCCTTTATATAATTCTTTTGCTCCGACTTCTAAAAATAACCCCTAGGCCTCACCAGCTATTTACGTTATAGGCCTTGGAATGGACTGGTGATCGTCTCTGTCTCAACCTCTCTTCATAAAGAAACAAATCATGACAAAATACATCTCTTAAAGCAATAGCATCATTACAGTTGATGTGCTCTCGGCAGATACTACAGTCAATTAGTCATAGTAAGTTCCTGTAAGCATAGATAACTGGCCATATGTTTTATTCAATTTTACGAATGTTGGTTGAGAGGTAAAGATTAAACAGGATTTGATATGAGACTAGGAGAACTCAATACTGTTCAATGGATACCACAGATGCCTAGGGAGCTTTTACCTTCTCCAGGGAAGGCACATTACTCAATGGTTTAATGTTTCATCATAAAGCTAACCATCTTGATAAGTGCAGAACAAGAAGTGTGTGCAGAAATGAGAAGCACATTCACCTTCACTTGCCCCTTGTTTATCTAATTTCAATCTGGTACAACGGATCCCACAGTAACTGGATTGTCACCAGGGATCACCAGCCTTTGCAAAACATTTGTAGCTTTCCATGATGTTGGTCTTCAGTCTTTTAAACAAGACCGATCACTTCCATTGAATTTGTTGCAACAGGCTAGCTAAGTTTTGCACAGCATGAACATTTAACCTGCCTCTTTTGTAATTGCTAAATTTCTCTGTTGTAGAATAAATGGCTCTTTAAGGGCTACTTCTATATATGGATTTTATGCCTCTTGCCAGGCTAATGTTTCTATTGTCTGGAATCTGTTTGTGTTTGTAGACAAATCACAGACTGCAAGATTCCAAATAGACTGGCATAAAACTACAGACAACACTATTAAAACCTCGCTTACTGAAATAACTACACAGAGGCTGGTATCCCATCGCCAAGTCACCCTTTACTTACATATGATCAGTCCTTGATTTCAGTACCTGACTCAATCAGAGTTAGGTCTTCGAGTGTCAGTATCTCTGACATTCACCCATTTTGTCTCTCAGCTAGGGCTCCCTTGTTGGACTAGATTAACAGCCCCAGTCAGGGAACTCACATTCTATGAGTTCGGCTGACTGGCCTTGTTGCAATCATTATGGTTAGGAGAACCTAATTTGTGCAGAAATCCATAAATCAGGGCTGCGTCTTTCTGATAATACAAGGAACCAAAAGCAGTCAACCAGAAAATTTGATTTTACATTATCACATCATCTTTGGTTCAGTGGTGCATCAGTTTATCGCTCTGCTCCTCCTCCATCCCCTTAACGTTATGTTTTATTTAAACTTTATCCTCCATTTTGTTCATTTCCTCTTTGTTGTTCTCATTAGTTTTCTTTTATGTGCAGAGCCCTACCCATAAATGATTGTGTTTCTGCCAATGCCGTGGGTGAGTTAACATGATTATCCTTGGGGAATATTATAAAGGAGTCTGAAACAAGACTGTCAGGACAGAGTCAGGATTTAGATCTGATTCGATAGCCTTTTTATTGTTGATCCAAAAAAAACGTCGTACAATTTTACTTCCATGTAAGTTCACAAGAGGAGTGGACTGGAGAACTGTCTTAAAGTAGTATCGATCCGTCATTGAGAGTTTTCTGAGTTCCACTTCACAGACAAACAGATGAAACGCTGGCAAGTCTTGGTTACCATAGCAACATCGTCAAAGCAGGTACAGATTGTGTTAAAATGTTGGCAGTGCCAAACATAATTCATTTCACCCTTTGTGTTGTTAAACTGTCTGAAAGACTTTATATTCACACCACCGCCACCCACTTCCCCCAGCTCTACTCTTCCTGTTCAAGTTTGAAATGCCCCCTGCTGGAATCGAAGTATTAAAGTAAGTAATAGAGTCAGAACGGGAGTCAAGGAATTGGCTGGGAATGGAGTCAAGGTGCTATTCGTGACTTTGCCAGCATTGCAGGGAGAGAAAGGAGAGCAGCATTTACCTGCGCTGTGTCAGATTGCTACACAGAGACCACGGGAGGCTGACATGGGCATGAACCATCGCGGAGGACAGGATCAAGCTACTGTTTTTCCATGCCCACTATCATGGCCCTAACTGCATGACCCTGTGAAACAGATGCCTGAACAGCTGTGGGCTGGTCAATGCACACATTTTCCCCAAGTGCTGCCTGTCACACCCATTGTGAATGATTAGGCAAAGCTGCTTTATCACTGCTCACCAATTTCTCCTTCAGTGTTCCAACAAATCCCATGTTATTGCAGGTGGAAGCGGGGTGCTGGAAGGCAGCCAGGGTGTGAACAATAACCACGTTGCAAAAGGCCATTGGAACGGCATCTCAGCTGCAGTCAGCACCAGACTTATGGTGGTTGTGTTATCAGAAATCAAAAAGCCTGGACTAGAAATTAAGACAATGCAAAACAGAAGCAGAAGTAGACTATCCATCACATCAAGCCTACTCTGCTATTCTGCCATGTCTGATCTTTGGCTTCAACCCTTATTTTCCCAACCCCTCCCACTCCCCTCATGGAGAGTGAAGGGTTAAGTATACCGTTACTGGAATAATAGCAATTGTGCGTAAGCAGCTATGTCATGATAACATTGGATCACATGGACCTGGGACCTGAGTGTATCAATTCCCAAAGATGTCCTTTCTTATCATCCTTTGTGTATTATGTATATACTTAATAAATGTTGTTGAAACTCATTGACAAGGATGTGGACTATCATCTATAACAAGCCAGACCTGCTCATACTATACTTTGATTTCTTGAGGGAGAAAATAAAGCCCAACTTAACCCTAAATATGTTCAACAAAAGAGCATCAACAGCCCTCTGGGTTCGAGAAATCCCAAGACTCGCCTGTCTTATAGGTTAGTGAGACCCAATTTGTGTAAGAACCTATAAATCATGATTATTGTTTTCTGATAACGAAGGGACTAAATCCATTAGGCCATAAAATATAATGGCAGAATTAGACAATTCAGCCCATCGAGTGTGATCTACCACTTGATTAGAAAATAGAACAGTATAGCACAGGAACAAACCCTTCTGCCCACAATGTTATGGTTGATATGTTTGTCAACCTCATTCTCCTGCCTTCACCCCGTAAACTTTGATCCTCTTACAAATCAAAATCCTGTCTTTATCTTAAATACACTCAATGATTTAGCAATGAGTTCCACAGATTCATCATCCATTGGTTGAAAAAAAATCCTCCCTATTTCAGTTCTGAAGGCAACTATAAAACTCTGGCTTAACATCATTTCATCATCTTTTATTGAGAGCCGTGCCATTTCCCACTCCAACATCCACAGGAATAGTGCCAGACGACTGGAGGATAGCAAATGTGGATCCCCTGTTCAAGAAGGGGAGTACAGACCACCCTGGTAATGATAGACCAGTGAGCCTTACCTCAGTTGTTGGTAAAGTGTTGGAAAAGGTTATAAGGGATAGGATTTATAATCATCAAGAAAAGAATAAATTGATTAGAGATAGTCAGCACGGTTTTGTGAAAGGAAGGTCGTGCCTCACAAAACTTATTGAGTTCTTTGAGAAGGTGACCAGAGAGGTAGATGAGAGTAAACCGGTTGATGTGGTGTATATGGATTTCAGCGAGGCATTCGATAAGGTTCCCCACAATAGGCTATTGTACAAAATATGGAGGAATGGAATTGTGGGAGATATAGCAGTTTGGATCAGAAATTGGCTTGCTGAAAAAAGACAGAGGGTGGTACTTGATGGGAAATGTTCACCCTGGAGACCAGTTACTAGTGGGGTACCACAAGGGTCGGTGTTGGGTCCACTGTTGTTTGTTATTTTTATAAATGACCTGGATGAGGGCGTAGAAGGATGGGTTAGTAAACTTGCAGACGACACTAAGGTCGGTGGAGTTGTGGATAGTGACGAAGGATGTTGTAGGTTGCAGAGAGACATGGATAAGCTGCAGAGCTGGGCTGAGAGGTGGAAAATGGAGTTTAATGCAGACAAGTGTGAGGTAATGCACTTTGGTAGGAGTAACCGGAAGGCAAAGTACTGGGCTAATGGTAAGATTCTTGGTAGTGTAGATGAGCAGAGAGATCTCAGTGTCCATGTACACAGATCCTTGAAAGTTGCCACTCAGGTTGACAGAGCTGTTAAGAAGGCATACAATGTTTTAGCTTTTATTAATAGAGGGATCGACTTCCGGAACCAAGAGGTTATGCTGCAGCTGTACAAAACTCTGGTGCGGCCGCTCTTGGAGTATTGCGTACAGTTCTGGTCACCGCATTATAAGAAGGAGGTGGAAGCTTTGGAAAGGGTGCAGAGGAGATTTACTAGGATGTTGCCTGGTATGGATGGAAGGTCTTACGAGGAAATGCTGAGGGACTCGAGGCTGTTTTCATTAGAGGGAAGAAGGTTGAGAGGTGACTTAATTGAAACATATAAAATAATCAGAGGGTTAGATAGGGTGGATAGGGAAGGCCTTTTTCCTGGGAAGGTGACGGCGAGCATGAGGGGGCATAGCTTTAAATTGAGGGGTGAAAGATATAAGACAGATGTCAGAGGTGGTTTCTTTACTCAGAGAGTCGTAAGGGAATGGAACGCTTTGCCTGCAACGGTAGTGGATTCGTCAACTTTAGGTACATTTAAGTCGTCATTGGACAAGCATATGGACGTACAAGGAATAGTGTAGGTTAGATGGGCTTGAGATCGGTATGACAGGTCGGCGCAACGTCGAGGGCCGAAGGGCCTGTACTGTGCTGTAATGTTCTATGTTCTATAACTCTATCCTCTCTTTGACTTTATAAATCTTATTTTACCTTGTTCCTACTTTTCATCCATTCCTTCTTTGTTTTTCTTATTATTTTCCTCTCATGTGTAAAGTTATGACCCATGAATTACTGTTTAGTATGTCCCTGTAGCTATCATAAGCGGTTGAATAAACTTTTCACATCAATATCATTAGGACAGAAATTCTTCATCATGATCCTAAATGAGTAAACTCATATTGTGTGATTGTATCCGTATGTTCTAAACTCTCCTGAGACTCCTCTCAAAATCCGTCCCATCAATCTTACTCAGAATCCTATATGTTTCAGTTGGATTGCCTCTCATTCTTCTATTCTTCCGAGAATACAGACCCTGTTTACTGAGGATCACATTATTGTATAGCCCTCACCATCCTAGGAACCAATCTATTGAATGATTGTTATACAAATTCCAAGGCAGAATCAGAACTCACACAACACCAGTTCATAGCCCAATAACTTCTCCCAACAAAGGGGCAGAGCTCGGAAAGCTTGTGATTTCAAATAAACCTATTGGGCTATAAACTGGTGTTGTGTGAGTTCTGATTCTGCCTTGGAATTTGTATAACAATCATTCAATAGATTGGTTCCTGGGATGGTGAGGGTTGTACAATAATGTGATCCTCAGTAAATGGGGTCTGTATTCTCTGAAGCATGTGATTTCAAATACACCCGTTGGACTATAACCAGGTGTCATGTGATTTCTGACCGTCAATTCCAAGGTTTGTGCTTACATGGAAATGAAGACTAAAACTGCACATCATATTCTGGATATGGTCTCACAAAAGTCCAGTATAGTTGAAGCAAGACTTTTTTGTTCTGATGCTCCAATCCCTTTGCAATAAAGGCCAACATACCAATTGCCTATCTTTCTGCTTACTGACTGTATTCCTTACATGACTAAATCTCTCTAAATATCAACTGTTGCAAATATCACACAAAAGCATAAAGTTTATGCCTTTAAACCATTTTTTATTCTCATAAACAAAGTGAATAAGCTCAAAATGTCCCTACACTTCCTTCACTCGTTACATTAGTTTTTCCATCTTGGCCTGTAAGAGACTAACACTTATTTAGCTGTTGTCCTCCTTTTTATAAACTTGTAAAAACTCGAACAATTTGTTTTGAAATTCCTCGTTAGTTTTAATGACTGTTTGCTAGTTTCTAAAACACTCCCAATCTTGTAATTTGATAGTAATCTTTCCAACCTCTACTTGTAATCTAAGATCAACCACAACCTACTCTCATCTTTTTGTTTCATCGATGAAATGTCAGTTTAAAAAATTCCACCACGGCAATCTAAGAACCTGAATTCCGTTTAAGAAATCAGAAAATGAAAAGGAATTCTGGAGCCAGAAGAAGTGGCTGGGAAACAGCGGGATTCTCTTACAAGTGGAAACCTGCTCCTTACCCTGGTTCAATCAAGTTGTGATCCAATCCTACATCAACGTAGCTGTCTCTTAAACATTTTGCAAAGTGGCCTAACAAATGACTATCAACTCAAGAAAACCAGAGATGGCCATTAACTATGCTCTCAGGGAGAGGAATTGACAGCATTGAGTGATCTTTCTCCAAAAGGCCAAGCAGCTTGCTGTCAAAATCCAGTTTACTGAGAACTCTGTGGGACTTTGTCATTATATAGAACATGCCATTGGCTTGTTGCTTATTGACCTCTGGTGCATTGCGCATCAAAACGTCCTCTGTTGTTAAGATGTTGACTTCTGACAGAAGTGACAGGTAGAATGTGGTATCTCATTTTGAAAATCAAAACCCATTGACTTACTGACGCATCCAGGAATTGTGTTGCTGTATATCAGTCAGCTTGCTTCGCAGCATCTAATCACTCCTCAGGGTTTTCATTTTCTCATCCTTTTATCTGCCAGGAAAAGGTTCTTGTACAAAAAATGCTGGATGACAAACAGACAGCACCAACTCCTATCCTTTTTGCTTTGCTTCTGTGATATTGAGTGACTGAGTTAGGATTGAGTGCTGTGGCTATGATAGAAAATTTCAGTGTGGTACATGGAGAATGTTTTAACACATTTCAGATTCTTTCCAATGTAATATTGTCTTGTACTCCATGCTTGTGCTGACAGACAAGACCATGAATTCCCAACACTTGTCTGTGCATAAGAGGAGTGATGTACAATAGAGAGAATTACCACTACATTGCTGCCTCCACTGTCCCTCCACCATCCTGTCATCATAGCACATTCTGGATTCACAAGGGCTTCTGCAATCATAATTTTCATTGTCTCCTCACTGTAGTACAAGGAACTGAACCAGGCCAAACAAGTGCTCAGGCCTAGCTGCTTGGCCAATCATTTGGTTGACCCCTCAAATCCCACTTTCCATTTTCATTCCTAGCCCTTGTTACCTTTATATAATTTAACCCCTGCTCAACTCAGCTTCTTTGGCACCTTCAGAAATTAAGGCTTACGGGGCTCTGTCTGTCATGATAAAAATGCAGAATCATAAAGAACACATGGAAACCATACAGCCCATCACACATCTGCTAACCATTCAAATGAGTTATCAAATTAACTCTCGTTTTTGCTATTTCTCCAATATTTTCTAATCTAAATGTACATTGGTCCCATTTTGCAAGTTGGGATTAAATCTGCATCGAGCAGTCCTTCAGGCAAGTCTCGACAACCATTCAGCAAATGCCTTTTTGCCCAGATTGCCTGGGCTCTTTTCATGACTCCCTGTGTGTGTAGAAAAATTGTAATTCAGTTTGCAAAGGCCCCTCCTCATTTAGCCTTTCCATTTAAACTGTAAACCTTTCTGAATGAACTGGAGGAGCCCTAATCAAGAAATCTGCACTAATTCTGAGAGGATGCCATTCAACGTGGCGACCAGAAGAGACGTGATCTCATGGTTTTGTAAAAAAAAAATCAGCCGTTAGAAATTTGCTGTCGGCTCTCAAAATATTGTTTAGAATGAAGCCACAAAGGGTAAAGAAGACTGCATTTTCCCACAAAACTCTGAAAAAGAAGCTGATCGGTAAGTTACCATATTTACGATAATTGCAATAAATAGTTTTTCAAGTTATAGTGTGGTAGGTCAGCTCGACCAAGTGGAATGTACAATCTGTGGTTTGTGTGAAAGTATTGAAGCATCATACAACCGACATGAGCATGTATGTGTTATGTTGTGCCTTGTGGTCATTATATCATTATATCTTTAAGAGACAAGGTCATGATATCATCACTTTATGATAGTTTGTTTTTACAGATATGTCAAACTCCCTCTTAGTTGGCATCAGTTGAAACATGTCACTCTAATAGAAACCGCTCTTTGTAACTGAATAACCGGTGTTAGCCCAGACTCTACATGCCTAAGGAACGTGAAATGTGTATAAAGTTGGTAGTCGCAATAAATATCTGTTGAATCCTTCAATACCCCATTATCCATGCCTCATTCCTTATGTTACGTGGAGTGCCATGCTTCAAAGAATTCTCATGCTTGTGTCTGCCTAGCCTGTCCCAGGATCTTGGTGTTGTCCCAGTCGAAGTCACGGTATTGGTCGTGTCTTTTTGTAGCCAGTTGGTGTTCATCTCAATCCACATGGACAAGGAGAACCACGACTTCGACTGGGGCAACATCATGATCCTGGGACAGGCTAGGCAGAGACAGGCACGAGAATTCCTGGAAGCATGGCCCTCCACGAAGCAGGCTATTAATAAACACATTGAACTCGACACCATATACATCCTACTACAGAGGAAACCCAGAAGTGAGGCAATCCATTGCAATGGACCCCAGAGTTTAAAAAGCAGCAGAAAAACACACCAACACTTCATCAGGGGCTGCACTGAGGATGTTACCATGCACAGTAATGGAATGTCTGCGGAACAACAAACAGCTCAGCGAGCCAGCCAACCTCAACACCCACAACCTGAGCTACAGATCTACTGCAAAACCTTAGGGTGCAACCTATGTTATTCAATGGCAGCTTATTGTGGGATGGGGGTGGAGTAGCGTGTGCAGGGGATGCTATCACTGTGGGTAAATGCCTGAATTTATTCCCATAATGTAGCACTAGCATTTTGATTCTGTACCTACATCTAGATATGATTATTCCTCAGAATTAAGGCATGGCATCGACCTTTTTATTCAATGGCTTCCTTCCCTCCCCAGTCCCATGGCACATTATGTCAGTGCAAAGCAAGATGCTTCATAGTGATTGATGTGAAGCCTCAGGAACACTGCGCCTGATTGGTTGTCCAATTCCAAAATTCCCTACTGATTAATAGCTTATGTATCTGACATGGGCCTTGTGGCTGGAAGATTAATTTTGGCTTTAGTTCAACTCCAAAAACAGTGTTGAAGGGCAGAGTGAGTGCAATGATGTCTGCAAGCCCAGCCACAATAGTAACATCCAACAGCAGCTCCAGGACAGTAATCTCCGGAAGAAGACCTACAACAGTAAACTTCAGAAGAAGTTCCAGAACAGTAGTGTCCAGCAGAAACTCTGGCCA
Organism: Stegostoma tigrinum; assembly: GCF_030684315.1. Lineage (NCBI taxonomy): Eukaryota > Metazoa > Chordata > Chondrichthyes > Orectolobiformes > Stegostomatidae > Stegostoma > Stegostoma tigrinum. The sequence continues at coordinate 40,211,609 of NC_081374.1, read as the reverse complement.
AGGAGACAGTTACTTGATGGAGATGAGCAATGCTTTGTCATTACAACTTCCTGCAACACTGGGATCTGTAGTGAGCTACACACCTCTCAAATTAGTGTGATCTCATCAGGTCTGACAGCAATAAAGGCATTTGAACAGACATTTGAAGAATGCAAGTTCATCTTGTCACATTTCACCAGGGTAGTGCACTGGAAATCAAACCCCACTATTCCCAGTCATCACAAAAGTTCAATTTTCTTCTATATAAGTTAGACAGAATTCCCTCTCCATCCTATAAAACTCTCTCGCATACCCATACAAACAAACATAGGGAAATCAAAAATACGTCAGTGTTTGGCAGTTCAATGTCCCTTGTGCACAGTATTCACTGAATAGGATCCTTTTGCTTGCCAGGACTTGCTGTTCTTCAATATTTATTCTTCACATCCTTTTCATTTCCTTGCAGGTGGTACAGAGTGGCTCATTCACAAATTGGAAAGTATTTGACTTCCCCTTCTGGAGGCCCAAGGACTCCTGGACATATTGTTCACACCACAAGCTATTAAGCCATCTAGGAGCCAATCACGTAGTTGTTGCCAGGGAGAATGTCTTTGTATTTCACACCACTCCACAAATCAGTCAGCGACTTGGAGTCAGCCAAATCTCACTTTGTACACATCCCTGGTGCTAGTCCGTCTTCAACTGGTTGAACTGTCTGAACAAACCAACAGTATAAATATCACTTTCAACAAATTTCAGTGATTTGCTTTTAGAAAAGTGCAGCAATCCATTCCAAAATACTGGGTTCTTAAAACAGTCACTTTCCCACTTCAGTCCACAATCAAAAATGCAGAAGTATAATAACATAAAGCCTTTACAATGTATACTTGCAAATGTGCACAAACCCTTACGTAGCTTTGTCAAGTATGGACCTATGAAGCTTCAATAGGCTTTTTCTTCCTCTGCTTTGACTTCATTTAATTGCCATCCTGACCTCTGAAGCTGGGGTGGAGGGACCCAGCTCTGTAGTGGGTCCTGTTGGTTAGGTTGCCTTGGCTGGTCATTTCCAGATGTTTTGGCCTACCGGGTCCAGGCCTACTGTTCAGATTCAGACTGCTTTGGCATCCTAGGCAGAGGAAAGGTGGAAGGACAGGGCCCATTGTGGGAAACTGCTAACAGGAAACTTCTAATAGCACCTGTGTGTGGCTCCTCCTCCATACTGGTGCCTGAGATAACTCCACAGAGGTCAGTATGCCATCACCAAGTCACCCGTTACTTACACAAGGACTGTTCTTGGCACTGAGCCAGCTCCCAGAGTGAACATAACCTGTGAAACTCCTGTTCTTATCTGTCAGCCAGGGCTCCCTGATTGGTCCAGATTAACAGACCCAAACAGGGAACTCGTATTCTATGATCTATGATTCCACCTGGCTGACCTCATTACAATCACTACAGAGCCTGCTGGCAGCACTGTGTCCCCCCAGGAAGAAGGGTGATCTAGAGTCATGTTGAGTTTCCTTGTCATTGATGCTGAGACTATGACTACAGGAATGACGTACAGGTTCATGAGCATATCCAGTGAATATATTCAGCTGGGTTCCCTGTAGGATTAAGGGGGAAGCAATGGCCTAGTGGTATTGTGACTGGACTATTAACCCAGAGACTCAGGTAATGTTTTGGGAACCTGGGTTCGAGTCCCACCACGGCAGATGGTGGAATTTGAATTCAATAAATATCTGCAGTCGAGGGTCTAATGAAGACCATGAATCCAGTGTTGATTGTCAGGAAAAACCCATCTTGCTCACTTATGTCCTTCAGTGAAGGAAACTGCCATCCTTACCTGGTCTGGCCTACATGTGGCTCCAGACTCATAGCAAAGTGATTAACTCTTTACTGCCCCCTGGGCAATTAGGGATGTGCAATAATTGCTGCCTGGCCAGCAACACCCTGATCCCACGAATGAATAAAGAATAAAAAAACTAGCCTTCCCTTTGAGACAGCCAGACAGATGTCTGTCTGAGGCAAGTGCGATACTGTTAATATTGGGCGGGCTCCTCCATCCTTTGATCTGCTTTCTGATTGTTAATGGCCAAAACCATGGATAACCTTTTGTCTAGGGCTGAGCAGATTGTTAGACTCTAACAGTCTTCTGAGTATATCTATGCCTGCTTTATGTTATAGCAATTTATAACATCAATGGGTTTAGGGTCTATAGAACACAATAGAGCATTTATTTGTTCAAATTATGATTTAGCGTTTACATTTACAGCAATTCTGTATCATACAAACTGTTTTCTCCAAGATTTCTAATCCTATGTTCAACATGTCCCATTTCTGGTATTAGATTTTAATGGCAGCATTATTTATCCTGTCATATTTTCCTAATTTAGCTGCTTATGAACCCAGAAGTAAGCCATTCAGCCCATCAAACATGCCTTGCCATTTAATAAAATTATGGTTGATCATCCATGTGGATGCCTATTTCCCACATTACCCCCACATCCCTTTATATCATTGGGATTTAGAAACATGTCATTCTCTACTTGATAGTAATTCAATGACTGAATTTCCACAGCCCTCTGTGAAATCCAAAGATTCAGCAACCTCTGAATAAAAATAAGTTCTCCTCGTCTCAGTTCTAAGTGGCTTGCCCCTTATTTCTGAATTCTATACGCTACAAGGAGAATTATGTTATCCTATTTACATAAGTATTTTGTAGGTTTCAATCACATCTTGAAACTGTAGAGAACACAATCCCAGTCTATGCAATCTCTCTTCATTGGACAAGTCCACCACCTAATAAATGATCACTGTACTCTCAAAATGGTAAGATTCTGTACAACTGAAGCAGCATTTAGTTATTCTTGCATTCAAATCATATTAGTTGAAAGCTAGTCTTCCTAATTGCTTGCTCCACATACATTGGCATGTTCAATGGCTTATCAACAAGGACACTTAGAATTCTTTGCAAATCTGCACTCTCTAATCTCTTAATATTCAAGAAATACTCTGCACGTCTCTTCCTTCTTTCAAAGTGGATAATCTCATATTTCCCACAAGATGTTACATCTGACAGCTTCTTGTCCACTCACTGAGCCTGTCTAAATCCTCTTAAATTTGTTTTGTATCTTCCCAAAATCTTTGATAGTTACTTTGAGTAGCTTGGATCCAAGTACCGATCCTTGCAATGCCCCGCGTGTTATAGCCGACTAATATAAAAACGAGCTGTTTATTGCTACCCTCTGTTTTATCCCTATTATCCCGTCCCTAATCCACACCTGTAAAATATTCCTCTCCTGTGTGCTCTCATTTTGCAAGCCAGCCTCCTGTGGGGGATTTTATCAAAAATGCTGTGAAAATCTCCGTACAGTACGTCGATCGACTCCTCTTTATTAATTTGGTTGTAATACCATCAGATTCATCAAACACAATTTCCCACTCACAGATCCATGGTGACTCTGCCTGATTAGCTCTTTATTATCCACATGAACATTTGACACATTGTTCACAATAGTATTTTCCACTTTACTGATGCAAGGCTAACGGACTTGTAGTTTCCCATTTTATCTCTTTGCCCCCATCCAACCCCCACCCTCTGTGAATAATGAGGTAATATTCATTCCCTTTCAATCTGCAGGAACCATTCCAGAATTAGCAGAATTTTGGAAGCTTATCACTCAAGCAATCTCCAGTGTTAGCTCTTTCAAAATTCTGTGATGTAGAACATTAGGTTCCAAAGATTAATTAGACTTCAGTTCCACTCATTTCTCAATACAATTTTCTTAATAAGTTTCTTCATTTCCTCCTTCTGTTAAATTCCTTGAAACTCTAATTCTGGGAGATTTTTTGTACCTTCATGAATTAAAACAGGCATAAATTAATCACGTTATTGAAACATATAAGTTTCGCAGAGATCCATCTAAGACAGAGATGAGGAGGAATTTCATTTCCCAAAGGGTAGTGAGTCTGGAATTCTTTTCCATATGGGGCTGTTGAGACTGGCTTGTTAAGAATACTCAAGTCTGAGATTGACAGATTTTTATTTAGTAAGGGACACAAAGTGTTTGGGGAGAAGGTCAGCAGCCAGACAACACCAGGTTATATTCCAACGGATTTATTTAAAATAACAAGCTTTCGGACTGTTGCCCCTTCATCAGGTGAGGTTAACTAGATTAGAAACTAAAAAATATAGCAGATGCAGGGAGGGATCCTATGGCACAATGTCTCAACCTCTGAGCCAGGAGACCTGAGTTCAAATTTCACCTTTTCTAGTGGTGTATATGAACATCCCTGAACAGATTGATTAAAAAAAAAATCTGTATAGCAAATGCAGTCGACAAAAAAACAAATAAAGCAGATGCAGAACTGTTTGTCACAGGCTGAAACTAGCCATGATTAGTCACTGTATCTTGATGGTCAACAATAAATGATGTTCCTTTCCAGTCAGGCTTCCTGAGTCATTACTTGGTCTTTCTTTATTGTATTCTATATTCCATCCTATCCTCAGATTTACTATCATTTCTTGTTGATCACTTCTTTTAAGCTTACAATCCCATGGTTGACTGACATATTGAGGATTTTGGTGCCTTGTAGGGATATTTAGTTGTTGTAAACTCTACAAAAATGGTTTTAAAAACTATCTGTTGCCTATGTACCTTCATCTTGCTTAAGGTATTGCCCAAATCTACCTCAGCCAATTTTCCCTTCATACATTCTTAATTCCCTTTGCTCAATTTTCACACTCTGGCACCATTGTTGAGTCATGTTTACTGCTGTGGAAATGACTGTGTGATCCATTAGCTATCGAATAATCTTCCATTATTGTTGTTCCACCCTTCTCCCTTCCTGTTGTACAGCTCAGTTGATGACATGGCATATTCTTGGATCTGGTTGTCCTTCCTGTCACCCTCACTGATACCAGAATGGAAAATTGATCAGCAAGTAAGCAACTGCCTGCTTAGTTCTCTTAGACAGTCTGATTCCTTCTGTGTCTGTGTGCTCTTGTCCTGCTGAGTAACCATCTGCCTAAACTTTCTGTTCAGCTGGTTCCCACCTCACAGTTATACGACAGTGATTCCAGCCGCCACTTGATTTCCACTTCCCAGGCCTCGGTTTTAAAAAGCTGGTGACACTTTTAGTAATTGCTATGGATTTTGCTTCCAACAGAGTTTATTACCTGTTGCAGCAATGCTTACACAAACCCTCATAACTATTAATAAACACAGTGAACTCGGCCCCATATACATCCCACTACGGAGGAAACCCAGACGTGAGGCAATCCATCGCAATGGACCCCAGAGTTCAAAAACCAGGTGGGAAAACACACCAACGCTTCATCAGAGGCTGCACTGAGGATCTCCTCCCTACCTCCCCACCTACAGTCACCTTTATGGCTCCACCCCTACCTCTTTGACCAGTCTGTCTCCTCTCAACCTATCTTCTCCTCTATCCAAATTCTATCCTCCTCCCTCTCTCACCCTATTTATTTCAGAACCTCCTCCCCCTCCCCCATTTCCGAAGAAGGGTCTAGGCCCAAAACGTCAGCTTTTGTGCTCTTATGATGATGTTTGCTCTGATTTTCATGTCTGGAATTGGCGTCGTTTAATTTCTCTGGCACAGAGTAGAAGTAGTAGCTGCATAGAAATGAGGTGAGTTTGAGTTTAACCAATATAGAGATGCAAATGCAAAGAAATAAGATACTCACCATTGACAAGACTTAAACTCAAGGGGAAACCAGTAATTATTTTTCTTGAAGTCAAGAATCTGATATTTCCATCTTTGCTGAATTTAGGAAGGGCCATAGTTGTTGGCCAGCCAATAATGCTCACATCCCACGAGTGAATTTTTTTTAAAAAAATTACCATTTCATTAGAGTTGCCCTCAAAATTCAAAATAGTGAGATATAAGGTGAAACTGATGTTATACAATGTGTGTTTAGAAAAGGCAGATTTAATGCGTGATTTTGAAAAGGAATTGTAGAAATGTTTGCAGAGCAAATAAAAATTTAGTTGCAGGGAAATGGGGAAAACTAGAGAAGTGGGACTAACCAGGTTGCATTTTGAGAGGATTGGTGCATACTCAATGGTTTTTAATGGCCTCCCTTTGAGCCAAAAATTCTATAATTCCATGAAAACAAGATTTATTGGAGATTACTATCCTCAAAAGTAAAGCAGTTAGTTCTTTTCTAACAAATTTAGAGCTTTATGTGTCAACTTTCTTACATTTATAGTGACCAGCTAGAGATTAAGCCATGCTATTGCATTACATGGCGTTAATCTTGCCAAGATTCGTCGCACATGAAAACCAATCACAGCAAATTAATGGTAAATTAAATGCAGCTTACAAGTTGGATGTCAAACACTGTGCTCTAGTTCAACTGTATGCATACAGTAATACGTTACTGAATGCACTTATATTGGTAGTCTGTGGAATTAAATTTCAACAAAACTTGATTTAAAGCTTTGAAACTTTCTCATTCAAATGGCCAAAATAACCATTCATTTTGTTGTTCTGGAAATATGAGCAAAAGAAAGACATAAGTAGCAAAGCCACAATTATTACCCATTCCTTGTTGTATTTAAAGTCGCCATCTCGATCATTTACATCAAGAAGGTGCACCTGATAGGCAGGGTATTCCAACTTCTCAAACCAAAGGCAATGAAGTGGCAGAAATCAATGGGCAATTTAGGATGGAAGCTGACCTAGAGAAAATGGCTCAGCAGATCTGAGCAAGGCATGGCTACCATGCAAACCTCTTGAGGAAGAATGAAGATTTTCATTCAGCCCTGCAGATCCACTGTTACAAAATGGATTTAGCTTTATGCCAGCTTTTGATGGGCTAAGGTTATGAAGCAAGCTCCCTCTCTTTCCCATATGCTAATACCAGGCATCATGACGCAGGATGATGAATTCACACAACAGAAATGAGAACACTGTAGAGGGCACTGAGCCAACACTTTCAACCAGAGACACAAGTCTCATGACTTGCCGATTTTGAAAATGGGAGCTTGGACATATCTCAAGGAATGAACAGCAAGAGCGAAAGCTCAACAATCCAAATCTTACCTTGTCCAAAAAACAAATGACACCATCTATAAAAATGAAACTGTCTCGATTTTGCTTTGAAAAGAAAGGCAAATATCTGAATGAGCAGTGTACCCCGATTCCCAGGAGAAAATTATGAAAACATAACCACCAGCCAAAGAATCGAGGGATGAAGGCTCTCCAAGATGGTGTTTGGAATGCACCAAGCATCCACAACTCAAAAAGAACTCTGCACCTTCAAACACGCCCTTGGAGAGACAAGTGAAACCATTCTGAGGACTTCTGCTGTAAAGGCAAAGACATTTCTGGGGGAATGGAGAGAATTGGAAGAATGATGGAGGATGATGCGTAAATTGTAAATGGGGATAAAGGACCCCAGGAGAAGTGGAGAAAAGGGTTAACTATTCATTTGGTCTAAGAATATCTACTGAGCATGAGTATGAAGAGCTTTGTCACAAAGGCATCAAACCACTTGAAAGTGGAGCTCAGGAGCGTCAGGTTCCAAACATGAATTGAAATACTATCTATTGTATGTGTACTTCTGAATTCAGTTATGAGATGAGGGCATTGTTGTATGGACCAGAATTTATTGCTCTTTCCCAGTTACCTTTGAGAAGGTGGTGGTGAGCTGTCTTCTTGAACCACTACCATCCATTTGTTGTAGAAACACCCACAAACTACTTTGAAAGGGAATTCCAGGATTTTGGCTCAGCAACACTGAATATATTTCCGAGTCAGATTGGTGACTGTCTCGGAAGGTAACTTGCATCACCCAAAGCGACTTACATCTAGAATGATACGCACCAGGAACACCAATACCTGCAAGTTCCCTTCCAAGACACTCACCAATCTGATTCAGAAATATAGCAGAGTCAAAATCCTGGAATTCCTTTTCTAAGTGGTTTGTAGGTGTTTCTACAACAAATGGATGGTAGTGGTTCAAGAAGGCAGCTCACCACCACCTTCTCAAAGGCAACTGGGAAAGAGCAATAAATTCTGGTCCATCCAGAAAGGCCCTCATCTCATAAATGAATACAAAAGTGTACATACAATAGATAGTATTTCAGGTCATGTTTGGAACCTGACGCTCTTGAGCTCTACTTTCATGTGGTTTGATACCTTTGTGACAAAGCTCCTCATACACATGCTCAGTAGCAATTCTTAGACCAAATGAATGGATTAGATGTTTATGGGTGTCATTACAATCAAGCTAGCTGTTTTGTCCTGAATGGAGCAACACCCATCTGAGCAAGTGGGAAGCATTCCATCACTCTTGTTTGTAGATGTTGAACATACTCTGAGGAGTCAGGAGGTGAGTTACTTGCTGCAGTATTTTGAGCATCTGACCTGCTCTTGTGTTTATGCTGTGAGTCCAACTGAGTTCTAATCAGTGGTAAACCCCCCAGGATGTTGATTGTTGGGTATTCAGTGATGTAATTGATTGTCAAGGGGTGATTGTTAGATTATTGTCAGAGATGGTCAATATCTCGCACTTTTGTGTGGCCCCAATGTCGCTTGACACTTGTCAGCCCAAACCAAAGTGTTGTCCAGGTCATACAGCATTTGCTCATGAACAGCATGAGGATTTGAGGAGTCACAAATGGAGCTGAGTATTCCTCAACGAACAGTACATAACCCCTACTTCAGAGGGACATTCATTGAAACAGCTGAAGATGGTTGGGCCTAAAACATTACCTGAGGGACTACTGCAGAGATGCCCCAGAGCTGCGATGACTGGCAGCCAATATCCAAACCATATCCTTTGTGCCAGGTATGAATCCAACTAGTGAACAATTTTCCCTCTGATTCCCGTTGACTCCAGTTTCGCTAAGACTTTGTGATTCCTGCTCAGCAAATGGGACCTTGGTATCGAATGGCAGTCACTCACATTTTATCTCCTTTTCCATGTTTGAAACAGGGCTGTAATGAGGTCAGGAGCCAGATGGACACCTGTAGAACCAAAACTGATTTCCAGTGAGCAATCTACTTTATTTTTATTTATTCACGGGATGAGGGCATCACTGACTAGGCAGCATTTATTGCCCATCCCAAATTGCCCAGAGGACAGTTAAAAGTCATCCACACTGCTGTGGGTCTGGAGTCACATGTATGTCAGACCAGGTGCGGATGGCAGTGTCCTTCCCTAAAAGGGACATTAGTGAACCAGATGGGGTTTTCCCCAACAATCGGCAATGGATTTGTGGTCATCATTAGACTCTTAATTCCAGATATTTATTGAATTCAAATTCCATCATCTGTCATGATGGGATTTGAACCCAGGTTCCCAAACATTGTCTGGGTCACTGGATTAACATTCCAGCAGTAACACCACTAGGCCATTGCCTCCCCTTGAGCAAGTGTTGCTTTATAACACTGTTGGTAGCCTCTTCCATCACATAACCAATGATCAAGAGCCACGTTTGATTTGTCCTGCTTTTTGTATACAGGACATACCTGAGCAATTTTCCACATTGTCAAGTAGACATCAGTGTTGTAGCTGTACACGAACACTTTGGTTGGAGAGTGATAAGTTCCGGAGCACACATATTCAGTACTAATACTGGAATACTGTCAGGTCCCGTAAGCTTTGCGGTATCCAGCATTTTCAGCCATTTCTTGATATTAGGTGGAGGGAATCGATTTAGCTGAAGATGGGTCTCTGTAATGCTGAGGACCTCAGGAGAAGGTTAAGGTACATCACCCACTTGGCACTTCTGAGGATTGTTTCAGCTCATCAAGCTTTTATGTCAAGCAACTTCAGCAACATTTTTACCACTCAGTTGTTTGATTTTCCATTTTAAGCCAAATTCAAAAACTGTTCCTTTAAAGTTGTTCTTAAAAACTGCCTTTTCTATTCTGCACTCTTTGAATACATCAGTATTCACAGACAGTTACACAATCCCTGGCTGACTTTGTTCAGAATATACTTCCTGCTACAATTTTCTGATTTTACTACAAAATATATTACAAATTCTCACACTATCACTGAATCAAATAAAAACTATTCCCAGTAAGTACAAAGCAATCTTAATATAGGATAATGCACATTCAAACCTTTAAAAGACCACAACATGGACCTAATGTCTAACAAGGACTAATTGCCAATCTACAGATATTTTGTCACTTGTATATAGATTATTACGTATGCTTCCCAAAGCACACTGGGGATTTGATCAAGAACAAAACAATGGTCATCAAGGGCATTACCAGTTTTAGTAGGTACCTCTGACCACCCTCACTACATTATGCCCATTGTTTCTAGAAGCGTCTGATTGTGGAGGGTTTATGCTGCTCTGTCAATCAAACCATGTTATAGAAAGTTACGTATTAAAACACTGGATGAATTTCTTAACAGCTTGCTGCTCATTTTCCAAAAGAGAGCTATTTATGATATTTTCTCATGGAAAATAGAATAAAGCACTGAAACTATTTGTTATGAATAGGAATTCTGATTCTTTATTTCCTTTTTCCTTTAATTAACTCTTTCTCACTCCTATTCTCCTTCCTTCTCTCTTTCTGTCTTTCTCTCTTTTCCTTTGTACAGTCCCTCTCACTCCACTCGGTCACAATATTACCTAAAGGGTCATGTTCAGCTAACACAGTGCAATAAACATTGTGCCCCTACGTGGAAGCAGAGATTTTTGTACAAATATTTAAAATCAGCCACAAAGCTCTGGAGATGGACCCCTTTGAATATAAATTTACAGAAGGCTGTGTCTGCAGTTCTGATAAAGGTCAGACAATGTAAGTACTGGGCAAGACATGCTTCTTATTGATTTGCTTCTAATGAAAGTTTCATTTGTAAGAAAGCGATTCCAGACTACAAACCATGACGAATGGATTTTTGATTGGCTGAAATTGTGAGATAATAGGGGGCTGCAGCAGGATCACAGTGATAAATGCCATAGTAATTATTTTCACTATTGTGGCTGAGAAAGGTTCATAATTCTGTTACATTTTTCACTGCCAGAACATTCCCCTTTTCTTCAAGGCTTCAGATACTCATTACTGAGAAACACAGATTTAATTATTTTACCTGCCAGTGACAAAAATATATCTCAGCAATGAAGGAATGCATTTGCTCCTCATAAATTGAGCTGTGCACCACACCGTATGCAACACTGGGAAGGTTGCTGAGAAATTTATATTGGGAAGTTCCCCATTTAAACGTAGGCCTCAATGTTTGTGCTTGCAAATGTTTTGAAGAATAAATTGCCAATTAGTGAAATGCATAAAATCCAAATGTATGTTTTGCCTCCAAGCATATTCACAGAATCCGTTTCTAAAAAGCCAGAATTGAAGTCTCCAAATGAGAAATTTTCTTCCCCCTATCCTTTCATGGAATCTGGATGTCACCATCATGACCAACATTTATTGTCTATCCTCAAATACTCCTTGAACTGAGTAGCTTGCTAAGGGGAGGCAATGGCCTAGTGATATTATTGATGGGCTGTTAATCTAGAGGCCAGTTATGTTCTGGGGACCCAGGTTCAAATCCTGCCATTGCAAATGGTGAAATGTGAATTCAATAAATATCTGGAATTAAGGATCTAATAATGACCATGAATCCAGTGCTGATTGTGGGGGGAAAACCCATCTGGTTCACTAATGCCCTTTAGCCAAGGAAACTGCCATCCTCACCTGGTCTGGCCTACATATGACTCCAAACCCACAGCAGTGTGGTTGACTCCTAACTGCCTTCAGGGCAATAAATGCTGGTTGAGCCAGTAATGTCATCCTGTGAATGAACAAAATAAAACAAAACAACACTTCCAAGGGCAGTTAATAGTCAGCCAGACCAGGTAAGGATGGCGGAGTTGCTTCCCTCAAGGGACATTCATGAAGCAGATGGGTCTTTCACCAATCAAAAATAGTTTCATGGTCCCCATTACTGACACTAGGTTTATTCTTCAGATATCGTAAGCAAATTCAAGTTCCATTAGCTGCCTGGAACTAATCCAATGACATTGCCAGTGTGTCACCATCTCCTCCAATAATGTTTCATGGTTTTGCATATTGCTAACTTTACAGAGTAATATTATAGAAGTTAACTATTTTAATAAGTACCTAGCAGATTTTGATTTTCTTGGAGTTATAAACTTTGTCCTATCATTGATACCATTTTGCGTTAAGAGACATCACCCCTGCAAACTCATCAAGCATAAATATGTCATACTCATTTCCCAGGTGGAAACAACTATCATGAGGGGGCATAATTTTAAGGTGGTTGGAGGAAGATATAGGGCAGATGTCAGAGGTAGGTTCTTTACACAGAGTGTGGTGGGTGCATGAAATGCACTGCCAATAGTAGTAGTTACATTAGGGGCATTTAGGTGACTGTTGGACAGGCACATGGATGATAGTAAAATGAAGGGTATGCAGGTTAGATTGATCTCAGAGTAGGATAATAGGCCAGCATAACATCGTGAGTCAAAGGGCCTGCACTTTGCTGTACTGTTCTATGTTCTTTTGTTCCATGTACGCCTATCACTCAGCCAGCAGGCGCTCCTGCAGTCAGGACTCAGACAAAGCATTCAGATTCTGTAGCTCATCCTCACTCACCAGCTAGTGCTGGCAGCCTCTCAAACTATGGCTGTCTCTTTCCACACACCTGCAGCTGTACAGCCATGGCAGGCATAGCATCTAAATGAGAGACAATATATGTTAGCCTTGCTAATGATGCTCACAGTCTGCTAACTAATGAAGAAAACAGGCACAGATAGTAATGAGCATGAGCCTGATTTAAACAGTGATCCAACTGAGAACTTGTCAAGTAGTGATCACGACCATGTTTCATGTCATGCTTGTAAGAGATAAGCAAGATTAGATACTAGAATTTTGGATTTAAGTTAAGGCAGGCTTCTGAGGAAGGGTCACCGGACCCGAAACATTAACTCTATTTTCTCCTCCACAGATGCTGCCAGGCCTGCTGAGCTTTTCCAGCAAGTTTGTTCTTGTTTCTGATTTACAGCATCCGCAGTTCTTTTGGTTTTTAGGCTTTAGTAGGATGAGGCAGAGACCATCCACAGTAAACTGGGAAGCTCTCCGAAAAGGCAAAACAACTGAAGAACAGTGGAGGGTATTCAAATAAGCTTTTCAGGAGCAGTTTGTACCCCTGAGAAGGAAAACTTCCACCTCTGTAAAAAACAACCATGGACGTCTAAGGAAGTAAGGACAGGGTAAAATTAGAAGAAAGGGCTCATAAAAATGCACAAGACAGTCCGGATCCTACAGAATGGGACAAATACAAAGACTATCAAAGAGGCAGAGATAATGGGAACTGCAGATGCTGGAGAATCCGAGATAACAAAGCGTGAAGCTGGATGAACACAGCAGGTCAAGCAGCATCTCAGGAGCACAAAAGCTGACGTTTCAGGCCTAGACCCTTCATCAGAAAAGGGGGAGGGGGAGGGGGTTCTGAAATAAATAGAGAGAGAGGGGGAGGAGAATTGAAGATGGATAGAGGAGAAAATAGGTGGAGAGGAGACAGACAGGTTAAAGGGGCAGGGATGGAGCCTGTAGAGGTGAGTATAGGTGGGGAGTTAGGGAGGGGATAGATCAGTCCGGGGAGGGCGGACAGGTCAATGGGGTGGGATGAGGTTATTAGGTGGGAAATTGAGGTGCGACTTGAGGTGGGAGGAGGGGATAGGTGAGAGGAAGAACAGGTTAGGCAGGCGGGGACAAGCTGGGCTGGTTTTGGGATGCAGTGGGTGGAGGGGAGATTTTGAAGCTTGTGAAGTCCACATTGATACCATTGAGCTGCAGGGTTCCCAGGCGGAATATGAGTTGCTGTTCCTGCAACCTTCGGGTGGCATCATTGTGACAGTGCAGGAGGCCCATGATGGACATGTCGTCTGTGGAATGGGAGGAGGCGTTGAAGCGGTTCGCGACTGGGAGGTGCACCTGTTTATTGCAAACTGAGCGTAGGTCTTCTGCAAAGCGTACTGAAGGCTGAGAGTAGAAATATTATGAATGACCGTGGGGAAATCCATAGGTATTAAAGGAGATAGGAGAGCACATTGCCAATGCCCTAATCATAGTCCTTCAGAGTTTCCTGGATTCAGGAGTTGTACTACTGGATGAAAATTTGCTTACATCATACCACTCTTTAAAAGAGGCAACAGTTAGCCTAACTGTTCTAGGATCTAGGCCCGAAACATCAGCTTTCCTGCTCATAAGATGCTGCTTGGCCTGTTGTGTTCATCCAGCTCCACACCTTGTTATCTGTGGTGGGGAAATTGTTATAGAAATCTATAATCAAGGACAGGGTAACTGATCACGTCAGAAAATTTCAGTTAGTCAAGGAGAATCAGCAGGATTCATAAAGGATAGGTCATGCATGGTAAACCTCAAAGAGTTCCTGAAGAGGTGGCAAAGGCGGTAGACAGAGGTAAGTCAGTGGATGTTGTTTATATGGACTTGCAGAGGTTTTTGACAAAGTCCCACACGAGAGAATGTTAGCTACGGTTGAAGCCTACAAAATTGAGGGAAAATTACTGGCATGGTTAAGAAATTGGTTACAATGGCAGGAAACAGAGAGTTCAAATAGTGGATAAGTATCCAAATTGACAAGAGATGACTGATGGTGTCTTGCACAGATCTATGTTGGGGCCTCAATTATTCACAATATTCTTTAATGACTTGTATAACGACATAAAATGTCAAATATCCAAATTTGCCAATGACAAAATTGGGCAGCATTGTAGACGGTATAGGTGATAGCATAAAATTACAACCCGATATTGATAGATTAGATGAATAAGCAAAGCTGTGGTTAATGGATTTTAATATAAGCAAGTAGGAGATTATTCATTTTGGATCTAAAAAGGATAGATCAGGGTAATTTTTAGAAGGTACAAAGTTAAATACAGTGGTTGTATGTCAAAATTTGGGGACTCAGGGACATAGCTCTTTAAAATGCCATGAACAGGTGCAGTAAGTAGTTCAGGAAGCTCATGGAATGCTGCTTTTTTATATCTGAAGAGCTGCAGTAATAAAGATCCAGATGTAATACTGAAGTTATACAAAACCCTAGTTAAACTCCACTTAGTGTACTGTGAGCAGATCTGGACACCAGACCTCAGGAAGGATGTTTTGACTCAGGAAGGCATTCAATGCAGGTTTACAAGAATGATACCAGGAGAAATTAAACAAATTAGGTCTTTAATGTCGATCATTTGGAAGATCAAGGGGAAATCTAAACAAGGTCTTCAGGATATTAACAGGGAAAGGCAGGGTAGATAAAGATAAATTATTTCTACCGATTGCCAGGATTTTGCAATGCTGGGGCAAAGGCTAAGAGTTAGGGCCACAGCATTCAGGAAAGATGTTAGAAAGCACTTCTACATGCAAGGAGTGGTGAAGATTTGGAACTGTCTTTCTTGATGGTGTTCAATGCTAATTAAATTGTTAAATCCATCTCTGAGATAGCAAGGGTATCAAAGGAAATGGGCCCAAGGCAGACACATGGAGTTGTGCCACAGATCAGCCATGATTTTATTGAATGGCAGAGTGGATTGGAGGGGCTGAACTCCTGTTTCTATATTCCTAAGTTCCGACAACACACTCACTACTATTGTTTCCTATGGCCCCAGGACATAGGGCTGGGTTTCTGAGTTACTAGCTCAGTGACATTTCCGTTGTGCCACTTTCTCTCCCTCCTTTGGTTGACCTGCCAGGCATCCTACTGCCATTGTCAACTGGTACAGAAGAACCTGGCTCCATCGTGACAATGGGAATCTGGAAGAACTTGCAATCCACTATTTCTAGCATGGACATAGTTGTCAGCTCTGCCGCAGCACTTATGCACTTAGCCCTGACACAATCTCTGGTAGTCACTGTCTCACAGCAAAAGCCACCCGACATCTCACTGCTGAGCCAGAAGCTTAGGCTGAGGTATGGTTCCCATACCAGCTCAGACAGCTGCCACAGTATCTTGGCATTCAAAGGAGAACAGAGACAAACCACAGCCCAGCACAATGCTGTGATCCAACACCATTATACTTGCACCTATCACAATATGGCAGCATCAGTGCTCCCGTCTTGTCAGTGTATTTGGGGTCGCTAGGCAGACCAGGCTTCTACTGTTCATCCCAAGCTGGCACAACCCAAAGCCCACCTTCAAGGTCAAAAGCTGCTTGAATTTTTCCAATTAGACCATCTACAGCCTCCACCATTAGAAAGCAGCTTTCCACCATCATGTTGCAGCTGTGGAAGTAGCACTGCATAGGAGCACTAGGCCAGGATCCTCTGATATCGCCTGGTCTGCTGTGTTCCTCCAGCTCCATACTGTAGTTGACTCCAACATCTGCAGTTCTTGCTATACCTAAGGGAATATGGAAGGCAGATACTAAAGAAATACACAACGATTGATCGATTTTTCCTTGAACTATTATTATATTGTTGGATAAAGTAGTTCTGAAATTGATGTTTTGGTTCCTTTTATTTCAGGTTTTCAACCAAGACGAAACAGGGATGGGATTTTCCAGCTGATTGGAAAGGCAGAGAGTGGTGGAGGAATGACAGCATGATGCTGTAAGGGAACTAGAGTCTCAGTAGCTGCTCATAAACAAGCCATTAGAAATAAATCCCCTCCAGGCCTCTTTCTTCTCTTCGTCCCTGGTGGTGATGGCCGAGTTCTCATTATAGCAGTGTTATTGACGATGCAGTAGAGCACCACAAACTTGGAGACATGTTCCAATGAACACTACAGGTCTCCTCCTAAGCAGTCCAGACAGGGGAACTATCCTTCAAGAATGCTGATGATCTATTTTACAATGTTCCCAGTTAATGCATTAATAACATTAATGACCATTGGCCCTCTGTGGTTAAGTGGCAGAGGAGAGTCAATTCTGTATATAGTGACTACTCCTGATCTTCAAGCTGTCACACTCTGGTTTTTTGGCCCAATAATAGCAAGAATTTTTTTGATTCCAAAATCAGAACAAAGGCATTGACTGTACTGCTTGAGCAATGAATGGGATAGTGTCTAGCATTGGTTCTGGCTGAGCTGGAAATAAGACAGATACTTTCTGAAATGTCTTGGTATGCCTTCACTGGAGACAACTCCTCTTTCTCTCACTCTCAGAGCTTCCCTCTGTGCCATCTCACCCCCATTGGCCTACAGGACTACAGCAAGGCCTCACATAATTGCAAAAGTCATGCCAGGAACAGGGCTCGAAACCCCTTCCTGCCACAATGCAGCAAGACTCCATTCCGATTTCAGTAAGTCAGCAGAACAGCTCCAAAGACACAATGCAGCGCTTCCACCAACTCCACTAGAGCAGTGATATACTGCATCTGCTGTATCCATTGTGGCCTCCGCTATATTGGGGAAACCAAGCGGATGCTTGGGGACCGCTTTGCAGAACACCTACACTCAGTTCACAATAAACAACTGCACCTCCCAGTCGCAAACCATTTCCACTCCCCCTCCCATTCCTCTGACGACATGTCCATCCTGGGCCTCCTGCAGTGCCACAATGATGCCACCCGAAGGTTGCAGGAACAGCAACTCATATTCCGCTTGGGAACCCTGCAGCCCAATGGTATCAATGTGGACTTCACCAGCTTCAAAATCTTCCCTCCCCCTATCGCATCCCACAACCAGCCCAGCTCATCCCTGCCTCCTTGACCCGTTCTTCCTCTCACCTATCCCCTCCTCCCACCTCAAGCCGCACCTCCATTTCCCACCTTCTAACCTCATCCCGCCCCCTTGACCTGTCCGTCCTCCCTGGACTGACCTTTCTCCTCCCTACCTCCCCACCTACAATCACCTTTACTGACTCTATCCCCACCTCTTTAACTTGCCTGTCTCCTCTCCACCTATCTTCTCCTCTATCCATCTTCAATCCGCCTCCCCCTCTCTCCCTATTTATTTCAGAACCCTCTTCCCCTCCCCCATTTCTGATGAAGGGCCTAGGCCCGAAACGTCAGCTTTCCTGCTCCTAAGATGCTGCTTGGCCTGCTGTGTTCATCCAGCTCCACACCTTGTTATCACCAGAGTAATGGTCATTTTAATGCCTAGCCCCTTATACAGGATTTGTGTGGGTGGACGGAGATGGTCCCCTTAGCTGAGAGTTGTGGGCACAAGGTATTCACTGGGGTGTGTATTAAATGAGCCTGTAAAAGCATATGCACAACGTTGCAGCCTTTGTATTCTGAACGGCTGCTGTGCAGGCTATGCTACAAGCGAGCACTATTGTTTTATCTACTGTTGTTTGGGGGGCTGTGGCCCACGGTACAACAATGCAACGTTCCAACTCGTTATCTTTACCTGTCTATTTGTAAAAACAGACAAAACAAACATCTGTTGAGGGGAGATTTAATCTGAGTCATCAAAATACTTTGTTTCATACTGCACAGGGCCAAAGTTACACAGTCTGGTTCACTGAAATCAGTCTGTACAACGTGTTGCCTTGTAAAGACACACTGCACTCCCCCTACATTGATAAGTTACCTTGTGCAGCGTCCTCAGATGCCTTCAAACGATCCATCATTATTTCTGGCCTTCTCGCCTCACACCATCTCCTGAGTAAATCTGAACGACTGCACAGCCTTTCCTGTTACACAAACAGGCCTTGTTTTCTCTCCTTCTATCACACATCGTGAAATGTGGCCAAAAATGTCTCTCCTACGATTGGCCTGGGGCTATGTCGATCCGGCTGAGCATAACAGCAAGACTGCAATACCATTTGTTGAGTCAGTTTCTAGGCGCATCCTCAGCCTCTTGGTTTAATGAGAGGCTGAGTGTTCATGTTACATGTGGCTCCATTCATTCTCCTAATGTCACAGACAGTGCTACTCCATACTGGTGAGAAATACTGAGATAAATGTTAATGGTTAAACAATAATGATTTGAAAGGAGAGAATGAAAGTCTTGAAGTAAGATGAAATGTTATGATTTAGTCCAATTATTGCTAATGAATGGTATACATCATTTGTGATGTATGCTCATATTGTAACTAGGACAGACTTCACACATTTCAAAGGAACATCTAACAAGAGAGTTAACTGTGAGATAGGCTTGTGGCTCTGAGTGAGGCTAAAGGTATGGGCTCAGTTTGTGCACAAGCTGAGGTCAACAGATTCTCCTTGTCTACCTCTCTTCTCACCCAGGATGTGATGGTCCTCAGGTTAAACCACTAACAGCTACCTCTCAACAAGAGAGAGGAGTCCTATGGAGTAGTGAGACTACGGCAGCTTTACATTTAGTTATTTTGTAGTACCGTAACTAGTTAGTAAACTGTGTTGTTCACAAGCCTGAGACAGACTTGCCTCTATCATTGTCCTTGGTACGATCTCTCACCAATTTAACTTAAAGCTGCATTCCCTTGTTAACAGGCCTCTTTTTTGTGGAAGTATTTCTTGTCGATTGGAACTGCCAAAGTTCTCCATAACTTTGAGCATCACTGGTTAATATTCCCCACAGCCTTCTCTGCTACTTCTCAAGTCTGTCCACAACTTAGGCGCCCAGTACCAATCGGTTTGATCTCCTCTATAGCCTCTTCAAGACCTGGTCATCCTTTCTAAAGTCTGGGGCCCAGAACAGGATACAACGCTCCAGCTGTGGTCTCAACAGTACTTGGTAAAGGTTTAGATTTCATTGCATTTTGTATTCCATATTTTGTAAGTAGGCTAGACTCTTGTATGCTTTCTTTCTCAGCAGAGAAAGAACTGATAGCTGAATTTCTGTAGGATGAAGGAGACTGTGTTCGGTATAGCCAGAGTGACAGCATTATTCACTTGCCTGTCAAGATCTGTCTCTGATCCCAGGAGGTCCATTGCGCATCAGTGCACTGGGGCCTGTGGTGTTTGTCTTTGATTGTCAGGGTGAGTTCATTCTGATTGTATGGTTCCAAACATCAGAGTTTTCCTTATCCCCCTCTTTCACTGAAGGCAGTGACATACCATTGTGTGAGAACACTGGAGTTTTCATCTGTCGTGGATGGCCATGAAAACTGAAATTAAAGTCAGTGGGCTCAGCGGAAATCTTAAACAGACCAATTATGTTGCCTCAACGCCCGCATTTCAGAATTGGAACAAGGGCACGTCAATAGAACTGCTAGTTCACTGATCTTAATTTTTCTTAACAATCTGTGTGAGCAAAAACTGTAAGAGATAAGGGAACCAGTGTGCCATCTACATTACTACTAGGAAACTTTCCTGTAGCATAACGAAGGCTGACAAAATACATAAATGACAGTGTCTAAGTTTTGAACCTACGCTACCTTAAACTAATGCAAAAAGATTGGCAACTACAGAGATCATGTCTCCTAAATATCTGAATTCTTACACCTCTTGTAGCTCTCTTCCTTCTATGAATATAAGAACTTGTCTTAATGATCTTGAAATATGTGTCACTTTACTCTTATTGCTGCTCACTTTCCTTCCAATGTTCCTAAGTACTGTTACTCATCTACCTATTATTCATGGAATCCTTCAGTTCTTGCTCCAACTGCAGTGTCATCTGCTAATTAACTCATGTTATCTCCTGCCCTGAATCTTAACAGCAGATGTCGTGTGTTCTTTTGGCAATGCTTCTGTTGTGGTCTGGAAGTAGACACTTAGAAGGGATTGAATTGGAAGATGGGTGTGTGGTTCACAGCCCTCAATGGTCTCGATATAAAACAGGCTGTGTGTTTAATTGGTGCTGGGTGCTGTGTAACATGATCACAGACTGCAGCTAACATTCCCTGTGTAGTTTCAGAGATAATGGGAACTGCAGATGCTGGAGATTCCAAGATAATAAAATGTGAGGCTGGATGAACACAGCAGGCCAAGCAGCATCTCAGGAGCACAAAAGCTGACGTTTCGGGCCTAGACCCTTCATCAGAGAGGGGGATGGGGGGAGGGAACTGGAATAAATAGGGAGAGAGGGGGAGGCGGACCGAAGATGGAGAGTAAAGAAGATAGGTGGAGAGGGTGTAGGTGGGGAGGTAGGGAGGGGATAGGTCAGTCCAGGGAAGACGGACAGGTCAAGGAGGTGGGATGAGGTTAGTAGGTAGCTGGGGGTGCGGCTTGGGGTGGGAGGAAGGGATGGGTGAGAGGAAGAACCGGTTAGGGAGGCAGAGACAGGTTGGACTGGTTTTGGGATGCAGTGGGTGGGGGGGAAGAGCTGGGCTGGTTGTGTGGTGCAGTGGGGGGAGGGGATGAACTGGGCTGGTTGAGGGATGCAGTGGGGGAAGGGGAGATTTTGAAACTGGTGAAGTCCACATTGATACCATATGGCTGCAGGGTTCCCAGGCGGAATATGAGTTGCTGTTCCTGCAACCTTCGGGTGGCATCATTGTGGCAGTGCAGGAGGCCCATGATGGACATGTCATCAAGAGAATGGGAGGGGGAGTGGAAATGGTTTGCGACTGGGAGGTGCAGTTGTTTGTTGCGAACTGAGCGGAGGTGTTCTGCAAAGCGGTCCCCAAGCCTCCGCTTGGTTTCCCCAATGTAGAGAAAGCCGCACCGGGTACAGTGGATGCAGTATACCACATTGGCAGATGTGCAGGTGAACCTCTGCTTAATGTGGAATGTCATCTTGGGGCCTGGGATGGGGGTGAGGGAGGAGGTGTGGGGACAAGTGTAGCATTTCCTGCGGTTGCAGGGGAAGGTGCCGGGTGTGGTGGGGTTGGAGGGCAGTGTGGAGCGAACAAGGGAGTCACGGAGAGAGTGGTCTCTCCGGAAAGCAGACAGGGGTGGGGATGGAAAAATGTCTTGGGTGGTGGGGTCGGATTGTAAATGGCGGAAGTGTCGGAGGATAATGCGTTGTATCCGGAGGTTGGTAGGGTGGTGTGTGAGAACGAGGGGGATCCTCTTGGGGCGGTTGTGGCGGGGGCGGGGTGTGAGGGATGTGTCGCGGGAAATGCGGGAGACGCGGTCAAGGGCGTTCTCAATCACCGTGGGGGGGAAGGTGCGGTCCTTAAAGAACTTGGACATCTGGGATGTGCGGGAGTGGAATGTCTTATCGTGGGAGCAGATGCGGCGGAGGCGGAGGAATTGGGAATAGGGGATGGAATTTTTGCAGGAGGGTGGGTGGGAGGAGGTGTGCTACACTTATGAGCAGGGGTTTCACCATCATGGACAATGACCAATACTTAAAGGCATCCTGCATCTCTTAAAGGGGAGGCACACTGTTACTACAAGAAGAGATGCATCTTTTGAGGGGAGACTCATCACTGTGATGCTTTGAGCAAATTACAAGACAGTGAGCAGCAAATTTTTTTCTGACAATCCAGTGAAAATCTTTGTGGAAGTGTCAGAAGAAAGATAGAGACATTGAAAGATAGTAAGAACTGCAGATGCTGGAGTCAGAGTTAACACAGTGCAGAGTTGGAAGAACACATGGACCATATGAAAGCTGCAACTCACAAACAGTGTGGGAGAAAGACATGCCTGGCTTCTCAATAGCCTTTGATTGTTCCAAATCCCTTGGGTACTCCCTCTCCATCAAGCGTTGAAGATGCCTCAGAATCTGGAATGGACACAGTGGATGTAATTGTCTTGAAGGAGAGAATGAATTTCTTCCGTTCCTCTCTGGGTGCAACAGGCAAGCTACTGTGCGTTACACACCACTAATACCAGAGGCAGAGATGGGGGAACCAGACCCAGTGCGAGCCTGCACATCCCTGGACACGACAAGACAAGACAATTTAGCATTGGACAATCCACCTGACTTGCGCACCTTCATGCCTTGAGAGGAAACTTGTGCACCCGGAGGAAACCCACACAGACAAAGGGAGCATGTGCAAACTCCACACAAACAGTCACCCGAGGGTGGAGTTGAACTTGGGTCCCTGGGACAGTGAGGCAGCAGTGCTAACCACTGCATCACACTGTGTTGCCCAAAGAGATAATTCCCATCTGCAAAATACTGGGCAAGATCTTGAAGCAGAAAAGTCAACCAAAGGTGGGTAAATCCCTCTATAGGACAGAGTTTTGGTTTCCCCTTTACTCAGAAACCTCCCTTTTTTCAGAAAACCAAAGGCACCTGAGATGCTGCTTGGCCTGCTGTGTTCATCCAGCCTCACGTTTTATTATCTTGGAATTCTCCAGCATCTGCAGTTCCCATTATCTCTGATACTATTTGAACCCTCCAATCAGTCTTCTTTCACACAGCCTGACAAAACTCTTAAACACTTATTGTCTTCCTCATCTTGTGAGTCATGCTTCGACCTGTCGACCTCAAATCCATTTTGGCTAAGATGGCCTACACTGGGATTGAGGTGGGAAAGCCAGCACTCCAGTCAATGCACTATTCTCAGGCCCTGTCAGTTTCCTTCTGTCAATATGGCAAGGCCCAAACATGGAGTGCCTTGTGAATCCGTCCACTAAATGATCTAGTCTCATTGAGTTTTCTTGACTGCATATCTCTCAGTTGGAGTCCCACACCCAATATTTTGGACGCTGTGATTGGCCATGCATTGATTGTACATGGAAGCAGTACAATGATTCTCACTTCTGCCTTCTGGCTTCTATTGGAAAGTTCTGAGTGTGGCCATTAGATAAACAGAGGGCCTCTCAAGCTATTCTTCATTGTGGACCTGCTCCCCCACCAATCATTGTGTTGTAACTGAAATTTACTGGAACACTCCCAGCTTCCCTCTGGGACACCACATGCCACTATAACTTTGTACTGTCAAGAGATGAAGCAAATGAAAGTTTAAGAAACAAGACAAGGGCTGAAGACCCGAATCTCATTTTTTTGGTCAAGTGCGAATTGTATCATGTTTCTTTGGAGTTATCACAGTTGGGCCAAACAAGATTCCCTGCCATATTTTACAAATTAATCACATTATTATGTGTCCCTCGTGACTGATTCTAGCCTAATTCTACCACACACCGTTCTCTTTAAACAGAAATAACATTAGACATATGTACTGTCCCAGACATCGCCGACTATCTCATTTACACTAACACTTTTGGACGGAGACCCTGGGAGACGATATGCAGGAGAAGGCACAATGTTGTCAGCAGGACCAATGCCCTGTATATGACTCGTTCCTTTGGCTCTCAATACTGTAGTGTCGATCCATGGTGCATTCTGTGTGTTCATGAAATTATGCCTCATGCTGGCACAGTTACATTCAGGGGTGCACGGAGAGACAAGCAACCAGATGCAATGTGAAAACATTCCAATCAATGGAAATGTTCCAAATAGCGCAGAGAGTATTGTCTTCTCATGCCACCAAAGAGTCCTCAATAGGTTTTCTTCTTCCTCTCCCTCTCACTGCATCTTAGTGTCTTTCCTGGCTCCACAGCTAGGATGGAAGGAGCCTGCTGGACAGTGAAGTCCATCCATTGGGTAACCCCTGTGTGTTTGTGTCTGGACAGGCCAAGCAAACCAAGTGCCCTCTCATCAGAGAGAAGTGTACACCTCTGGGCTTCACTTCCAAGGGTCAGAGGCAGGCAAGGCTGGGTAGGGAACCCACCACCTCTGGCGTGTCCTGAGGGGACACTTCTGAGGGGGGGGGAGAGCTGTGGCTGGTGCCTGTGGATGATGCCCTGAGATTGTGTTTGTTGCTGAGCAACATGGAGATTCCTCGAAGCCAATGGTAAGATGAGCTCATCAGGTACACACTCTGACTGCCCATGTCAAGAATCCTCAACGCTGGCTTTGTTCGATGCTTTGGATAAGGTAAGAAACTAAATACTAATGAGGCAAGTTGGGTCTTTAGCAAGATATCTCCTCCCTAACTGACAACTCACCAGTGTGAAGTGAGAAACTTACTTCTCCAATCAGAAAATACATAAAAGACGGAATAAGATGACCATGTGATGGGTCTCACTGGATTTCTCATCTGAACGTGTTACAAATCTCACCATAGTCCATAGCACTCAAACTTCTATAAGGTTCCAGCCAGAGTGATGAGGGCTGACTCTTGCTTGAGCTTTGAAATGTATTGAGTATGCAATCTAGGCTGACACTGCACTCCATTTCTGAGGGAGTGCCGCTCCATCGGAAGTGCCAATTTCAGAATGAAATACCAAGTTGAAGGTCCATATGCCATGTCAACTGGAAGTAAGAGATCCCAGTGTCACTATTTTAAAAAAAGCCCAGGTTCATTCTCCTTGGGATTCTGGCAAATGTTTAACCCTCAACCAAAACATCATTGAAAACCAAGTTATCTCAGTGACATTTGCAAGAACTTGTACAATTGGTGTTGCACGCACAATAACAATGATTACAATTCAAACATGCTCAGGGCTTTGAAAGGTCCTAAGGTTGCGACTGGTGTTATATGAACGCATATCCTTTTTATTTTTATAGATTTTAAAGAGATTTACATCTATTGCCTAAGCACCTGCAAAGTTACGCCTAAAATGAGAAGCTTCAAAAAGGGACATGAATCTTTATAGGCTGTCTAATTCATCCTTTTCAATGTTGTAGCTTCCTTTCATTGTCTTTGATTTAATTGTCTAAGTCATTGGAGTGCTGTATCAGAGTACACCTGTTTTACACTTTAAAAGTGGTACATTCAAGATCCTCTTTAATATGGTAATCAATGGTGTCAATAGGATTGAACAGATGAATGTTTTCAAAAAGGATTAATGGATATTCCATTCAATTCCATTATAGAGTATTTACTCCAAAGCAATCTATTTCTGAAAAATGTTTGAGGTTTTTAATAAGAAAAATAAATTGCTCAATCGCAGTTGTAATCACAGCAGAATGGAGAAACCTCAAACAAATCTAAACAGAAGAGAGCAGTGTGACTGGTGGAGAGCTAGTAATGAGCACAGCTATAGAAGCGGAGGATGCAAAATTCCCTTGCTCAAGGACTCCAAGAAAAAGAGCACGACAGAAACCCAATCACAAGTCTGTGGAGTGTCACAAAATACAGGACGTTTCCTGCAACGTCACCGCTGTGTTCTTTCAGAAATGATGTAGAGGTACCAGTGTTGGTCTGGGTGGACAAAGTCCGATATGTCACAACACTGGATTATAGTCCAACATGTTTATCGGAAACCAGAAGCTTTTGGAGCCAGGCAAAGGAGCAGTGGCTTGAAAGCTTGTGATTTCAAGTAAATCTGTTGTACCATAACCTGATATCACCTGACGTCTGACCTTTCTTTGAGAAAGGCATGCAATGTGCAACATAAGACCTTGATGGAATACTTTCCCAATGATACAACCTAATCTTATATAGTGTCAGGATTCTTCATGCTAGTCTCGGCAACAAATTTGCAGATTGCTGCGAAAGGGTCATGTGTACTGGGGGGTCAACATGAGGTCATTAATACTGTGGCACTGCTGACAGGCTCTCGAGTCCCAACACAAAGAGTTGGCTACCTGCTCCTACTCCCTCCGAGGCCCATACAAGACCACCACTGGAACGCCTAAAGACCATGCCAGCTGTCCTCCTGCCTGCCTGCCTCCATCGTTAAGAGCACCAGCATTGTATCCTTTGTTTTCACTGGTATTCCCTGTGCTACATTGTAACATGGAAGCTTTCCTTAAAAAGGGACAACCTGCCTCTAAGAAGTGCACCTGACTGCTGTATTGTAACCAATGCTGTCTGAGCCCCTGCTGAGTGCAGCATTCAGAAAAGAGCAGAATTGAAAAACTCAATCAGATAAATGCTACTTTCATGCAGCTAACATGGGTGGTCAAAATTGGTACGCAGACTGCACAGGCACACCACAAATTGCAATCCACCGCCAAAGCAATGCACTACACTCATCAACTTAACACAGTCAGGATAATCAATTTTTTTTCTTTGTTAGTACATAAGCAAGAATGTCTTCAAGTATTTTGCCAATGAATTGTCAACAGAGCAACAAAATTATTTATGGATGCAATGTGATTGAAACTAAAAGGATAATGAACTAAATGATGAGTGCTTGAAGTATTTACTATTCAGGACCAGAACTCCCCCATCACCAGTGACTATCAAACATTTCATAGAGCTTGCAGGTGGACAATGGGCAGTATCACAGATGAATGAGATCTAGTTCCTAAACTGATATCAACACAAAAGCTATTCCAACAGGAGCCATCACCATCAGGAGTAAGCGGATTCATTTTATCCCTTTTTTTAAAGCTTCCCCAGAGGGAGATGTATTATAGCCAAACTAAGGTCCAATTGAACAAAGTGTCGACAGCTGTGGGAGCAGTGTGGCCATAGGAACTGGTGGAGTTCAAGGAGAAAACCCAACTAAATTCTCAGGGTAATAAAATGTGAGGCTGGATGAACACAGCAGGCCAAGCAGCATCTCAGGTGCACAAAAGCTGACGTTTCGGGCCTAGACCCTTCATCAGATTCTCAGGGTATCTTGAAATAGACAGTTAGCACTTTGTCAAGATTGTTCACATCCTGAAATTAAATATGAGGAAGAGGAATGTTTCCCTTTGGCAAACAGGACACAGCAATTCAATCTGAACATCTCCCTGGTTTCATTTAAAAGCTCTTAACTAGGTGGTTAGTTTTCTCATAACAGATTTTTTGTAAATAAATAAAATTGCAATGTTTCTGTTTTCAGAACTTATTCAGTGATATTTACACCGGTTGTTTCTCACAATCTCAACATTGTATCTCGTTATAAACAATTAGTGACAGTTTTAATCATTTTAAGTACCTGTTTAGACATTTTACAATATACCTCTTGGACCAGTACAACTGGAGCCTGGACCTTCTGGTCCAGAACTAGAGACACTACTCAATGTTGCACATTTTGCAATGTCCATGTTGTGCCATGTATTATCAATACAAATTGAATATATAAATCAATAAGCAATTAACTTTTCCTGTTGTTATCTGCTTGATGGTCTCAGTCAATTAGTGTCATGGGCAAGTTAACCAACTTTGCTTTGTTCTGAATGCCAGAGATCAAGTAGAATCTAACAGAGGAACAGAGAGTGAAATGTCAGCCAAATGACAGGTTTGAACTGCTTTTCAAAATGAGATAAAGAGTTACATTGAATCTGAAGCAAAAGCAAAGCGAAAATTAGGTCAATAATTTTCAAGTCCCAGGATGTCTGTGTGTTTTCATGGGGACAACATCTTCCAGCATTAAACTGAAGATTCTGATTGCTATCCCTCAGTTTAACTGAACTGTCTGCATACGTCTGACTGGGAATTTGAGATAAGATTAACATACTGTGTCAGTCTGGATCAAAAATTCCCAGTTTTTTTGATCAAGAGCCTAGGACATGTTCCCATGTGTGACATATTTTCAATTCCATGAACAACTTATTACCTGACAATTCAAGGAAGCAATGAGCAATGCTCCACACGGACACTTGTGAAGACCATACAGAATTTGCATTATCAATGACAATGCAGTGTCCATGTGTTCATACGATATTGCTAGCCTATTCACCATTTAATAAGAAAGGCCCAGATGTTACAATGACTACGGTATCATTACAGCAGTGCAGTCTGGAGCTGTATATCAAAACCACGTTCATGAGAATTGCCCAGAAATTTAATTATTCCAATGCCCACTTTACTGCACCTGAACCCCTAAGCAAGAGCTGCAGATGGAATTAATGGAGTCAGATCTTTGTTGGTTGGTGTGGATACGATGGGTGATTAGTCATCATCTTTGCTGTAAACATCTTTGCATTCATGAAAACACTTCACAAGAATACCGATTTAAGGGCAAAACCAGCATTTATGCTGCATGCGAGGAGAGTGTTGAATGCTTGGAATGTGGACTCTTGCTATGGAGACTGTACCCATTCATTTTGATTGACAGCCAACAGCCAGATTTTGTTTTAAATGGGTCTAGAGCCATCTATAAAATGGCTAATTTTATCACCTAAAGCACACCAATCTTATTGCCAGGTGCAAGTTTGTATCCGTTGGACTTGCCATTCAGTACGACTATAGCTTTACTCAAAAACAAGCTGAAAAATTGACTGGACTTGTGTAAGAGCAGTGAGCAGCTGAGTAATTATAGATATGGTGGGGTTCCTCTTCACAGCTCATGCATGTGCGGATTGCCCAAGATACAATGCATGTCAATACGCTCTATCATCTAGAACTGGTACTGTGCAACATGAACTGTCCAAATGGGTGAATAAATTGCTACAACCAGCTTTGAGCAAGTTGTCCACTTACTGCACGTGTACACTTGTGAAGACCATGCAGAGCTTGCATTATCAATGACAATGCAGTGTCTGTGTGTTCACATGATATTGCTAGCCTATTCACCAATGTGCCATTCGAAGGAGCCATCAACACCCACCACTGTAGCACTTGATGACATGACACAACACCATTGCATGAATCAGTATTCACTGAGCTTACATCCTCAGCAACTCTCACAGTTAAGGTCAATTTTAACAGCACTGACTCAAATGCCGAATAAATGGCATTATCATGGGGCCCCAATAAGGTCCAGTATTTACAATAATCTTTATTAGATTCCATTAGATCAATGATTGATTGAATGACATCTAGCCTCTCACTATTTGCATATTTCTAATATATTGATGATACATTTCGTGTATTTGAATCCACAGAAAAATGTAAGGATTTCCTTACAGGTCGTAATGGGTTCTGACCTGCAGTCCATTTCAGTCAAATGGAGCTGCCTGTCCTTGGTTGGATGTCTTGGTTGGAAGATCAGCCAGGGGGTTCTCCAGTACTGTCTGTGCAAACTGACCTTTAAGGTTTTAGAGTAGATTTGTAGCTCGGGTTGTAGATATTGTGATCGGTTGGCTCAACGAGCTGGTTTGTCATTCTGCAGACTTTTTAAACCACCCTGCTGGCTAACATCCTCAGTGCAGCCGCCGATGGAGCGCTGTGATGTTTTCCTGCCTGGTATTTCAACGCTCAAGTCTGTGACCTGGATTACCTCACTTCTGGTTTTCCTTCGCAATGGAGTGTACACAGGGTCGAGCTCCACCTATAAACACAGAACTCGACTGCAACTATAGGAAAGCTGTTGTGAAACTTAAAGCTGTTCAGAAAAGATTTACAATGATGTTGCCAGAGTTGGAGGGCTTGAGCTATACAGAGACTGAACAGACTGGGGCTATTTTGCCTGGAGTGTTGGAGGGGGTGATCTTATAGAGGTTTCTAAATTCATCAGGGGTATGGATAGGGTAAATAGACAAGGTCTTTCTCCCCAAGGTGGGCAGAGTCCAAAACTAGAAGGCATAGGTTTAAAGGTGAGAGGGGTAAGATTTAAATGGGACCTAAGGGGCAACTTTTTCACTCAGAGGATGGCCCATGCATGGAATGGGGTGGAAGCTGGCACAATTACAACATTTAAAAGGCATCTGGATGGGTGTATGAATAGGAAGGGCTTAGAAGGATATGGGCCAAATGCTGGCAAATGGGACTGGATTTATCTGGATATCTGGCCGGCATGCGCAGGTTGGATTGAAGAGTTTGTTTCTGTGCTATATATCTCTATGGCCCTACGACCGCATAATGATGTCTTCCTCTGTGCCCTGTCTGTTCTTTCATGCCCAATACAGAGGAGCTCTGTCATACACAAGGACGGCTTCCTTCAGATCAATGTCATCATCCTCAACCTTGGATGACTTCTCCCTATTCCTGAGTTCCTAGTCATCCAGCACATTGCCTCATTACTCCGCACAATTGTGCAGAGTAATGTAAGAATGATGTGGTACATTCTGTCTGGGCTATAGTAGAGAGCCCCCTAAGATTGCTCCAAGCAGCAGAACTGCATCATGAGCAGCTCTATTGTCTGCGCTCTGATTGAAACATGGGCAGCATTGTCTCTGCACCCTGCATTAGTCAAGGTCTTGCACTGTAGTGTCATTGTCACAGTGGGTAGCCCTTGTCCTCCACTGACCAGCTTAGTGAAGTGCCTGAACCCTCAAGCACTCCAGGCACACAGGAGTACACTGGGTGATGGGTGTCTCAACAGCTGCCATATACCTGCCCTTGTCCCAAATCGCTTAACTATGGATAAAAAAAAATGTTCAATCTCGGATTTTAAATTAACAGCGAAATTAATATTCATTTGAGAAAGAGAGAAACTTCTGTTCCCTTCTTTGTGAAGAAAAGAGTTTTCAAATTTCATTCTTGAAAATTCTGGCTCACATATTTAGACTATGCTTCATTGTTATAGATTCTATGTACAACAGAGCTACAGTCTAGAATCATAGAGCACAGAAACAGACCCTTTGGCCCAAATCATCCAAACTAGCTTCTCTGTCCCCTTAATATCCTGAAAATCTCTAAATCAAATCACCACCCAAACTTTCAAATTTCAGGGAAATTCCTTTTCTGTCATTGGATCAAAGCTCAAACTCCCTTCCTAATGGCACTGTGGGCTTACCTAGGACAGTTAGGGATAGGTGATAAATGCTGGCATTACAGAGGGTGGCAGAGTGGCTCAGTGGTAAACACTGCTGCTTCACAGCCAAAGAGTCCCTAGTTCAAATCCACCCTAGGGTAACTATGTGTGTGGAGTTTATATGTTCTCCCTGTGTCTGCAAGGGTTTCCTCCTACATTCCAAAGATGTGCAGGTTAGGGGGATTGGCCGCGCTAAATTGCCCTTGGGTGTTTGGGTTAGACATGAGAAATGCTGGCACAGAGGAATGGGTCCGAGTAGGATGCCCTCCAGAGGCACAGTGTGGACTTGTAAGACCAATTGGCCTGTTTCCACACCGTAGGGTCTCTATGGTGAGCAACAATATTCACCACTTAAGAACCATTGAAACCAAACTTTAGCTTGTATTGTGTTTACTGTTTAATTTCTCATTGTCTAGACATCAGTCTTCGCAATGCTCAATTTAAGAAAAAATTTCCTCACCAAGAACTTGTTTTAATTGTTCTTAGTGTCTGAGTGTAACTGGCAAGGCCATGATTTATTGTCCGTTATTATTGTCTTTGAGAAGGTGGAGGCCAATCATCTACAGCATGTAAAGCCATTACAAAGGGAAGTTGAGAGTGAACCATGTTGTTGACAGTCAGGAATCTAGTGTAGGCCAGACCAAATAAGAACAACAGATTTCCTTCCTTAATGAACATAAGGAAGCCACACAGACTTTTTAACGAACACTATTAATGATTCTAAATTGAATTTTAAATTCTTCAAATGGCCAAGTAGGGAATTGAATTCTTATCACAGTAGTTTGAGGCCGGGCCTCTGATTACCATGGTTACCATTATCCTAACAACTGCTTGGCTGTCAAGTGAACTCTTCCAACAACCTCAAAACTAATAAAATCAGGAAATTTTGGAGCAACTCAGCAGGTCTGGCAACATTTGTAGAAAGAGAAACAGAGTTAACATTTTAAGTCTGATATGACTCTTTTTTGGAATTGAACAGAGGTGGATAGGTATAATAGGTTCTGGTATTGTTGGGGTACTAATCGTGTTCATGCCTGACTCACTCATGTCCATTAGGAGAGGAAATCTGTGAAACGTATACCCTACCTTTGCCTCATTACAGACAGATGTGGAAAGAAAAGAGATGTGGCTAGGTAGCCACATCTGAGTTTTTACAGGCATTGCTCCTTGGCTTGGTCTCCTGCATGTCATTCTCATTGCAGCCACTCCACATTCTCCTTAGTTTGGGACTGCTGCCTGTTACAATCTGAAGGGAAAAGTAAAACACAACGCTGAAATTTAATTTTCATCGTAAATACTTTGCACCTGTGGTGCTAGTTTTTAAATAAGCACATTAGTTCACTTCAGACTACTAAAGTTAAGAATTTGCCTAGAGTTGCAGTTTTAAGAAACAGGACATTGGAAGTGCATATATTTGTTTCCAGATGATCGTATATTGTGCTGAGCTTAGAATTTCCAATTATATGAATTTCACGACATGCTGTATTTTTGCAACTAAGATCACGAGAAATAGGAAGAGATAAGCCATATATCTGCTGAAGCTTGCTGCACCTTTTCCAGATGATTTCCACCTCAGTTCTACTTTCCCACCCTGTCCCTGTATCCCCCGAGACCCTTGATGTTGAAAGGTTCATCAGTTTCAGTCCTGACTGCCATCCACAAAAGGAGCATTTACAGCCATTTGACAGTTGTAAAACTTCTCATCGCAACACAAAACAGCCATCCCCTTATTCTGAAGATGTAAGAACATAAGAACTAGAAGGAAGACTAAACAATTCAGCCCTCAAGCCTGCTCTGCTATTTGATATGATCATGGTTGACCTCATCCCAGCCTCAGATCTAATCTCCTGCCTGTTCTCCATAATCCTTCCACCCATTACTACTAAAAATTTGTCTATCTCCTCCTTAAAGTTACTCAGTTCCTTGCCGTTCACCACACTCTGGATAATGAATTCAATAGATTCGTGACCCTTTGTGAGAAGTAATTTCTCCTCATCTGTTTTAAACCCTCTATCCCTTATCCAAAGCAATGACCTCTCATTCTAGTTTGCCCCACAGGGGAAATATCCTTTCTACACCTCATCTGCCAATCCTCTGGCATCTTATGTACTTCAATTAGATGCCTCTCATTCTCCTAAACTCCAAAGAGAATAGGCTAAAACTGCTCAATCTCTTTTCATTAGACAAAATCCCTTATCTCTGGAATCAATGCCCCTTTGCCTTAGACCTGCCAGTTAGAAGAAAGACCCTCACAAGCATAACCGTGTCAAGGTTCTCAGAATTTTCTGCATCCTCCATGTGAGCACTGAAATAAATCTTTTCTGTATCTTGAGGATATGTTCACAATGCTCACTGGCTATGGTTGCGAATGACTAAGGTACCAGCAACCTAGAAAGTGTGAGTTGAAATCACAAAGGACAGTTTAAATGTTTTAATTCAAATCAGTAGGCATCTGTAATAGAAGAAAGCATACTGGTGAAACTGACCAAGAAACTGGCCATTAGGACCCCACTATTGGTTTTTAAGTGATTCCAGTCACTCATCAAAGTGGTTGATTCTTAAATGCACAGTAGGTGACCTAGTGTTCAAAATCAGCAATGCTATAACCACTTAAGAAAATTGTTCCCAGTTTTGAAGCAAGTTTAAAGTTGTTCATGTCCTAAGTTCTTGTCCAGCTAGAATAGAAGTGGACTTGAAGGTATGGCTGTAATGATTTGGTTAGGAAACCTATCAGATAAGAAGCCAAGATTTACCTTAATCCATTATATCTTAGAAACTGTTGAAACTAAAAGGTTTATGCAGAGAGAACATTAGGAGACATGACTTAGCAACAAAGCAGAAGGTTGTGGATTTTGGTAGGAGGGATTATTTTGAATGCCCTGGAACAGTGAGGGCCCTGCTGGAAGAGTTCATTGACAGCAAGAAGGAAATCGCTGACAGAAACGAAATGATTTAATCTTGGGTCAAAGAAGAACCATGTGTTAAGACATAATTGTGTAATTAGAATAATTACTGTGCTTTTGTACCTGAGTTATAAACCTGTATTCCAACAGCACATTTGAGCTTGAACCATGAAACATTATTTAATTAGTTTTAAGAAGTTTCCTTATGCTTACCAAACAACTCAGTTATATTAAGTTAGCAACAAGCAATAGACGCCAGCTTTAACATTAATGCCGATGTCCCATGAATTCAAATAAACTTAGCAATGGAATCTTACAAAAACAAAGTTCTCTACTCTTTTTTGTTAAGGAGTTTTTGCATTATTTACAAATGAAGCTTGAGACTGAAATATCATACTGTGTGAGGCATGCAAAAGGCTTCTGACAGCACACATGAGGAAGGTAACAGGAAAGCGTCTCATGTTTTCTTTATCTTTGCCACATTTTTAAAAATTCATTCAGGGAACATGGGCATCACTGGCTGGGCCAGCATTTATAACCCATTACTAATTGCCCTTGAGGGCCAGGTGATGGTGAGGTGCTTTCTTAGGTTCAGGTACATAATTCTTCGAAATTTGCAGATACACAGGGCGGCTAAGAAGACGTTTAGTGTGTCTGCCTTCATTGCTCAAACCTTTGAATGTAGGAGTTGGAATGTCATATTAGGGTTGTATGGGACATTAGTGAGGCCTTTTCTGGAGTACTGTGTACAGTTCTTGTCACCCAGCTGTAGAAAGCATATAATTAAACTGGAGAGTCGTCAGAAAAGATTTTCCAGGATGTTGATGGGAATGGAGGGTTTGAGATATAAAAATAGACTGGAAAGCTTAGGAGTTTTTCATTGGAGCATAGGAGGTTGAGGGGGGACCTTACTGAGATTTATAAAATCATGAGCGGCGTACATACAGTGTGGGATTTCGAAACCAGGGGTCATATTTTAAAGGGGAGAGGAGAAAAAGTTAAAAAGTACACAAGGAGTGGTTTGTATACGGAATGAACTTCCAGAAGTAGTGACGGGTGTAGGTACAGTTACATTATTTAAAAGACATTTGAATAAGTTCATGAATGGGAAGGGTTTGGAAAGCCAAGCACAGGTGGGTGGGGCTAGTTTAGTTTGGGAACATGGTCAGCATGAACTGGTTGAACTGAAGGGTCTGCTTCCACGCTGTATGACTCAATGACTCTGACTTTGCAGTCCATGTTGTGTGGGTAGATCCACAATGACTTTCATGAGGGAATTCCAGGATCTAGTACATTGCTCATTGCTCAATGTATGTGAGCATTGGAGACTTCGACAAGCAACTGAAAAGGAAAGGACAAAATCATGGAACAAATTGTGCAAAGGATCTGCACAGGTCACCACAATAATTGTTCTGCAATCAAGAGTTTACCCTGGGATTGAAAGTTTACATTGATCTTAAATGGAAATAAAAGTTAGGAGAGCTATAAAGTAGACTGCAATTTACTGTCACCCAATCTACAATCACAAAAAACCTGTACCCACAAAGACATTATTGTATGTGTTTTTATCATTGTATCTTTCGCCTCAACACGGATAGTAATTGACCATCCATTTTGCAAATTTTATCCAAAGTTATTGAGGTTTGCTTTCCCCTTGAAAGTATTAATTCTGAAACTTCAGCTGTATCCTGTAAAGGAGGGTCCTATTACAGTTCACCTCTGAGGCACAAGGCTGAATGACAAGGTGACTAGATTTTAATATATATTCCGTCGCAGTTCTGCAAAGATAAATCAATCACTATGCTGAAACAGCTAAATCATTTTGATTAAATTATAAACTCAGTGAATCACAATTTAATAATAACTTGGGATTAAACTCAGTTGTGTTTTTATTAAAAATAATTGATGAAATTTGAAATTAGATGGAAGTGTTCACACAATTGGCCAAAATCCTTTGTTATCTTTGTGAAGCATTTCATTAACATTGTAGTTGCATGAGCTACAAGAATGTTACAACAATACATTTTTGACTTGTGTTCGACATTAGCTTCAAAAATGTATGGCAAAAGAAGCTGTAGTGAAAAATAGGAGTTTAAATTTAGCGTCAGTTAGCAAATTTACCCCTTGATTAATTGTAGCTGACCCATGTTTGCGGCATTACATTCAAGAACTACAATTTTAAAGACACTCCCATTATGAGCTAAATAGGTTAGGAAATCAAGTGATCCTACCTCAACTTCAGGCTACTAAAGAATATGCACAATGATTAAAATGGTTTCAAGTTATAATATAACTCTAAGCTGCTAATAATGTAACTGCTGGAGTTCCTCAAGGATTAACCCTGTGGACCAACTTCTTTATCTTCTTAATATTGCTGCTTAGTAGACAACTTTTATCTTCTACCCTTAATCACCTCACTCACTCATTCCATGTAATGTCAGACTGCTAAACAAACATCTCCAAAATGAGTAGCTATTCCATCCAGATGGAATTGGGGAAGATCAAAGCCATTATCTTCAGCTCCCCCTGATGAGCCTTATACCTTGACCATTGATTCCAGTGCATTGTAAAAATGAAGTGCCATTGCTGCAATATCCCCATCCCTGTCCAATCCACTTGTTAATACAGTCCTCATTCATATCACTTTGTGACCTCCAAACTCCACTGTTTAAATGGCTGGCATCCAATGCACCACATTCTATAAGGTTCAACTCAGCCAAAGCCCAAAACCACAAGATTCTAAAAATGTAGAACATCACTTCCCCTGTTTTAGCCACATCATTAAATTGGCTGAACCGCCATCACCTTGCTGACACTGTCTATGGTGGTGAAACAGGCTACAGACCTCGGGCACCATCCTTGTGGCTAGCCCGTCTGTGAATCAGCTGCAAGATTTAACATCAAATATTTTAGTTTGTGGTGTCAGAGCTAGTTGTCAGCAGCCCTTTCACGATTTATGTGCAAACAAAATGCGTTATCTTTTTTCCTGCACAGAAAGAGTTTACGGAAAGGGGAAGATTAGCCCACCATACTCTGCATGGCAACACAGAGTGGCACAGCTTACCAGTTTGATTGGTTCGCTGTGTGCCGTACCTCATTATAGTCATTACCAAGTCATTTCCTCCAGCAGTTTCCCTTAACTCAGTTCGGATGGTGCAACTGACAAATTATTGTGCCATCTTTCAAATCAGGTGATGTGGGCATTCCTAGAAAAGCCAGCAATTGTTCCCCATCCTAATTCCCATTGAACTGAGTAGCTTGCTAGGCCATTTCAGAGGGCAGTTAAGAGTTAACCACATGGCTGTGGATTTGATGCCACGTGACCAGACTTGGTCAGGAGGTATATTTCCATGTGTGGACATGATATGTCTTTATAACAATTTACAATTGCTGGTCATGTTTGCTGACTGGTCTTAAATTCCACTTTTATCAATTGACTGCAAATTCCACCACATGAGCCTACATACTTAAGGCATTAGCCTGGCTCTCCAGATTACTAGTCCAGTGAGATTTAGGACTACACCACTTGTAAACAGGATGGTATTTTCAACAAGGGGGCATAAAAGATGCAACTGGTCTGTCCAAAAGGAGCAGAGGTCCTCCCCTCCCAATACTTTCCCTAAAACAACTGGCAAAGCAGATGATTGAATATTCACCTCATCTAGAGGAAGGAAGGCTCTGAGGAAGGGTCACCAGACCAGAAACGTTAAGTCAGTTTTCTCCTTCACAGATGCTGCCAAACCGGCTGAGCTTTTCCAGCAACTTTGTTTTTGTGCATCTCATTGCTGATCATGAGGTCTTGCTTTCTCAGACTGGCTGCTTGTACAGCTTCTCTGGCTTGCACCATGTTTTTGGAAGGTGTTACATAAATTCAAATCTTTCATTTTTCACGTTTTAACAAAGCCCCATACACTTTCATGTGTAATCACGAACATTGGCATGTTAGAGTTATTTATCAATTGTCACCAACAAGAACACACAGCAGTAATTTTTACACCCATTACCAGAATGGATTCAAAGCAAAGAATTTATTCACAGATCAACATTTGCACCATTTAGTGATATTTTTCCATCACACTTGCCAATTAATCGCCTTGTGTGGTGAGAAAGCTGTTTGATTCAGACTATCCCAGCTCTGTCCTATGAATCTGGTATTCACCAGCTGTTTTCTTACCAAGATTTGTATATCAACATAAGTAGATAAAAGGTACGCAAATCACAGGAGAAGAACCAATTCTCAGAGTGCACTGTTTTATAAACAAGTAGGAATGTACCGCTGAGTGAAACAACAGATTTCTCATATCCGATCAGCCTGTCTCATTGGGCTGGGATTTTGTAGATTACAAAGAGATAGGCTAGGAAGCAGAGTTACTGAGTAGTGGTTCTGTGTCAGAATAGTTCTCAGCACATTCCTGCTTCAGGGGATCTTGGGAAGCAGGGCCTGTTTTCTGCTTGATGAAATTGGTCATCCAACTAGTCTGATTAAGAGATAATGGGAACTGCAGATGCTGGAGATTCCAAGATAATAAAATGTGAGGCTGGATGAACACAGCAGGCCAAGCAGCATCTCAGGAGCACAAAAGCTGACGTTTCGGGCCTAGACCCTTCATCAGACCCTTCATCTCTGATGAAGGGTCTAGGCCCGAAACGTCAGCTTTTGTGCTCCTGAGATGCTGCTTGGCCTGCTGTGTTCATCCAGCCTCACATTTTATTATATTAGTCTGATTAAGATCCATTTTTCCTGTTTGAGTCAGTGCTAACATCAGAGTGACGCTCCACACCATCAGGTATCACTAGCTGAGCCATAGAAGTCAATAGAGACAGTAGGGCCCTGACTCAAATGACTAGTGAGGAGGTGATGGCCTAGTGGTATTATCCATAGACTGTTAGTCCAGAGACCCAGGTAATGTTCTGGGGGCCTGGGTTCGAATCCTGCCATGGCAGATGGTGGAATCTGAATTCAATAAATATCTGGAATTAAGAATCCAATGATGGCCATGGATCCACTACCACTTGTCAGAAAAACCCACCTGGTTCACTAATGTCCTTTAGGGAAGGATACTGCCATCCTTACCTGGTAGAGTCAACATGTGACTCCAGACCCAAAAATTTGGTTGACTCTGAACTGCCCTCTGGCAATTAGGGATGGGCAATAAATGCTGCCTAGCCAGCGACACCCTCTTCCCGTGAATGAATAAATGGGACTATGCTGCCAGAATAAATATCCATTGCCCCATTTGTGAATGCTTCTGCAGAAGTGTTCCCCTTCTACCTGATGGTTCTCCTCACTTCTTTTAATATATTACTTCAGCGCTGATTGCCAGGGGCATCTCTGTGACTCTCAGATTCTCCCACCTGCTTCAGCAATGCCCATCTCACCCAGTGCGTCTCCCAGCTTGATGTCACTGCCAGCTCCCTGAGTGGCTCACAGGCTGCTCTTAACAAGGTGGTGAGTGCAGAGGCAGCTTGCATAGGCTGGGCAGGGAGGAACTGAACCCCCTTAATAGAGGGTCAATTACCAGGAAGGTTAATGGAAGGATTAGAGGGAACATGAAGGAAAACGCATACATTCAGAGAATGCTCGGAGCTGAGAATTCCTTGTCCACTTCACTGGTTGATACAGAAAGTTTCAGCTCATTTAAGAGGAACCCAGGCTTTCTGCCTGCAGCTCTGTAACCTGTAGGGCTACAGACCAGGCTCTTGGAAAGTGGGATCAGAATGATGGCTCTTCATGACAATGACAATGAGCCTTACCAATTTTTTTATAAACACACCGTCGATAGCATCCTGTCTCACAGCGTGGTTTGGCCACTACTGTGCGCAAGACCACAAGAAATTACAGAGAATTGTGAATCCAACCCACACTACCCCGAAAACTGACTTTCCTTCCATTGACTCCATCCACACTTCCCACCTCTTTGGGAGAGCAGCCAACACAATCAAAGACCCCTCCCAGCCTTGTTATAATCTCTTCTACCCTCTTCCATTGAGCGGAAAATACAAAAGTTTGAATGCATGTTCAGTAAGAACAGTTTCTTACCCACTTATCAAACTGTCGAACAGACCTCTTGTATGTTTGAGTTGACCTATCTCCGTACCTTCTCTGCAGCTGTAACAGAATATTCTGCATTTGTTCCATAACCCTGATGTACTTATGTAAAGTATAATTTGTCTGGTTAGCACGCAAAACAATACTTTTCACTGTATCTTGGTACATGTGATAATAATAAATCAAACAGAATAAAATAGAATGGGCAGCAACTTTATTCAGTCCATGCAGATATAATGATCTCCTGTTGTGCTGTAGCTTTCCAATAGTGTTATAGTTCTATTAGGAGGCCACCTCCTGGAATATTGCAGTCATAGCAAGTGGATTGGCTGTGATGGTGGACCTACTGCTCTTATATGAGCCCAGTTTCAGTATGCCTACAGAAAAATCCATTCCATCAGTTCTGGTTACAGTGCCTGAGTATCCCACTTCCCTACCACATCTTATTATGTTGTTGGGGTAACAGTACTCTGAAGCAGGATGATACTTTATGATTCAGTGTGTGTGTGGTTCATCACTCTAATAGGGTGAATTTCCACAGTTCTAAGAATGTCCTGAAATAAAATGCTGTTCAGTGAACAACAGAAACCAGCCACGGTTTCCAACTTAGATCAAAGACCTTGTGGCGAGATCAGAACGAGGTGTTTCAAATTCACTGTTGGAAGCCTTT
This sequence comes from Stegostoma tigrinum, assembly GCF_030684315.1. NCBI lineage: Eukaryota > Metazoa > Chordata > Chondrichthyes > Orectolobiformes > Stegostomatidae > Stegostoma > Stegostoma tigrinum. The sequence continues at coordinate 40,170,694 of NC_081374.1, read as the reverse complement.
CACCATGATCAGGACCAAAACAAGATCAGAGAACCAGAGCCAGAACTAGAACTAGAACAGTTCATGTGATGGTGAGCAAGAAATCAGATTACTAGCACCCAGTGGGCATTTCATCCATGTGTGACCCAATTTGTAAAGAGGAATAGGCTTAAAACCAGTCCTTTAAACACCAAAAGGAGTGAGAGATGAAGCTTGATGTAAATGCAACACATCAAAGGATGGAGTAGAGGCAGAAGAAAATTCTAATCTGGGAAATAAAGGTCAGACAATGGACAGAAGGAGAAGAAACATAAAAATATACCAAGATTCAAGACTATATGCTGCAATGATACCAAAAAAACTGAAGGCTTTAATTCTAAGGTGTATTGCATTCACAAAAGTTAAATTAATTGATAGCTCTTATTGAAGTGAATAAAAATAATCTGACAGCTATTATGGAGCTGTGACTGCAGGACGATAGGAGTGGATGCTGAACATTGTCATGACCGTGGATCACAATCCCAGATCATATAAACACTTGTTGAAACTTGAAAAAGCCATATAGCCAAACATTACCTGCACCTGCAAAGTCAGTGGCAGCTCAGAGGCAGACTCTGGAATCTCACATGTAATGAGGGTCAAAGAAGATTCAAAGGGAGAAAATATACCATAATCTGAACTTGTAATCACTTGGGAGTGTCTTAAAATATGAAGATGATAGTTAACTTTAGACAACAGTCTAGGCAAGAAACATTTCCATTTTCCCCTTCCAAGGACACACAGGGATAGAATTAAAAGTGAACTTATACCCTGGTCCAGGCATGTGAATGGCATGATGTCATAGCATATGTGCTAGAGTGCTGAGAGAGTCACAGTTCTGAGAACAGCTATCTAACACACTTGCACTGCATGTAAAATAAAATGGAAAAGGCGCTCTCTCATTCTGCTAGTCAGTCACGGCCAGACGAATCAGGCCGAAAGTGTTTCAATCAATCTATACTGCCAAGAATCTCAAAATCAACTCTCATCTACCAACATCAACATTATCAGTAATCTTCACAATCATGGCTGAAAATTCAATTATCCACTCTTCAAAAACAATTCAGGCACATCTGTTTTTTAAAACTTTCATCTTTTCAGACTCACTTCATACTTGTAACCTATGAGTGTGTGCATTTTACTAGTTCCCCTCACATTCAGTAATTAATAAGTTCATTTCCTTAAAATTCAAGGCAGACTGGTTAAATTGGCTTTTTTTAAAATGCAAGTTCAGTTGGGTCTAGGTGAAATGAAACCATAATGGGCGTGTTCCTTTTTCAATTACTCTTAGATTAGCCAACCAAGGGGGCAGATGAATAACCAATAGCACCATTAACTAGGAGTGCTATCCCTCCACCTTTCGAGTTTCCTATTCTTCTTGAGGATCATTTCTCCCTCAATGTGAATAACCAAAGAGAACAGGTTAATCCCCCTTCACCCCAGAGATTAACAGTTTAAGATGTCCTGTCCGGAATAGAAACAAATTAGGGAAACCTCACCTGGAATTTGGTCATAACATTGAAGCATAAATGATGTTCAAGAAGAATACGAAGTTAGGCGTGACCAGCTATCTCAAAGTCAGTTCCTGTAGTCAAGAGACTCTCTGAATCCTCTGTTTCTATCTGTCAGCCAGGGCACTCTGATTGACCCAAGTTAACAAAGCAATTGAGGATCTCAAAGTCAATTAGATCCACCTGGTTCCAATCACTACCATGAGAGATAACTTTGTTTGAGGAAATCAAGATATAGGTTTGTTTTGGGTGGAGAAGAGGAATTGTAGAGGGAAAGAAGTCATTTGTGAGAGTGATGTATAGACCTCCAAACAGTAACCATGCTTTAGGAAACACTATTTAAAAAGGAAAAGAGTATGCAAAGTGAGTATGTAATGGTATCAATGTGGACTTCTCAAGCTTCAAAATCTCCACTCCCCTGACCGCATCCCAAAACCAGCCCAGCTCGTACCTACCTCCCTAACCTGTCCTTCCACCTATCCACTCCTCCCATCTCAAGCCCACCCCCATCTCCTACCTACTAACCTCATCCCACCTCCTTGACTTGTCTGTCCTCCCTGGTCTGACCTCTCCCCTCCCTAACTCCCCAAATACACTCGCCTTTACTGGCTACAACCCCACCTCTTTAACCTCTCTGTGTCCTCTCCACCTATCTTCTCCTTTATCCATCTTCTTTCTGCCTCCCCCTTTCTCCCTATTTATTTCAGAACCCCCTTCCCTTCCCCCATTTCAGACGAGGGCCCGAAACGCCAGCTTTCCTGCTCCTAAGACACTGCTTAGCCTGCTGTATTCATCCAGCTCTACATCTTGTTATCTCTATGTAAAGTGAGTGTTGGTCTTCTAGAGAATGGGGAGTTAATAATAGATAAGAAGGAAATGTCAAATGTATGAACCAATATGTAATTTCTGTCGTTACCAGAGATGATATAAAGACATTCCAGTAAGACCAATATATCTCTAGGCTGAAGGAAGAGAGGAACTTGGTGAAACTTTAGTCGCTAGGGCCCACTCACTGTCACATTGATCAGTTTACAACTCTATCAGTCTCCAGTTTACCTGATTGCCATTATCCCAGAGTCTCAAGAGGCAGCTAATGAAAGAGTAAATACATTGCTGTTAATTCGCTGGTCTATGCGAGGGTCTAAACTCTTTTCAAGTTTTATCAATGACTTAAATGATGGAATCAAAGACATTGTGGCTCACTTGCCAATGGCTCAAAGGTAGATTGGAAAGTAAGTCATGGTGAAGGATACAAATAGATATACACAAAAACACAAGTTGCCAGAATAGCTCAGCAGGTCTGACAGCATCGGTGACAGATAAAGCCAGAGCTAGTGTTTCAGGTCTGGTGATCCTTCCTCATAATAGAAGGATCACTGGACCTGAAACGTTAACTCTGATTTTTTTTTTCTTTCACAGATGCTGCCAGACAGCAACTTCAGGTCCCATTCCTGATTTGTAGCATCCACAGTTCTTTCAGTTTTTACAGATAGATACAGGTAGGTTGAGTGCATGGGCAAAGGAAAATGGCAGATGGAGCATGATTTGAGAAAATGTGAAGTTGTTCGCAATGGAAGGCAGAACAAAAAAAGCAGAATATTACTTAAGTGATGCACAACCGCAGATTTCTGAGGTGCTAAAGAATCTAGGTGTTCTAGTGAGTCACAAAGGTTAGTATACAGAACAGGCTAATGGAATGTTCTCCTTTATTACGGGATGAATTGAACATAAAAGAAAGCATGTGATGCTTCAGTTATATAAAGCATTGGTGGGCACATCTCGAATACCATGTACTGTTTTAAGGTCCTTATTTAAGGAAGGATTTAAAAGTGTTAGGCATTGTTTAGAGGATGTTTACTAGACTGATGCCTGGAATTACATTATGTGATAAGGTTGGACTTGTTTTCTCGGGGGCTCAGGAAAGTACACAGTGATTTGATTGAAGTTTACAAAATTCTGAATGGTCTTGACAAAGTGCATTTGAAAAGGATGTTGTCCGTAGTGGATGAGTCCAGAGTTAGGAGACATTGTTTTACATTGCAAATGCACTCAATAAGGGTTTGCTCCAGTTGGAATTCTCAGCCAAATTGTTTTGTCAGCATTTTCCTGATCCGGAGAAATCTTTGTGAAGGACATTTTGCAATATGTCACTGCACGTGAGCAGTTTTCTTCCTTGGCTGCTGCTGATAATTGGTTTTTTTTGTACTTTGTGTACTTATTTGCCATGCATAATGATCCAGTTAATTCCTAGAGTTACAAACAACTCAAATCACCCTTAAGCAATTTTCAGATGTTGTATGTAACTCTTGATTGAAAATTAAACTTTTACGGTTGGGAAGCTCTGTAATGAGCAGTTTGAAAGTTCTTTTCTCATTCCATGCATTTGAATTTTCCTATCTCTCGTCTGGAAACCCCAAAGACAAAAAATAGTTATAATTCACCAGTGCAGGCCTTCAATACTGACAGTGCATTTCAGTAGATCTCAAAGAGAGCGGGAAGGATTGTTCAAGGCATTTCACTTTTGCAAAAAAAACACAAAAAAAAGTGTCAAGAAACAAACCATAAATCTGTCATTTTAAAAAAAAGTAAAATACCAGTGGAGGATTCTTTCAAATAGATTATCAGTGGGTTTTTTTGTTTTCAGACATTTAAATGTCAAACCTGTTATTCAGGCTTCCCACTGCTATATAATTGTGCAGCTAACTCACGGACACTAGTAATAACATTTAATTTAATATGCCTGGCTCTGTATTTGCAGGAGTTCGATTAACCTTGGCCTGTAAAATCCCCCTGAAGTCAAACAAGCATGTGGTGTGAGAAGGAACTGGCACACAATAAAACAGGCCTGGAAATTCAATGGTGCTGTGCCTGTTGTTTGGGATTAAAATAGGTACCTAACCCTCCATTACAAGCCTGTTCCCCTGGTATCCAAAAGGGTTCAAGCCCTTGTAAAAAAGATTGGATTCTGTGACATAGCTGACATTAGTTCTGGTTTCACCCAGTAAAAGTACATTTACATGCTGTTCTAACATACATAGGACATATATGAGTGTTCTTACTCAACTCCATGGCCACCACACGGCCCCTTCTCTTTCCTCTTGACCACTGTTTCACCCCATCTAGAATGCTCAATAGGTACTCCCACTTTCCCAATCCCTACCCACCATTTTCCCCCAGCCATCATGATAATTTCCCTCTTAACAACACACCAAGGGTTGCTGTTGGTGATGCAGTGACTGAAGTAAACGTTTCTTCACCACTGACCTTCCTGGAGATGGCCATTGGTTGTTGGCACATTACAAATCTTATTTAAATTAAGTCCATAAAGGCTCTTAGTGATAGAGTTGTAGTCTTAGAGTCATACTGCATGGAAACAGGCCCTTCAGTCCAACCAGTCCATGCTGACTATAATCCCAAACTAAACTAGACCCACATAGCTGCACTTGGCCCATTTCCCTCCAAATATGTCTTACTCGTGAACTTATCTAGATGTCTTTTAAATGTTGTATCTGTACCTGCACCCTCTGAAAATTCATTGTACACACGAACCACTCTAAGTCCCCCATCCCTTTTATAAATCTTTCTCCTCTCACCTTAAAAATATGCCCCCGGTCTTGAAATCCCCCACCCTAAAGAAAAGACACTTGCCATTCACCGTACCTATACCCACTCATGATGCTATGTACCTTTATAAGGTCACCCCCCAACCTCTTACACTCCAGTGGAAATAACCACAGCCCATCCAGCCTCTCCTTATGATTCAAACCCTCCATTCCCGGGAATATCTTGGTAAATCTCTTCTGAAGCCTCTCCAGATTAATAATACCCTTCCTGTAACAGGGCTACCAGAACTATACACAGTACTGCAGAAGAGGCTTCACCAACATCTTGTACAATCTCAACATGGCATCCCAAATACTATACTCAAAGGTCTGAGTAATGAAGGCAAGCATGATAAACTCCGACTTAACCACCCTATCAATGGCACAGTGGTAGTGTCCCCACCTTTGGGCCAGTAGAATTGTTGCAGCAGGACCACCTCCATTGAGCTACTGCCTCTGCTGCCAGTGGGGTGGCCAGGGTGAGGGGTACTCTACAAATTTGAAAAATCATCGCCCAGGGCACAAAGCCTTTCACGGTTGGGACTTCAAGCATCATAGTTGCCTGCCCACCTCTGGACAGTGAGTCATCTATCTGCTTCCCTGCCCATTCCTGGCAAACTTCCATGAGCTACAGTTGCTATTTTTGTGTTGCTAAGTCCCCTACACCTCTACCTTCACTGTGAGGATGTAGCAACAGTCTCTGGCTAATCTAGCAACTCACAAAAACATCTTCCAACCACTTCACAGCACTTCCATATATATCACGAGAGAAAAGGTTTCAAGAATGTAACTTGGCTGAAATCAGGATGCCTGGCCCTTTAAATGTAGGGCCCATCTGGCAGTTGTACACTTGTATTTTTCCTTCTAAACAGTAGAAAGTGCTGCATGAACATTTGTTGTTCCAATTTTGTTTCCTAACTTCGCATCAGCCTGAGCGATTGTGGCCAAATCTTGCTTTCACTCTTGTGTCTTGCTGTAAAAACATTGAAAATGTTCCACCTGTTGAAAGGGATTTCAATGCTGTGTGAGCTTCTTAATTGCTGCTTCACATTCTCTTGAACCCTATAAAGACAATTTTATGGTAATTTTCTCCATAATGTTTCCCAGTGCATGAGTAGTGGGTGTCACAGGTTAGGTCAGTATATATTGCACATCCCAAATTGCTGGACGCTGGGTCTGGACCCATATGTAGACCAGACCAGGTAAGGGTGGCAGATTTCCCTCCCTGCCGGGCATTAATAACTAAATGGGTTTTTATGACAAGTGACTGTGATTACATGGTCACCATTAGTTTAGCTTTTCAATTCCAGAAATTTGGTTTAAAAATTGAATTCAGTTTTCATCTCTGTGATGGTGAAATTCAAACCCAAAAACGCGAGACGTTAGTTTGGGCTCCTGGATTACTCGGCCAGTGACATTATCATGATCCAATCATCTCCCTCACTAACTATCTGACCCTGTATGGGACAATGAACAGAAGAAGCACTATTAAGGAAGATTGCTAACAAGAGGGGTTCAAAGGTCAGAGTTGAGAAATGGATCATGCTTCAGATGACAAAGCTTTTTCACAAATCCTGGAGTGTAAGAGGACGTGAGAAGGACCTTTCAGATATGACAGAATAATCTTCTGCATAATTACATAAGGGATGGAAGAAAATGAGGGGGTAGAGGACAGAAAATATTCTTATTGCTTAAGGTAAAATGAGCTTTTTAACATCACTACCTAAGGTGACATTATACCCCATAATGTTGTCATGTTTGAGGAGATGGGGAGTGATGGAGATGTTCAGCTGCAGGTTTCTCTTGGAAGTAGTGAACATCATTAAGAGCCATGCTAGAATAGCTCCCCCCGAAATCACCATTACTTACTGTGAGTAATGAGTGTTTTCAGTTCAGAGAGATAATTGTTTCCCCTGGGTAGAAGAAAATAAATAGCCTTCCCCACCTCTCTGTGCCAGCAGTAGTGAAATATCATCCTTCAGGCTAGAATGGCATCATTTAGTCAGCAATTAATTCTTTCAGTTAAGACTGTGTGCTGAAGTGAGACAGTTTATTATTAGCGCTGATGCCAAGAGTCGCTATTAACTTTTCAAAGAGCAAGGCATTGTCTTATAAAGAATGTTCAACATTGTCATCTTCACTGAAGAGATTGCAATAACATGTCATGCATTGCAACTTTTATCAAGCCACTGAGACTGTTTTTAGATGCATCTGGTCATTCCATCTTCCTCTGCAAATTATATTAGGCTTAATTTGTTGCTGTTCAAGATATGGCCTTGAACTTGTTTAATCGGAAGGCTGTCTCATGGAAGCTAAATGGCAAGGCTGTTAATAAAAATAATCTGAAGGTGTATCTTAAAAGTTTTCAAGAGTGAATTGGTAACCTGGCTGGAAAAGGGAAAGAAGGAAGCTAATGACCAAGAACTGACAATAGCATTAGAAAAGTTCCTCAAGAATGAAGTGTCTGCTCAAGGAACAGAGTAAAGCATAATCATGGGAGGCAATTTTCAGTCCTTTCGTAAGATAAATTAAAGATCTTTTCTGTAGTTTAGATCATAAGTTGCCCAGTGAATAATTTTAGACAATGTTGCTCTTGTTTGTTTCTGGCATTGAAAAGTCTTAAAACTTGAAATCTTGTGTGATTCTTCCAGTGAGCCACTAGAAATTCAATTTTGTACCTGAAATATGTTCAGTCTCAAAGCAGATCAAATAAACCTTTTGTGGAGCTCCAAGGCCAACTGGGGTAAGTCAAAACCCTGAAGTCAAGAGCCAGGCTAGCATCTTCTGGCCAACCAGGGCATTGTAAAACTAATTTGAAAGTTAGGCATTTAAACTGCAATGTAATACTATATGTTAAATTCCTGCTGTTTTCAGGGAATTTATATTTAGGGGGCACAGGTTTAGAGGAGGCGTGAGGTGGTGAGTTGTAATATTCAGAGTTGCTACTGTGTGGCTGGATACCAATCACAACACGTTTCATTCAGATGACTACAAGGCCACTGATGTGGTTGGGAAGAATTGATAACCCAAGCATCTTTCATCTGCTGCAATTTGACGATGACAGACTTGTTCCTTCATTTATGTTGGACAGGAAATGATGACCAATGAGTCTTAAAGCAAATAAAAACTTCGTAGAAGAAGAGAGAACAAGGGAGCATCGGTTTAATGTGATGTGCAAATGAAACAAGTGTGATGAGAGAAAAAACCCTTTCTTACAGTGAGTAATTAGGTTATGGAACCGAGACATTCAACAGGTCATTGGCTAGTTATTAAGATAGCACAGGGAAATGGGGAAATTGCAGGAGGTTGGCACTATGGAATAGACCGGTGCAGACACAACGAGCTGAATTGTCTCTTTCAGCACTGTGATAATTTTATGATTCAAAGTATGCTAGACATAACAGCAGCTAAAGGACATTCCTGGGGATATATTCCATGACATGAGTCAACTAGCCCAAGGATCACTTCACAGAAATCACCGATAAAAATACATTTAAATTAGGTGGGAGGCACAACGAAAAGGTTAATTCTTCTGGGGAATTTTGTAGTCATTGAGGCGAAGAAAGCTGGATTCAGGAAATAAACTATGGCCAATTTTCACTCAGCGTGCCACAATAAGTACTTGCAGACCAGAATAATGATCACTCTATCTAAAGGCCCACCATCATTTTCTCAAAGACAACAAATGATGTGCAGTAAATACTCAATATATATCCTGAATATTGATAATTGCTCCCAACACCACGCCTCAGGAAGCTGAAATTGTTTGAACAGTAAAGGGATGGCCATCAGTGTCATCATGTTATAGTGTGATGTGATAGCTAGGTGCCAACATCTAGAATGTTCCTAATCCTCCTCACCAGGCTGATCTAAGGGCCTGTCCAATAGGCTGTAGTAGATGATGGGCCGTGAATATCTCTCAACAGAGATTTGCCCTTGATACCAGGATTCTGCTTATTGCATTTGAGTAAGTATACATCATATATTAACTATTATTAACACCAGGTGGGCAAGGTACGTGTGCCTCCACCAGGAGACTGTGCCAGATGCCAACTAACGCAAAAATCCCAAATTGCCAATTACTCCAGCCAGAGGTTGTGTCAGATATCAAAGTAGGCAAAGCTACATGTTAGCTCAGATTAACCCTTTCATTCCCGTTACCTAATACAACAGAAATTGTAACAGAAACAGGTCAAAGGAAGATTGATAAAATCATTAGGAGCATGGATAGGGTGAATAGCCGAGGTCTTTCTCCCTAAGGTGGGGCAGTCCCAAACTAGAGGGCACAGGCAAGATTTGTACAGCACCATTAAAAGGCAGCTGTTGTAAAAAATTTTCACGGTACTCCTGTACTTCTGGAGTGCAAGTGACCGTATAGAATATTCACCTCAATTCAATATAAAATGGGCCTGAGGGTGATGTGCGTATGGAACGAGCTGACAAAGGGAATGGTGGACGCTGGTACAATTATGACATTTAAAAGGTATCTGGATGCGTACATGAATAGGAAGAGTTTGGAGTTATATGGGCCACACGTTAAATGGGACCAGGTCAGATTGGAATGCCTGATTGGTGCAGACGAGTTGGATTGAAGGGTCTGTCTCTGTACTGTATGAATCTAGGGCTCTATTGTTAGACATAGGGAGATTCCCACATCTTGCGAGTCAATCAAAGCATGTGCATACCTCTGTCTCAACAGCTCATCTTTTCCGGAACTGGTTGTTAGTCGGAAAACATATCCATGTCAAGCGTGGGAGACAATTCCAATCATACCAGCCACTGTAGGATTTGCTGCTGATATGTAACCTTTTCAGCCACATCATGATCACCCTTTCCTTGGCCATTGAGTCCTGGAATGGGACCCGAGCCCAGACCTTCAGACCCAGAGTTAGGGATGCCCCCCACTGTGCACAGGACCTCCTGCAACAAATAAGAGTTTTTATTAACAGCACTCAAGCATTTGCGAGAAGTTTTAATCAGTTTTTACCTACAATAGTAACAGTCCTTAATGACAGGGATGTTGATTTAATGTTCAGATAGGGTCTGAAGAGAGAGTTTGCCAATCCATTGAAGGGCATCAGTAGAAATGCCGATGTGACATGTATCAGGAATGGGTTATTTTCAATGTCTGCCCAAAATGGCTTCAAGATTGGGCCCCTCTTTGACAGCAGTTAACCAGTTATGAAAAGGTGTGAAATTAATTAAGTCAACAGGAAGGATCTGGAGGAAAATTGATGCCTATCATTGAGGAGGTGGAGGGAGTGGAAAGCAAGAGCTAGAAAGCAATTATTATTCTTCCAGGAGCAGGATATTTGTGAACCAATGATAACTAGTCTCTTTGAGTGAACCTGTTAAGGTGCAGAATTTGACTCAAATGTGTAAATTTGCACACTCTGTTCGTCTACATTTCAAACTGTGCACCCAGGATCATACAGCAGCATTGTATCCTGAATTGTATATTTGTTCAGTCACTTCTTGGGCCGATTTTCTTAGAGCTTAGCTGTCAACAAATTGACTGCTTGAGTCTTGGGTGTCTGAAGTGTAGCTGAGAAAACCAGCATTTTTTCTCCATCCTTAACTATTCTTCCATAGTCATTGTCACAGAACCACACAGCACAGAAACAGACTCTTCAGTCCAACCAGTCCATGTTGAACATAACCCCAAACAAACCTAGTCCCACCTGCCTGCTCCTGGCCCTTGTCCCTCCAAACCTTTCCTATTTGTGTACTTATCCAGATGTCTTTTAATCACTAATTGTAACTGCATCTACCTCTTCCTCAGGAAATTCATTCCACACGCGAAGCACCCTCCGTGTAAGAAATATACCCCGCCATGTCTTTTTTAAATCTCTGACCTCTCACCCTAAAAATGTGCCCCCTAGTCTTGAAATTCCCCAAACGAGGGAAAAGACATTCACCACTAACTCTCTCTATACCCCGCATTATTTTATAATCCTAAGAGATCGCCTCTCAACTTCTTACACCCCAGTGAAAAAAGTCCCAGCCTATCCAGCCTTTCTGTATAACATGAGCATTTTATGCCCAGCAACATCCTGGTAAATCTCTTCTGAAGCCTTTCCCACTCACTAATATCCTTCCTATAACTGGGTTACCAGAACTGGGCACAGTATTCTAGAAGAGGCCTCACCAATGCCCTGTACAATGTTAACATGACTTCCCAACTCCTATATTCAAAAGACTGAGCGATGAAGGCAAGTGTGTTAAACGCCTTTTTAACCACCCTATATATATATGACACAAACTTCAAAGGATTATGTCCCGGCACTCCTAGATCCCTCTGTTCTATGAGACGCTAAGGCCCTACCACTAATAGTATAAGTCCTATCCTTGCTTGTTGTGCCAAAATGTTGTTAGAATTTGCACCTCACTTTCAACCTCACTAATATTTTTTCAAATCCATAAATTTTCCACCCAGCGTCAAGATTCAAAGGCACTTTCCAAACCTGCAGATGGACAAGGGCAGCAGGCGCGTGTGAACATTTATTGCCTAAACTCTCTCCTCAAAGTTCCACTGCACCTTACTTGCAACAATATAACTGTTGCTTCACTGCATCATTGGATCCAAACTCTGGAACTCCCTCTCTTGCAACAGATAGAATGCAGCAGTTCACAAAGGTGACCTAGGACCACTTTCTCAAGAGTAATTAAGAACATTACCAACAATGCCAGTGTCCCAAGAAAGATTTTTTTCCTCACAACTAAGCTACAATATAGGTGTTAAGACAGATGTCCAATTTTCTCAGTCCTACATCTGTTAACTTAATGCGTCTATTACTCTATACAAGTCTGGAAGCTCACCTCGGCCATAATTCTGGAAAACTCACAGTATTTTCTGGGCAAAAAATATAAGGAAACTTTTCTGTTGATGCATGGTGGGAGTATATTGAGCAAAGTATATATTCTCCCTTGACTTTTCTTTCCTTTGATATATTAGAAACGGTTACATTATTGGATTGTGATCCTCTGTCTAAGCTGTCACACAGTGTTAGGTGGAAGCCTGAAAAAGGCATGAAAAATGTGAGAAGAAACAGATGCCACAAAGGTAGAAGACAAGGTTACTGACTGTGTGATTCTATAGTGCAAGATTGGAAGGATACAACCTCTTTGATTATTATCACTTATGATTACAGTAAGTCGCACACTGATGAAATTTGCCATTGTTTCATCAGCAAACTCCGACTTCAATATGACAAGCATCATCTGTGTGTGTAATCTGTTTCATTACATCAGTTCCATTCATTGAGCCAGTAAAATGATTTGAACATAACAGTTTATCTTACTTTGAGTTTAAAGCATTGCCTTGACTTTGAATCTTGCAATTTCACAAACACAGAGCACTCACAAGCACACAGCTAAGCTTTCTTCTCTGCTTAACCTATTCCAGGCTATACTGGGCTCCTGAAACACTCCTACCTCCATCCACTTTCTCTAATTTTCTGATAATGGACTAGCACAGAGGGATTGGGTACCTTATAACAACCAAGCAGACTAATGCCCACATTCCATCAATGTTTTCATGGGTAGTTCTAGCTAAAGCTAAATGGCAAAGCTGTTAATGAAAATAATCTGAAGGTGTATCTTAAAAGTGTTCAAGAGATGAATTGGTAACCTGGCTGGAAAAGGGAAAGAAGGAAGCTAATGACCAAGAACTGACAATAGCATTAGAAAAGTTCCTCAAGAATGAAGTGTCTGCTCAAGGAACAGAGTAAAGCATAATCATGGGAGGCAATTTTCAGTCCTTTCGTAAGATAAATTGAAGATCTTTTCTGTAGTTTAGATCATAAGTTGCCCAGTGAATAATTTTAGACAATGTTGCTCTTGTTTGTTTCTGGCATTGAAAAGTCTTAAAACTTGAAATCTTGTGTGATTCTTCCAGTGAGCCACTAGAAATTCAATTTTGTACCTGAAATATGTTCAGTCTCAAAGCAGAACAAATAAACCTTTTGTGGAGCTCCAAGGCCAACTGGGGTAAGTCAAAATCCTGAAGTCAAGAGCCAGGCTAGCATCTTCTGGCCAACCAGGGCATTGTAAAGCTAATTTGAAAGTTAGGCATTTAAACTGCAATGTAATACTATTTGTTAAATTCCTGCTGTTTTCAGGGAATATATATTTAGCTTTGAATAAGTTTACTCCGCTTATCTGTTCTATTTTATTTCAAGCTGTTGGGTTCCTGAACAGTCAACTACATGAGACAAGAACCAAGGCTAAAAATAGGACGATTGTCCATCCAGAATGCAGCATGTAATTGTATATTGAGTATAATTATTTGTAACACGATGGAGACACTTTAAGCAGCTCTGTATACACGTGAATAAATCCCTGATATCTTGAACCACTAAATGACAAATCTGCTATTTAACACTGACTTATAAAGACAGTGTACATAGCAATTTCCTACTTCCAAAGGAAGAGGTAATGTGAGGACTCTTTGTCAACAAATCCTGTAGTTGGACTGAGATGTTTTTTGCTGGTCCTCCACTGTGTCTCAGCACACCTACATGGGAACAGGAGTAGGCCTCTCTGCACTTCAGAGCTGCTCCACTATTGTGGATAATGCCTGGATGACTACCTCAATGCCATGTTCTTTCTTGCCGTCCGATCCTTTGATGTCATTAGTATCCAGAACACTATCAATTTCTGTCATGAATATGGCCAACAGGAATTTGTGTGCCTGATCTATACTGCAGCTTTCTCACATTCAGATTCTCTGATTTAACTCTAATTGACAAAATTCAGACTTCAAGATGCTTCTTTTATCAGACTTTGCATGAACATGTACAGGGTTAATTTCCTTACCATTTTGAGGAATGACATAACTCCACGAAGGCCAGCATCCCAACACCAGCACCCTTTATTTACACATGTACAACACATGACATTGACCCAACTCACACAAAGCCAGCTCCTAGAGTGAGCAGAACCTGTGACACTCCTGTTTATATCTGTCAGCCAGGGCTCCCTGATTGGACCAGATAAACATCCCCGATCAGGGAACTCATATTCTGAGGTCCACCTGGCTGACCCTGTTATAATCACTACCAAGTACACATGAAGCAGGTAAATTTCTGAGGCAGGAACCTCAGAAGAAAATCATTCTCTAGCCTCATGTGATTGTAATATGTTTCCTTAAGGACCCTTTATATCTTTCAAACCTTCCTATAATCCAGTCACGAGGTGGCCAATGAATCCTTTTAAGTCACACTATATAACTTATTCTAATGTGGAGATGCTGGTGTTGGACAAGGTCAAAAATCACATGACACCGGCAGGTTTAATTGGAAACATAAGCTTTGGGAGCATTATATATGAGGAATGGGCAACATTCCGAAAGCTTGGGTTTAATTAAACCTGTTAGACTCTAATCTGGTGTTGTGTGATTTTTGACTTTAACTTATGTTAGAATTTGGATTTTGAAATAACAGCATATGTGGGGTTTAGTCTGTGTGATTGTGCCTATCTGGGTGTGAGAAATGCAGTCAAGTGATTATCCATACTTTTTCTTTAATGCCAGAATGAGGGAGAGAATTACGTGAGTGGCAATCAGAATTTGTTTGCATTGGGAGAATTCTATGAGTGGACAGAATAAACATTAAATAGTATTAATTCATTTCAGAAAGAGAAGGGCTTGACTTTTTTTTTGCTCAGGAGAGAAACTCTTAGCTTGGTTTAGTTCACAGAATTCCTGGTTGAGGGTAGATGAAACATCACAGTTCTCCTGAGGTACAGAGTTTAAACTGTCAGAAAAATTAGGTTACCTTAATGTAAGGCATTAGTTTGAAATTCCAAACCAGATGATTTTGCTTGGAATTCAGAGTTAGTTGAAGCTGAGAAAAACTTCTATGAATACTCAAAGAAGAGGCTATCAAACTCTCAAGATCAGGAACTGAAAGCAACAGTTAAATCAAATCTGTGGATGTGATAGAGAAGGGAATTCTCTCTGGTGTTTGACTCCTATAAGGTGATGACAGTGGAATAATCAGATTGTGTTTTTACTGTGTTTCAATGTATTCAAATTGTGCTGTGTATAAATGCTCTGTTTTAATGGAATGAACTCTTGCTATATTATTAAAACCATATGTGCAACCATTGTCTGCTTGTGTTTCAGTGAAATATTGCCTTGCCAAGTTAAAGAAAAGATAAAATGTGATCCATTAAATCAGATTTTAGTCTGGGACTTGGCCTGTTCATTGTTACAATCCCAGGTGATGTTATTAATGTTAATTCGTGTGGAGAAGGAGAAACACATGACAGTCTGCTTTCTGAGGAGCTGGGTTTAGGAGGCTGTACACCTCAGCGAAGCTGTGACCTACTGCAGGTTGATCTTACTCTGAATATATCTGCCTATACATTGGTCAATAAAGAATCTGCATGATATTCAATGGCAGAATTACATTTCATGGAGCCGAGCGGTCTTTGGGATATCAATTAGATCATCAAGTGAGCTTTGTCTAATAGTGTCAAGTCCAGGATGATTCAGCATTTCCAGCAGGGCAGGAACCCTGGGAGAATAAAATGCCCCATGGATTATGAGCTGGTGCAGATATTGTAATCATGAACCTAAGACCAGTTCAGAAGGAAAGGTGCTATCAACTGAACCACGTGAATGTGCTCGAACAACTAGAATATGGATTTAAATGAAATGGAGACATCTCAATTCAGTGCAGCACTTGTTGCTTGTTTTAACATGTGCACACTCATTTTAAGTCTGTGTCCTACTGTGCAATCATTCTGCAGCGTTTCTCACAGAAAGAAGCTCTTGAGGATTTTAACTTCCTAAGATTAGTGCATCATAGAAAAAGAGAAAAAATATTACATAATCACGTATTATACTGTGAAGTTCTTTGTGAAGTGTTTGTTACTGTTGTATGACATGTATCAGCCAATATATGAATGGGATTCTCCCACAAACAGCAAAGTAATGAATGGGAAGCTCCCACAAACAGCAATGTAATGAATGGATAGATAATCTCCTTCCATGCTGTAGGCTTGAGGGACAAATATTGGCTTGGGTTTTGCTTCAGAAAAGCACTGTGGGATGTTTTAAACCCCTTGAGTGTGCAGAGGCATCTCGATTTATTATCTCTTCCAAAAGGGATAGCTCGTGTCTGAGATGTTTAGATAACTTACTGTGCTGTGATACTATTGGGAAAAGCAAATATTGTCATCGGTGCTGCTGTTGTTCTTTACAGGAAATGGATCAAAACGTGAAGAGGTACGTGAGAAAGCAGTTTGCTGGCTCAACATCGATAGTCAAAGGTAATCAAAATAAAAGCAACCTTAATAACAACACTGTAAGATCAAATGCAATATGGGTCCAACAGCTGAGTCCATTGCTGCTGGTATCCGGAGAATAGATTTGGAGTCTGGATTATAAAAGTAACAGATTTGGAATGAAACTTCTGGATGGCAGCACAATATTGAGGAATATCATTCTTGACGAAATTGCAAATCATAAGAGGACAAATAAGAGAAAGAAGCAGGAATAGAGAAAATCAAAAGTAGAAGATGCAAAGGGCTCAAAATATAACAGCATTCTGCCAGAATCTTTCCGCTCAAGGGTCAAATCCAAAACTTATACCAAGCACTCGTTTGCAGATATGACCTGCTGCAGAATTGAAATCCTCACAGAAATGCATGTTGTAAACACATGCTAAGCTTCACTAAATTCAGCTGATAATTACACAATCTGGCACCATGAACAACTAGTATAGAATCATACAGCACAGACGAGACCCTTCAGCCCATCTGGTCTGAACCAGCAGTCAATATTATTCCCAATTTCCAGCATTTGGCCCATAATGTTGAGTGCCGATGCATTGCAAGAGCTCATCATGTACATTTTAAAGGTTGTGAAGTTTCCTACCACTGTTAACCTTCCCTAGGCAGTGCATTCCAAATTCCTCTGGGAGAAAGATGTTTTCCTCAGATCCCCTTTTAAATCTCTTGCTCATCACCTTAAAATTATGCCCCTTCATTATTGACCTTTCAATCTACCCTGTCCATGTCCATCATATCTCCTCTATCCTAAAGAAAACAACTTTGAAATACAAAAGAATATGGGGTGACTTGAATGAAATGCATAAGATTCCTAGAAGACCTGCGAGATTGTTCCACCTTGTGGGATAGTCCAGGACCAGATGCATCATCTAAGAATAAGGCATCTTATTTAAGACAGAGGTGAGAAGGAAATTCTTCTCTCAGTGGATAGTGAATCTGTGGATTTGTTTACTGCAGATGGCAGTTGAGATTGGGGTCAATTAATTTAATGTTGTGGTAGATGCATTTTTAATCAGTAAGGAATCAAAGGTTATAGGGAAAAGGCAGGAAAGCGTAGCTAAGGATGATCAGATTTGCCATGATCTCATTGAATGACAGAGCAGGAAGATGGGCAGAATGGCCTGTTTCTGCTTCTATATCTTTATGGTTTTATGATCTTTTGGTCTAGCCAGTCTCTTTTCATAGTCAAAATGCCCAATCGCATGTAACATCCTGTTGAATCTCCTCTGCAACCTCTGCAGTGCAATCACATCCTCCCTGCAGCCAGGTGACCAGAACTGTGCACAGGCCTTTATCTGTGGCCTAACCAAAGTTACTGAAGAAGAGTCCAGACCCGAAAGGTCAGCTTTGCTACTCCTCTGATGCTGCTTGGCCTGCTGTGTTCATCCAGCTCTACACCTTGTTATCTCCAACATAACCTTAGTGCTCTTATAATCTAAGCTACCACTGAAAATGCTAAGTATCCTGTATGCCTTCTTATCTACCTCATTAAGCTGTCCTGCCACCTTTAGGAATCTTTGGATAAGCACCTCAAGATTCTTCTGTTCCTCTGAAATTCCTAATGTTCTGCTATTCACTGAATACTCACCCTAAGTGCACCACTTCACACACATCAGGGTTAAATTCCAACTACCACTGATCTGCCCATCTAACCAACCCATCTATATCCTCCTGTGAACTAAATCTTTCTTCCTCACCCACTGTCAACCAACCAGCCAATTTTCATGCCACCCACAAGCTAACCTATCATCCCCGCTACATTCCTATCTATATTCTTGAACAATGAGGAGCCCAGCACTGATCCATGTGGTATGCCACTGGATACTTGCCTTCAGTCATACAAATGGCCTTCTACAACTTGTCTCCTGTTACTCAGATAATTCTGGATCTAACTTGTCAAAGAACCCTGGATCCCGTGTGCTTAGAACATAGAACATAGAACATAGAACAGTACAGCACAGAACAGGCTCTTCAGCCCACAATGTTGTGCCGACCATTAATCCTAATGTATGCACCCTCAAATTTCTGTGACCATATACATGTCCAGCAGTCTCTTAAATGACCCCAATGACCTTGCTTCCACAACTGCTGCTGGCAACGCATTCCATGCTCTCACAACTCTCTGCGTAAAGAACCTGCCTCTGACATCCCCTCTATACTTTCCACCAACCAGCTTAAAACTATGACCCCTCGTGCTAGCCATTTCTGCCCTGGGAAATAGTCTCTGGCTATCAACTCTATCTATGCCTCTCATTATCTTGTATACCTCAATTAGGTCCCCTCTCCTCCTCCTTTTCTCCAATGAAAAGAGACCGAGCTCAGTCAACCTCTCTTCATAAGATAAGCCCTCCAGTCCAGGCAGCATCCTGGTAAACCTCCTCTGAACCCTCTCCAAAGCATCCACATCTTTCCTATAATAGGGCGCCCAGAGCTGGACGCAGTATTCCAAGTGCGGTCTAACCAAAGTTTTATAGAGCTGCAACAAGATCTCACGACTCTTAAACTCAATCCCCCTGTTAATGAAAGCCAAAACACCATATGCTTTCTTAACAACCCTGTCCACTTGGGTGGCCATTTTAAGGGATCTATGTATCTGCACACCAAGATCCCTCTGTTCCTCCACGCTGCCAAGAATCCTATCCTTAATCCTGTACTCAGCTTTCAAATTCGACCTTCCAAAATGCATCACCTCGCATTTATCCAGGTTGAACTCCATCTGCCACCTCTCAGCCCATCTCTGCATCCTGTCAATGTCCCGCTGCAGCCTACAACAGCCCTCTACACTGTCAACGACACCTCCGACCTTTGTGTCGTCTGCAAACTTGCTGACCCATCCTTCAATCTCCTCGTCCAAGTCATTAATAAAAATTACAAACAGTAGAGGCCCAAGGACAGAGCCCTGTGGAACCCCACTCACCACTGACTTCCAGGCAGAATATTTTCCTTCTACTACCACTCGCTGTCTTCTGTTGGCCAGCCAATTCTGTATCCAAGCAGCTAAGTTCCCCTGTATCCCATTCCTCCTGACCTTCTGAATGAGCCTACCATGGGGAACCTTATCAAATGCCTTACTGAAGTCCATATACACCACATCCACAGCTCGACCCTCATCAACTTTTCTAGTCACATCCTCAAAAAACTCGATAAGGTTTGTAAGGCATGACCTACCCCTCACAAAGCCGTGTTGACTGTATTTGATCAAGCCATGCTCTTCCAGATGGTCATAAATCTTATCCCTCAGAATCCTTTCTAACACCTTGCAGACGACAGACGTGAGACTTACTGGTCTATAATTGCCGGGGATTTCCCTATTTCCTTTCTTGAAGAGAGGAATTACATTTGCCTCTCTCCAGTCCTCAGGTACGACTCCAGTGGAGAGCAAGGATGCAAAGATCTTTGCAAGTGGCGAAGCAATTGCATTTCTCGCTTCCCAAAGCAGCCGAGGACAAATCTGGTCCGGGCCTGGCGACTTGTCAATCTTAATGTTTGACAAAATTTTCAGCACATCAGCTTCCTCTATCTCTATCCATTCCAGCATGCACACCTGCTCTTCAAAGGTTTCATTCACTACAAAGTTCGTTTCTTTCGTAAAGACAGAAGCAAAAAACTCATTTAGGGCTTCCCCTACCTCCTCAGGCTCCACACACAAGTTCCCTATGCTATCCCTGATCGGACCCTACTCTTTCTTTGATCATTCTCTTATTCCTCACATAAGTGTAAAATGCCTTTGTGTTTTCCCGGATTCCTTCTGCCAAGCCTTTCTCGTGCCCCCTCCTGGCTCTCCTCAGACCATTTTTGAGCTCCTTCCTTGCCTGCATGTAATCCTCTCTAGCTGAACTTGACCCTAGCTTCCTCCACCTTATGTAAGCTACCTTCTTCCTTTTCACAAGAAGCTCCACCGCTCTCGTCATCCAAGGTTCCTTTATCTTACCCCTTCTTGCCTGTCTCAGAGGGACATATTTACTCATCACTCCCAACAACTGTTCCTTAAACAGTCTCCACATGTCTATAGTTCCCTTACCATGGAACAACTGCTCCCAGTCCATGTTTCCTAACTCATGTCTAATCGCATCATAGTTTCCTCTTCCCCAATTAAATATCCTCCCATTTTGCCTAATCCTCTCCTTCTCCATAGCTATGTAGAATGAGAGAGTGTTATGGTCACTATCACCAAAATGCTCTCCCACCACAAGATCTGATACCTGCCCCGGCTCGTTTCCGAGCACCAAGTCTAGAATGGCCTCTCCCCTCGTCGGCCTGTCAACGTACTGCGTTAAGAAACCCTCCTGAACACACCTTACAAAAACAGCTCCATTCAAATCTTCTGCTCGAAGGAGGTTCCAATCAATATTAGGAAAGTTAAAGTCACCCATTACAACAACCCTACTGCGTCCACACTTTTCCAAAATCTGTCGACCTATGCTTTCTTCAATCTCCCTGCTGCTATTGGGGGGCCTGTAGTAAACCCCTAACGAGGTGACTACTCCCTTGCTGTTCCTAATTTCCACCCATACTGACTCAGTAGGCAGATCTTCCTCGACAATGGAAGCTTCTGTAGCTGTGATACCTTCTCTGATTAGTAGTGCTACACCCCCTCCTCTTTTTCCCCCCTCCCTATTCTTTTTAAATGTTCTAAACCCTGGAAGATCCAGCAACCATTCCTGCCCATGAGAAACCCATGTCTCTGTTATGGCCACAACATCATAGCACCAGGTACTGATCCATGCTCTAAGTTCATCACTTTTATTCCTGATACTCCTTGCATTAAAGCAAACACACTTTAACCGATCCCTTGGTTCCTTCCCAGGAAAATCCTTTCCACTAGCTGGTCTACCTCTTGCTACTGCCTCACCTGCATCAACGCTCACCTCTGGTATACAGCTCAGGTTCCCACCCCCCTGCCATACTAGTTTAAACCCTCTCGAACTACTCGAGCAAACCTTCCACCCAGGACATTGGTCCCCTTCCAGTTCAGATGCAACCCGTCCTTCTTGTACAGGTTCCACCTTCCCCAGAAGGCATCCCAATTATCTACATATCTGAAGCCCTCCCTCCTACAGCAGCTGCGTAGCCATGTGTTCAGCTGCGCCCGCTCCCTGTTCCTCACCTCGCTATCTCGTGGCACCGGTAGTAAACCAGAGAACACTACTCTGTTCGTCCTGCTCTGCAGCTTCCATCCTAACTCCCTGAAATCACTTTTTATATCCTCAATCCTATTTCTGGCTATATCATTTGTGCCAATATGTAACACGATTTCTGGCTGTTCGCCCTCCCCTTTTAGAACCTTATACACCCGATCGGAGACATCCCGGACCCTGGCACCAGGGAGGCAACATACCTTCCGGGAATCCCGATCTTGACCACAAAATCTCCTGTCGATTCCCCTAAGTATCGAGTCCCCTACCACGAGTACTTTTCTATTCTGCCCCCTTCCCTTCTTTGCCACAGTGTCAGGCTTAGTGCCAGAGAACTGACTACTATGGCTTTCCTCTGGTAGGTCATCCCCCCCAGCAGTATCCAAAACGGTATACTTATTGCTGAGGGGAATGCCCACAGGGGATCTCTGCACTGTCTGTCTGTCCCCTTTCCTCCCCCTAACTGTAACCCATCTATCCTCGTCCTGAGCCTTAGGAGTGACCAACTCCCGATAACTCCTCTCAATTACCCCCTCTGCCTCCCGAATGATCCGTAGTTCATCCAGCTCCAGCTCCATTTCCCTAACACGGTTTTCAAGGAGCTGTAGTTGGGTGCACTTCCCGCAGATGTAGCCAGCGGAGAAGTGTGCCACATCTCTCAACTGCCACATTCTGCAGGAGGAGCAAGCAACTGCCCTAGCATCCATACCCCACTCATCTGAACACCCACTCAAGACTAAAGTAGAAAGCTTACGTCAAGTAATAATAACAAATTAATAACAAACTTATATTCAATAGAGAAAGCTTCTAACTTTTAACACTCTCCCACGTTGGATCTTGTCCAGTGCTTTTCTGAGATCCATATAAACCAAATCAATTACACTACTCTCATCTACAGACCTGGTCACTTCCTGAAAAATTCTGTCTGACAAAATCTTGCTGCCTATCCCTGATCAAACCTTCCCTCTCCAAGTGGAGACTGATTCTCTTCTCCAGGATTTTCTCCAATAGTTTCCCTACCACTGATGAGAGACTCATTGCTCTATAATTTCCTGGTTTATCTCCACTTCTCTTGAAAATTGGGACCATGTTAGCTGTCTTCCAATTCTCCGGCCAGACAGCCAGAGCCTCTTACTCTTTTTGTCAGACTGTTCAAGAACCTCACAGTCCTTCTTCCAGAATTCTGTACCTACATCCTCCTTCTACCAAGTGAAGAGGGGGGAACAAGTAGAGTCAAGAAAGGAAGAAATAAGTTCAGGGAGGCAGGAACTAGCTAAATTAATGGCCCTGCCAGGGCAGTACAGTTGTAGATTTTGTAAGGAGGTAAAAGTGGGCTATGCAGAGTGGGGGGACTATGAGGTGGGAAGCTGTGGAGGGGACTTTTCCAGAGAAGATGTAGCCGATGGCAGCCTGGAAACTACAGCCTAATGTTCAATGGTGGAGTCATGGTCCAGGGGTGATAGGAAGAAGTGTCTAAGAGTTGGCACTGAGTCTCTGCCAGGTACAGGTCAGGCAACGTGCCAATCTTTTCAGCAAGTTTGATAACAAATTCAGGTGCTGACCTGAGTGGATGGAGTGCAGCAAGTTCAGAGAGAGACAGGTTAGAGGAGCTGAGGGGAGCAAAGAAATTACGGTACCTCATGTCACATTGTCAGTTCTCAATGTAGAGATCAAGTGCAAGTTTATGGCCAGAGGGCGGGGGAATTTAGGACCCTGGTGAAAGGGTCTGGGTAGCAGGAAGAGGATTACTGTGCAAGGAAGATGCGGGCATATGGGATTAAACTGGGTCTTTTGTTGAGCACAGACCATTCAGCATCAGAGAGGAGTTGGTCACAGGGTGTAATGAATACATGGAAAATGGTGGGATTAAAAGAATGGATGGATTTGAAGGGAAGAGGTGAGGAGGATGAATACAGAGTAGATATCAGCACCTGTGAACTTTTGGAGTTTGCATTCCATAACACCCGAAAGGTAGAGAGAAAATATTTATTGAAACATGGAATGAGATGAAGAATGAATGAAACTGGGGACCAGGACAGCTTTGAGAGAAATAGCTCGGCAGGGAGACTAGCAGTGAGGTGGAGAGCTAATGGAGACAAAAGTCAAGAGTGTGTATGTGGCAATGCACATCATTGAATGTGGATCCCAGGATGTAGTGGGAGCAGCTGGCAGAGGAATGTTGTATGTTTAGCAGATATATGTAATCCTGGGTGGATTCAAAACATGAAAGATAGAGCTTCAGTTGCAGGCTGTGCATGGTAAGGCAACACTCAATACATTGGCTTGCTTGACATGTCAAGAAAATCATGCTGAATTTCATTCATTCATTTAATCAAAGTTCTACAAGTGCTAATTAATTTTGTACTGGATTATTATCTCTAAATGTTTTCCCATCTCTACAATTGGGTCAACAAGTTGCTTCACTTTGGATTTATTCTGCCTCCACTTACTTCAGAAGGATAACTCACTGAAATTTATCAACGCTCTTACCCTTCCCATCCAGCAACAATGCAAGGACCAAATTCAAAAATTCCCCAGCAGAGACTCATAGAAATTCTAATCATGTGACAGCCCTTTATTCCATTATACAGCAACAAAGGGAAAAATTGTGAAAGATGGACAAGAGCATGGAAGGAGCCACTGAGACTGAAAGCACACGTACTGATGACACCAGAAAATGACATGAATGTTAGCACAGTTATCAGATGGGCAGAGGATAGAGGATGGCGGAGACAATTAATGGCTGGTCTCAGCAATACTCAACTGGCCGACAGAAAGATAGAATCAATCTG
Organism: Stegostoma tigrinum; assembly: GCF_030684315.1. Taxonomy (NCBI): domain Eukaryota; kingdom Metazoa; phylum Chordata; class Chondrichthyes; order Orectolobiformes; family Stegostomatidae; genus Stegostoma; species Stegostoma tigrinum. Next base: position 40,146,338 of record NC_081374.1, on the reverse strand, counting down.
TCAGTCCCAAGCAAGCTGCAATTTATCAAAGTGAATTAGAATAATAAAACTTCATTCGTTCATTCAACAAATTACTGTCATAAAGAGTGATAAGAGAGAATGACCTTTATTTTCCTCTTGAAATTCTGATGGGAGCTATAAATCAGCAGCCATGTAGAATTAACAATAATGATTTCAATGAATAAAGATGCTTTAAAGAAAGTAATACAATATTTCTTTACTTACACCAAGAGACTTAGCGTGCACAGAATTTACGTAAGAAGGGTGTACTTTATTTAGTGCATGATCTGCTCTTGACTGAAGGAACTGTTTTTATGGTTAATTAGCAATAAGGAAATGCAGACAAAGTACATTAGGTTAAAAATAAGCCATGTGGTATTCATGTCAAGCAGATTTGTTTTAATAATTTTTTTCTCTATTATTTCAATGGAAGCCTTAACCCTTTTTCTTTTATTTTAAAGTGATGCTGAATTTCCAACGTAGGAGCTTCATAACATCTACAATATAATCAAATACATACAGAGCATAACATCAATCACTTACAAATGTATTGAACTTTTAATTGCTCCTTTATTTAAAAGAAGACATACAGACAACAAATTAAATTGACTGAGAATGTAAATTCAGAACAGTGTCATTCAGTAGCTGTCTGGAGGGTCTGTGTGAATTATCCTCGCTCCAGTGGGAGACCCTGAAATGTCACATGTGACAGGTGCCACGGAAGTTTCAAAGGGAGAAATGCCCTACAAACTGAAGTGTAATTTCCTTTGAGTATCTCAGAATGTGAAAATAACAGGAATAGGCAGCAGTCAGAGCAATGGACATGCTTGTCTCATTCACTCGCAAGAATACAGGAGCTAAAAAATGTCATTTTCAGCCCCGGTCTGTGTGTGCTAATGTGCAAATGTGTTTGCTGTGATAGTCACATCTGAGAAAGCCCCTAGCTGCACTGTAGAAAAGAGAAAGGAAGGCTTTCTCTCTTTGCTTGAAGCCAGAAAGTAAGTGAAACTGCAGTCGAAAGGAAACAGAACAAATTGGGTTTCAGCTGACTTATGAAACGAAGCATCTAAAAACCAACTGCTCACCTGCCAACATCAAGACTACCAGCACATCAATGCAACTTCCAATTGCCTAATCTTGATGGAACTCAGAGATTGATTGAATATCATTTTGATTTTTTATCCTTTCCTCACTCCCATTTTTCATTTGTGTATATGTGGGGTGTTACTATTTCTTCTCACATTAGGTAAATAGTAACTTCATTCTTTTGATAATTCAAGAAAGCCTAGTGAAATTGGCCCATTTTAAAATACAAGCTCATTTGAGTCTGGGAGAAAGGGAAGGGATCCTTTATAAATTAACCTTTTTGTGACCAACCAAAGGCACAGATGAATAATATAGAGAAGCCAGTTCACCCTCTTCACCAAGGGCCTTGATCATTTGTGGGATCCCATCTAGCACTGAAACACATTGGAGAATCTTACCTGCTGTCTGGGCAAAACAACCCACATAAAATTACATTCAGCAAATTCTTCCATTTCCTCAGCTGGAAGGGACAGCCATCAATGACAGCATTGAATCCCAGATCCTGAGAGTGAATACAATAAACAGGCTCTAGTCCTAAGAGAGTGGTGCTGTCTGTGTCCTTAATTAAAATTTTCTGTAATAATAAAGAAAATCTCAACAAATGAGAGGAAATATCTGTTCCTAATGTTGTTAACCACACCTTAAGGTTCTATTGATTATATTGTCATTCTATACTCTATTCTCTAGAATACTATAAGCGTTAGATGATGAGATCTTGATACTCCTCAAATCAATAAGACTCCTTAACACCAAATAGCTGATATCACACTTTTGTACAGAACTTAATACTCCTAGGATGCATTCCATTCAGTCTTAGTCTGCAGAAGTGAAAATGTGTTCCAGTTACAGATGCAAATATTTCTTACAATGTAAGATACGCTTCCTGTCCAATGGCTATTCAAACAAGTACTCTAACGTTTTAAGTACTTAATGTTTAATGGCTATCATAAGTCAGCATAAACTTGTTTGCAGCTTATCAAAAATATATCATATGCCTATCTAAAACAGGTACCTATCATAGAATCATACAGCACAGAAGAGGGCCATTAAGCCCATTTTGCTGTCCTCCTGAGGAAGCAATTCATCGAGTGTCACTCTTCCCTGAATGTTTTGCCTCATAGCGCAGCACCTATTTCCTGTTCAAGCAATAATCCAATTCCCTTTCGAATGCCTTGATTGAACCTACCTCGACTGTGCTTTCGGGCAATGCCACTTCCAATCTTATGATTGAGGAAAGATCATCAGGAAGCAGCTGAAGATGGTTGGGCCTAGGACACTGCCCTGAGGAACTCCTGCAGAGATGTCTTGGAGCTGAGATGACTGACCTCCAACAACCACAATCATCTTCCAATGTGCCTGGTAAGACTCCAACTACGGGAGAGTTTGCCCCCAGACACGCATTGATTCCAGCTTTTGCAAGAGCACCTTGATGTCACCACTCAGTCAGTTGATGTCAAGGCCAGTCACTCTCACCTCACATGTCGAGTGAACACACCCTATGTCTGTCAACCCTGTTTTGGAGATCCCACCTCCTCCGAGCTGGATCGCTGTGTCCATCTCCTCTATTCGACAGAGTGCTGGGAGCTGAAAAGAAGGCAGCTGGTGCTGCTGTTGGTTTTGCTCTACATTTTGCTGGAGCTGTTGGGGTTCCTATTGCTGCCCTTCGTGTTCCTCATCCAAGGTTCAAGTTGGAGTTGTGTCAGCTGACCCCATGCTGTGGGGATGGCTGACAGCAGGGAAGCACAGACCAATGTGCATGAAGTCCAGTTCAGGTGAGCCATCTGTTAAAAAATCAGCTATCATAACTGTGAGGGCACACTTTCTGAAGAAGAGCTATTTGCAGCAACCATTGTATGTGGAGGTCTTTCAGCTTCAGATTGACTGAAAGGAGCAGAATGTGTTTATTTTAATTGGGATGCAACAGACAGTTCTGTTCAAATCTCCTAAGGGAAGGGTTTAATTTTCAAAGTTTTATTGAAGCTGCATCAGCACCTCTGCCAGGTTGGTAGGTACAGGTTCTGATCGATAAGTGAGGTGACAGTGACTGCCTTTGACATCAATGCCACTTTTGACTGAGTCTAACATTAAAGAGTCCCATCCACAAGAATTGGGGGTCAAACTCTCTGCTGGACAGAGTCAGTCTCAGCAAATGGGAAGATGGCTGTTGGAAGTCAGTCATCTCAGCCCCAGGGCATTTCTGCTGCATTCCATTAGGGAAATGTCTCAGGCCCAAACATTACAGCTCCTTCATTAATGACCTTTGCTCAATCATAGATCAGAAGTGTGACTCTCTACGATGACTGCACAATATTCATCCCTGTGCAATTAGTAAGCACATGCTGAAACGTAACATCACTGCTAAGCAACAGAATGATAGTGCTGCCAGCCACAAAGATGATCTTGCCCATATATCCATGCAAATGACTTGAGTTCAAGAGTAGAAGTCTTGCAATGTTTGTGTACAGTTTGATGAGCCTACACAGTGTTTTGCAAAGTATTCACCTCCATGTGCTGAATGCAGTTCTCTAAACTGTGAGGGAGACATCCTGAGGACTCATCTTCCACATTTCAATCAGATGCTTTATCTTATTTTTAAATTTGCGACTAAGCCGTGGGTCATATTTCTGCACTCTGTGACTATGAAATTAATGGCCAGTCTCTTTGTGCCATAGACACCATTGTATTCAGGACCACATCAACACTGGCAGACAGACATTAGCACTGTAGACTGATACCATATACACATGGGCAGACAGATACTGGCAGAAAAGGTCCTGCTGCAGCTGACAAATGTCACAGGGGCCATCGGCACTTGCTGGGGCTCCCACTTTTAGAATTAGAAATTAATGCTTCACTTTTTAAACAACGTCCTAACTTCGATCAGTTTAGCCAGCAGTTTCCCTCTCCCAGCGTGCAGGCTCACACCCATTGTTAACTTTTAGTGCGCTCTAGGATGTAGGTTATTGATACCCAAACACAAACCAGAATAAAGGATTAAGATAGAGCAAATGCCACCCACAACAATCAGGAAAACGCTGCATCACTCATGGAATGAAGACAATTTTAGACATTTTTAATCAACCTGTCCAGGAATGTTATGACGGACCTTATAGGAAGTGGGATTTAAACTTAGGCCTCCTGGTTCAGATATATGGGCACTATTATGCACCACAAGAGACCTTAATGAAAAGACATTGACAATGGATAAGTTTACAAGAAAGATGAACTACACTCAGGTACTCTGCACAGAATGATGGGAACTAACCATGTTGCCATTAAGGCCTGAATAGTAGATACAGATGTATAAAAATGGAGATTCAAATTGCTGATAATATATTGTCAGCCTGACGTGTGTGGTCCCCTGGAGACAGGAGTGTGATTCTATGTTCTGGTGTATTTCCAATGCATATATCTTCCCAATGGTTACTGTCACATTCCTGGAATAGAATAATTGGATATGAATTTCATCTCAGGTCATCAGCCAGATATCAGCCAGATCTCCATTATCTGTTTAGGCTCAGTGGTTAGCACAGCTGCCTCACAGCACCAGGGACCCAGTTTCAATTCCACCGTCAGGTGACTGTCTGTGTGGAGTTTTCACATTCTCCCCGTGTCTGCTTGGGTTTCCTCTCACACTCCAAAGATGTGCAGGCGAGGTGGATTGGCCAAGCTAAACTGTCGGTAGTGTTCAGAGATGTGTAGATTAGGTGGGTTATGGGGGGGATGGATCTGGATGGGATGTTCTGAGGGCCAGTGTGGCCTTGTTGGGCCAAAGGGTCTATTCTACTTTGTAAGGATTCTATGATTCCATGTTTACCGAATATCAAACCCATGTCCTAATTTTTATGGTGTTGGGGGCAATGGACTATCACATTTCAACTTTCATCATCTGATGTTAATTTCAGGGATTGTTCATGAACTAAAATTGTTTTAAAACAGGGGAAAAATTGCATAAAAATCATCATAATTATTACCTGATCACGGATTGAAGCAAAACATCAATAAATCAGACCCTATCTAAACTGAACTCAACATGCGATCAAAATGAAAAAAAAAGCCACTCTTGATTTGTATTTCCTGTTTGATTTATACCTTTTACAACTTACACATATTGGGATGAAAGTCACCCAGAGATTATCCAGCCTAAGAATAAGTGAGGCCAGACGTGGGTATTCACAAAGGAACGGCATTTCAGGGAACAGGTTTTGCGCAGGGACAGGGAAAAGCATGGACGTGTAACAACAGCACTGGAAGATTTGCTCTCCCGTTCTGTCCCTCTTTCTCCAAACATCTCAAAAAAACAGCAGCCAGTGATAAATCAAATTGGAGGAACATCTAATTAACAATAATGCCAAATTTCGCCACACCGAGGATAAAGGACATTAATTAAACAAACACAATCTCAGGTTAAAAAAAAACTACTTAAGGACGTAATTTCTTTGTAAATTGCCTTTGTTGATCTCTATTGAACCTTATAGCAAAGTTAGTGCATGTGTTTGATGTGACTTTACTGTTCTTCTTGAGGTTCATAGTAATAAAATTCTTCTCCCATTCACTTAATTAGACCTTGTAATTGTGTCCTTAAGTTTGATTAGTACTAAGTCACTTTTGAAGTGTGATAGAGCTTCAGTGCTAAAAATAAACTAAAACCTTTGTTGCAGCCAAGTGAGTGGGATGAAAAGACAGCAGCTGATTCACCCCTCCTCACCTGTTACAACATTATAAGTAACTGTCAGACTGTGTTCAAGAAAATTAAAGATTCCAGAATTTAACACTGCGTCTCATTTCTTTCATTATGTCAAGATGGGATACATTCAGGCTGAAACAAGTCATTAAATTACACCATGAGCAATAAAAATAGATATCAGGATACAGCCTGGTCGTGATGATAAAATCTCAGTCAGTTTTGGATCCAGAATACAACCCAGAATCAAACCACAGACTCTGTGAAGCCATACAGACTGCCATACAAGTCACTTTCTGTTTCAGATTTCCCTGAAAATTGCAGTTGTCTTTGCCTCAACTATTCCCTGGAACTCCTTTTAGATAAGCCTGGAAGGAGGGGGCAGTGATTAATCGTCAAGTAAAGAGCTGGCACTGAGAAATGGAAGGGACACAGAAGAATGATGTGAGGAGAATTTCAGCTCCCCACTTTGCAATATCTACACTTGCACTGGCTGGGTCTTGGCTACATTTTGTTTACTCTTGTATTAGACCTGCCTCCCTTCATTTCTCATGAAGAGTCTGTGGGCAGTTTAATAAGAACTACATTTCCTCTGATACCAACTGTGTACCCATGGCAGAAGAGATCAAATATGGAGAATATTGTAGCAAGTACAACAGCTTTTTTCCAGTTCATCTCCATCCTCTAACCTCTAGCCACCTAAACTGATTGGCTCATTTTACTTCTTGTAGTAATACTGTTGCCAAGTTAGTATGAAAAGCCAAAGGTTCCATTACTTATGAATTTTAACAATCGAAAACCTTTTTTCAACTCTTCTACACTCTAGAGGTCCGGAATATAAGGATGCAGAAGTTATGCTGCTGCTATACAAAACCCTGGTTAGAATCATCATCATAGAACCCTTAGATCCCTCTTGGAATACTATGAGCAGATCTAGGCACCAAATCTTATGAAGGGTATATTGGCCTTGGATGGACTACAATGTGCCTTTACAAAAATGATTCCTGAACTTCGGGGGTTAAGTTACGAGGAGAGATTATTGGTCCTGTTTTCCCCAACATTTAGAAGATTAAAATGTGATCAGATCAAAGCCTTCAGGATAGGGGAGGTGCAGCCGAGTGGTATTATTACTGGATAGTTAATCCAGAGACCCAGATAATGTTCTGAGTACCCTTGTTTGAATCCTGCCATGGTAGATGGTGGAATTTGAATTCAAGAAATATCTGGAATCAACAATCTAATGATGACTATGAATCCATTGCCGAATGTCAGGAAAAATCCACCTTTCGGGAAGGAAATTGCTATCCTTGTGCCAGAAAGCACAACACTAGCTTTCATCCTCTTTTGATCCCCATATCTTACGATTTGCAGTATTGCTAATAATTTCCTCTAGTGCCATCCTCAGCGTGGAGTCTGATGTCCATTGAGTTTTCTCCACCTCAGTTGTTACACATTAGTTTCGCCTTTGCCTCTCGGTCATAAAGTTATGGGCTCAAGTTAAATTTCAGAGACTTGCCTCAGTATAAACTTTATCATAGTTCTCCTTTGCAATACTGAGGCAGTGAGAGTATTGAGAGTACAGATTTTTGGACATTAAACTGAGGGTCTGTCCTCTCAGGCAAACATAAAATTTCAAAATGGGACCATGGAGGTTTCCATGCTGCCCTAGCCAATATCATTTAGACAGATTATAGCAGCACTCTAAGCATCTTTATATTGCAAGAGCTGCAGTGATTCAAGATGGCAGCTCATCTCCACCCTCTCCCGGAGAAATTAGGGATGGACAATAAAAGTTGTCTGAGCCAGTGTCCTCGGCATGTCATGATGGGATTTTTTAAAAAGCAGCCAATTTGCGCACAGAAAATTCCCACAATTTTTTTAAAATTTCAAAAGTATTTATTTGGCTGTAAATCCTGTTAGGAGGTGCAGAGGACATGAAAGGTGCGGGGTGACTGCAAATCTCCTCTTCTTTTTGCTTTTCTACATCTTAACTCTGTCGATATTATGAATATTCCAAAAAACAGGCACCCTCCCAGGGCTGACAAAGTTAGAGAATTATTCTCAACACAGTCAATTCCTACCAGATCTGGAACCAATAGAAGATCATATATAGCCTGACAATTACTTCCTCCCTAATTTGTTTCTGTCTGTCATTTAAGCCATTCAAGTTTATTTGTCTAATATTTTTGAACATCTTCAGCTTTTGTCTTAGTTTTCCTTTATAGCTAGAGCTAAACTGATGTTGTTGCTAACAGAGCTCTACATGCGAACCATAGATATCCTGCCGATTAAAGACAAGTAATTCGGAGCGGATATAAATTTCTCAGATAGGTTTTAAAAATACTATTCACTTAGCTAACATATTCATTTGGTAGACCTTCTCAGCAGTGATTTTTCCTGCATTTCCTTCCTGTTGGATTTAGAGATGCAAAGTATGTTTTTGTGTTTAGAACGTTGTTACCACTGGTGTAAATATTAAAAAGATGATTGATTTATCTTTCCGAGCATTTTTATGCAAAGTATTCAGAGAATGATCTATAATATATTTTGTTCAAAGGATCAATTTCAAGAGCTCAAGATGTTTGCAGCTGTGATTAATGGAAGAAAGCCTTCATCTGGTAATCAGGTTCCATAATAATGCGACATCTTCTGATTATAGATGTGGGATTTTAAAACTACAGCAGTGTTGCTGAGTCTACATCAGTGCAGACATTGCGAGCATGCTAACACAATTTTGGTGCTGATTTCCCAATGATGACAGTAACTTTGTGCTTTTGGCATTTGGCTATTAAGGCCAAAACATTCATTGCAAATTTGTGGCATTATGGGAGCAAAGATATCGCTTGGTCTGTGTGTACACTGTTCCAATATTGAGCATTTTTCATCTGTATTTTCTTGAGGGTTTGGGAATTTGTATTCAGTGGAGATATGAGGCAGATTGTGACATGAACCCAATACATAAAACATACTTGACTGTAACTCTGCTGTTTTCAACCTCAATGCTCCTTCTAATAAACCCTACTTACTGTCCTGAGGTAAACTCAAAATCAGCAGCAGGAAGGATCTCCAGCACTATGTAAAGGGATCATCAACTACATTGAACCCAACCCAAGAGCCCGTAATCAATTCTGCACAATATTCCTATTCCCATCTCTGACTAAGTACCATGAAATGGGGCATCACAAAGTTTGCCATTTGCGTTGTTTTCCCTGTACATGCTTTTTGGAGGAACTGATATGAGGTCTCACTGCTCTCCTTCTCTGGAGGGAGGGATGCCATTTTTTTCCTTTGTGAGCATTTGCTTCATATTGAAGTGACTTTTAAATCTGCCTCCATTACCATTCCAAGCAACGCTCCGCAGATCATAACAGCAACTCAGTGACTGAGAAAAGACTGAACGAAAAGTGCACAAGCCTCTGGCATGCAAAGCATCTCTACTCTTGTAAATACACTTGAAGGAGTATAGAGATTGTACATTCTATCCATGCAGGTTAAATGTCTTACTGAAGCTCACGCAGCAGATTTTATAGAAAGCATGGTAATGGGCACCATCCTGTGATGGACTGAACTTCAAAAAGTAGTGACTTCCTCTGAGGGCCACTGGCTCTCCTTTGTCTAACTTGAGCATTACCTCCTCAAAGAATTCTAACAAATTTGTCAGGCATGAACTCCCTTGACTAAACCACGCTGATTCAGTCCTCTTTTACCATATACTTCCAAGTACTTTGCAACCTCACCCTTAATGCTAGACGCCATAACCTTATCAAAGACCAAGGTCAGGCTAACCAGCCTAAAGTTCCCTGTCTTCTGCCTCCGTCCCTTCTTAAACAGAGGCATTACATTAGCTATTTTGCAGTTCTCTATGACCCTCCCAGACTCCAGTAATTTCTGAAAGATTTAGGGCAGTATGGTGGCTCAGTGGTTAGCACTGCAGCCTCACAGCGCCAGGAATCCGAGTTCGATACCACCCGACTGTCTGTGTGGAGTTTGCAAATTCTCCCTGTGTCTGTGTGGGTTTTCTGTGAGTGCTCCAGTTTCCTTCCACCGTCCAAAGATGTGCAGGTTAGGTGGATTGGCGTTGCTAAATTGCCCATAGTGCTCAGAGATGTGTAGATTAGGTGGGCTATGGGGGATGGGTCTGGGTGGGATGCTGTGTGGGTCAGTGTGGACCTGTTGGCTTGAAGGGCCTGTTTCCACACTGTAGGAATTCTATGATAACGACCAATGTCTCTTCAATATCCTCTGGGATGTAGTCCATCTGGTCTGGGTGATTTGTCCACCTGCAGACCTTTCAGTTTTCCCAGCACCTTCCCGTTCATGATGGCCACTACACTCACTCCAACCCCCAAATCTCTTGAAGTTCTCTTGCTGCTGATGTTTTCCACAGTGAAGGCTGATGCAAAATACCTATTCACTTCCTCTACCATTTCTTTGATCCCCATTATTCCTTCTCCAGCCTCTTTTTCCAATAGTCCAATGGCCATTCTTGCCTCTCTCATACCTCTTAGACATCTAAAATAAACTCTTACAATCTTCTTGTACATTACTAGCTAACCTACTCTCTTATTTCATCTAATTGCTTTTTTTTGAGTTATCTTCTGCTGATTTTCAAAGACTTCCCAGTCCGCTGGCTTCCTGCTGAACTTCACCACATTGTATGTTTTTTTGTTTTGCTTTTACGCTGTCCTGGAATGCCCCTGTCAGCCATGGTCACCTCATCCTCAGTATGTTCCTGTATATTTGGGATGAGTTGCTTTGCATCTCCCGAATTCCTTCCAGAAACTCCTGCAATTGCTACTGCACCAGCTTTCCTGCCAGGCTGTCTTTCCAATCACTGCTGGCCAGCTCCTCATTGCAGTAACCTTTACTCAATTGTAATACCGCTACATCTGATCCTTTCTCTCAAATGGCAAGGTGAATTCTATGATGCTATGGTCACTGCCCCCTAAGATTAGGGTTAGGGTTGAGAGTCAGGGTCGGTATCAGGGTCACGGTAAGTTCCTAAACAAGTCTGCCTCGCTATACATCACCGAATCCAGAACTGCCTGTTCCCTAGTGGGCTGTACCACAAGATGCTCAAAAAAAAACCATCTCATAGACATTTCACAAGTTGTTTTCCTTGAGATCTGCTACCAGCCTGATTTTTCCCAGTCCGTTTGTACATTGAATATTGATTATTGTATTAGTGCCTATGTTACATGCCTTTTCTATCTTCTGACTTATTTCCTTCCTCAAGGTTGTCACCTGGACTGCTGAACATCATGGAATCATTAGTGAACATAAATATGCTCCTATAAGTGTTGTTTCTTATCATAATGCACACAGCAAATACAAAGTATATTAGCTCAAAACTATAACAGTGACAGTCTATGAAAGCAACATAGCTTTTGGGATACACTGAGATATCTTTCAGTCAACACTACAAACACAGAAGAAAACTCTTCCTACACTAACAAGTTGTTGAAATTGAACATGGCTAAAAGACCAAGTAAAAGGTAAGTAGCGAGTTTGGAGCATCTTCTGTACTCAACGAATCTAATCAATTCTTAATTGCAAGAAAATAAGCATACTTCTCAATGTTTCTTCTGTCTCATAATTGAATGTTTCCAGTGGGAATTATTTGAGAATGTGGATCACCACAGAATAATTGCATTGTCATTTTCTCCAATGTTCTCCTATATAATGAGATTGAATTATTTACTGTGACTGGTAATCACTCACTTCTAACCTACTGAAGGACACTCGTGCATGGGACCTGCCACTATTACAACAGGATTGGTGAACTGGATTCAATTTTGTCTTTACTTCCATGGGATTTTACATCGGTTGAAAAATTTGCAAGTTGAACTTATGCCAGGCCAAGTAAGAACATCTCTGGCATAACTATTATCTCACAGGAATTTAAAGATACTGTGTTATTAGCATGTCATGTTTGATGTTCCCATTGGAAAGCAAATTGACTTATCTATTACTTTAAGTTGAAAGTATTTTATAATTGCTAATTCAGGGCTCAGTGTCAGTGAATGTTTCAAATTCAGTCATTTCCCTCAGGACAAATCATCTGGAATAAGGGGAAGACTGACTGGAGCATGCCGAAGCCACAAGAGAAGGTTCCCACTCTTTAATTCTGTGTACCTCTCCTCATGGCGTCAGGAGGACCTATGTCACAGGACCTCTTGGCACACATGTGGGTGGATGGTCAGGATGGAGAGAGGGCAGTCTGACAATGTGAGGAGGCCATGACATCTGAGCATGTTTTCTACCACTCACAGGTACTCACATTGGTTTTGCCTATAACATAAGAGCGTATGAATGCTCCACCTTTCAATAAGATAATAGCCAATCAGTTAGTTTGCCATGTAGCCAGTCAACAGTCAATAACCTTTGATTCCCTGGCCCAATAAGAATCTATCTCTACCCTAAAATGATTCAATGCCTCTACCACCTTCTGAGGCAGATGGTTGTACTACACTCTGAGAGAAAAAGAAATCTTTTCACCTCTGTCCTAAAAGAATGTTCTTTAGCTCTGGGTTCACCCACAAAAGGGAACATCTTTTCCAAATTCATCTTTGTCAAAACGACTCACAATCTTAGAAGCTTCAATCAAACCAATTTCTAAACTCATCTCACTCACAGCGAAAACAAGGCCCACATGTCCAAATTTTTTTGTCATAAGACAAACTGCTCATTCCATTTATCTATCTATCCTCCAAACTGCCTCCAATGAATTTACATCCTTCCTTAAATCAGGGGACTAAAACTGCGCACAGTACAAGAGAAGTGGTCTCACCAGTGCCCTGTAACACTGAAGCATAGCAGCATTACTTTTATGTTCAATTTCTTTCTTAATAAAGCTTAGCATTCTGTCCATTCTCAACCATGCGCTATTTTTATAAGCTCACGTCTTGCAACTCTTGCACTACAACACCTAGATTGCTCTGTGCCTTGGAAGTTATATTTGCGTTTAAATAATCATGTTTTTACTGATCGCCAGGAAACTGGGCTCACTGTTATGCATCAGATCAATAAAATCCCAAGAACTGGTTATGTACAGCTGAGAAACAGTAAGAACTGCAGATGCTGGAGTCAGAGATAACACAGTGTGGAGCTGGAGGAACACAGCAGGCCAGGCAGCATCAGCGGACCAGGAAAGCTGACATTTCAGGTCGGGGGCCTTCTTCAGAAATGGGGGAGGGGGAAGGGAGCTCTTTAATAGGCTCATCCCAGCCTCCCTGACCCATCCGTCCCCTCTCAAGAATGTGGAACAAATGGGTGGGAGAGGGGCGGATGGGTCAGGGAGGCGGGGATGAAGCTATTTAAGAGACCCCTTCCCCCTCCCCCATTTCTGAAGCAGAGTTCTGACCCAAAACGTCAGCTTTCCTGCTCTTCTGATGCTGCCTGGCCTGCTGTGTTCCTTCAGCTCCACACCGTATTATCTACAGCTGGCCGCAAGGGCTACCAAAGCTAAAAGGAGCAGCTCAGGTGCCCAAAATCTTCCTGGCAGCAGCCTGGGAATGTATCTGTCCCCTGGCCTGTGGTCAGGCTTCCAGCTGCTTCTATTTTTGTTTCTGATTCTCACTATTTGATTTGTATAACTAATGCCGTTGTGGGAGGAGGAAGAGGAGGAAGCAGATTTTAAATGCTGAAATTAGAAACTGAGGGAAAGCATTGAACATAACGGAATGGCAGATTTCAACAAGTGATACAGTAGAATAACTCATCGTGTAACTCCTGCGCCCATTAATAATTGGACCGTTTCAATGAGTAATCATTCCTTTCTGAGTCCTGGAAAATTTCTGCACGACTAGCTCCTGTGAAGAGAGTAGATGCACACAATACAGTGTAAAATTTATTAGCACATGATGATTGCTCCCAGGCACCAACAATAAAATGTTAAAATCATGTTTCATTATAGTAAAAATAAATGGCCACAAGTTTGTTCAACTGGCAAATTTCTCATTTTTACATGAGATGTAGTACCAATGCTGATTAAATTTGGCAAGTGCTACAGAGAGTGATGTCTCTATTTTAAAACAGATATACATTTGTTATAAATAGCCACAATGAATAATCCATTCAGCCTGTCACTGTGGATAAACTTGCACTAATATAATGCAAAAAGAAACTTAGATACACAACCTGTCTTGTATGTGTCATTGAGTCAGCAAAACCTCTACATTATTCATATAAAAATCATTGAATCATAAAGAGATTACACAAGGATAAAATCATCTAAAATGTTAAAAAGCATGTATAGATAGCTCCAAATGTTCAATTGTAAACTCTACTAACCGCAACATGTCACGCTCGTAATGTCAACTTATTATTCAAAATGAGTATTGACACCACTATCTGGATGAGTCGGAGGCATGGTGGTGTGACTTACAGTAAACTGCCCACCTCAAAGAAAACAGAATCGATTTTACTCAGCAAAACAGCAAACAGTGACCACGTAGCCCATCAATCAGAGCGGTCAGTACCCAATGCAGCCTGTCTGTCCTGAACAACAGCAATCATTGGCCATGGGGATAAACCGGATTCCCCAGTCCCTCCTAATGCACTGACTTTGTGGATGGCTCCTTTCCTGTTGGACATTGTAGAGACGAATGCTTTGTCCATCCTTCAGACCTGACCCAAGGGGCAAGGAAGGTGTAGCGTTTAGTACCTTTGCGTTCATTTTACCTAACAAGGCCCTTCCTAACACCTTTTCATGGTGGTGAGCCTTGGCCAGTTTACATCCTGACCTCCGCCCTTGTCTATGACCTTTGATCTTCTGTTGATGATGACCCTTCCCCAGGTTTCTACCACCAACCTTCTTTGTTGATGGAGGCCTTGGTCCTTCCCAATCTCTTCACTGAAAAGAGAGAAGGCTAGAGTATCTTTCCATTTTTACAACTATGGCAAAGTCCTCCCTCAGCAACATTTAATTTTAGTATCTCCTGGGAAGTGTGAGAACGAGCCCCACAATTGGGAGTGAGTCAAATAAATTCACGTAGAAAGAGGCTGCTCAATGAAGCACAATGTAAATCTCAAACTCAATATAAAAAAATTTTATTAATTATTGTGCCTTGAAGGAATTATACTGTTTATAGCTAACTTTTCTATCGCAGTACGATTAACGCAGCCTAGCTCAAATCTAACCATGTCTGTTTGTGCAATTAGAGTCAATGAACCTGGCTACTTTTGGGACAGTACGGGAATGACACTTACAAATGCCTCTGTTATTGCGGAATAAACTGATTGATTAATATCCCTCAGGAAATGCAATCTGCCACCCTTTGTCCAACCAGGCCTACATGTGACTCAGGCACATGCCACATGATTGGCTCTTAATGGACTAAGGCATTTCAGCAATGAGTAATACTTTTGATGCTGACAATTGAGTACAAGTAAACCAGGCATAGCATTGTAGGACAGAATAGGGCAACACTTCACAGAAACCTGATCAACAGCTGTGGCAAACAACAATGCTGATACACAAAACTGGGATGTGTATGGTTAGAATGTGTTGGGGTAAAGGGACCCTTTGCATGATACTCTGCTGCCCCTTCCTCCCCGTTATGTTGCCCAGATTGATGAGGGTTTGCCTACCTGGCCTCTGAAAATAGCCCTAGACAGGGCCTGAAACCTTACCCTGGCTGTCCAACATTTCACGTCAGGTCGTCAATCTCATCCCCTCAGTTGGCCATGTTGAAAATAGTGCTTTTTCTCTGGAGATATCATTGTGCTGCAATTACAATCATGCCTGAGTTTTTTTTGAACATATAGACGTTGTAATTATATTTGCTTGGATTGTTAGTTACTGGGTGAAGAGGCTATGTTTGCTGCAAGCTGTACCATAAATCCCAGCCCATCTCTGACTCAAAAGACATAACTGAGTGAAGGATGTTTACTCAGTAAGTGGAGTCTATTTAAACAGGGAACTACAACAAACTGTCCGATTGCTCAGTCAACAAAGTTGATTTCGGAAAGGGTTTCTGGATGAAGTTGATTTGCGGCAGCAGCACAATCAGGCTTGGAGCAAACCAGGGCCCCAATCTGCTTGCAACTGCAGTTCACAAAACGGTCATTCTCACTCTTGTTGCAGACTTATTTCTTAGTCATCAGTATCACTCTTATTTGGTTTGAAATTAAAATTCCTGGCAATACCTTCCAATTCAATGGAAAGTTGGTGAAAAACCAACTGTTATTTGGTTAGCACCCTGTCCCACCCTGACTGCCATCAATTTAGTTCCGTTGTAGGTCTGTAGGAACTGCGGGAAACAGAACTCAATCCAAATTACAGCAATGTCTCCCAATAAACACATAGTTAGTTCTCCAAAAAAAATGCAATGGCTGGAGAGCAAACTCCAAAAAACTCCAACAGCAAAGTCCAATCACAATGACGTAAAGCAGTGTAGGCTCTATGCATGATTGATAGTTGTTACAAATATGAAGCTTGTAAATTTTTGGAACTATCCCTTAAGCTGTGTAGAAATGGAGGAATTAACCTGCTCATGTGATCAGTTCTGGACTCTGCCTGACAAAACGCTTGAGTTGGTTAAATGCGAAAGAGAGGCCTGTCTGTTTTGCTTGGATAATGTTATACGGTATGCACATCCATAAACAAGGGTCATTACAAATATTATGGCCATATTTTGATGGCCCTTGTGGTCTAGTAGTAGTGTCCTTTTCTCCGAGCCAAGAGTCCAGGTTCAACTACATCCCACCACATCTCAGAACATCTCTCAGCAGGTTGATAAGGAGATACCTCGGGCTAGTATTACTATGTCCAGGTATTCTAACTGGATCAAAATGATGAATACTGACCTGTCCCAAGGTCAGTCTATAGCTAAAGTTCCATTAGATCTGCAGTCTTAAATAAGAAGTGGCTTTCAAATTCATTGAGAAAAGGAACATAGGAACAGGAGTTGGCCATTCAGCCCATCAAATCCTGTTCCACCTTTCAAATACATTGTGACTAATCTGCATATTAATTTTATTTGCCCACCCTGAATCTATGACCATATTCTGGTTAATCTCACGCACAGGCCACAGGAGGATTTGGGTATACAGGTAAACTTTGTCTTTATTCAAACAACCTCAGTTTGCCTTAAGCTGTGCTGAACAGAATTCTGTCTGATTCACTGCCTGACTCTACACAGCTCTGTCTCAACTCTGCCTGATACGTATATTCCACACCCCACACGCCCACCTATCATCGCGTACACATATGTTGCTTACCTTTCATTCTCGCACAAAAAATGGAAATCTTCCATCCTAATTTCTATCTCTTGTCCTGTCTGTTTATACTTTCTTGCCTGGCTATACAGGTCATAGATTCACAGAGGCTTACAGCATGAAAACATGCCTTTTGGCCCAATTTGTCAACGCCATGCAGTTTTCACAATTAATCTCATCCCTTTTGCCTGCATTTGGTCCCTATCACTCTGCGGCTATCCCATCCATGTACCTGACCAAATATTTCTTAAATGACAAAACTGTACTTGCCTCCACCACTACCTCTGGCTGACCACTCCAGACACTCACCATCCTCTGTGTGAAAAAAATTGCCCCACTGGACCCTTTAATATCTCTCCCAAATCACCTTAAACCAATGCCCTCTTGTTTCAGACTCCTGCCCCACGGGGAAAAGATGTTGGCTATCTACCTTATCCTTGCCTCTCATGATTTCATAGGTCTCAATAAGGTCACTCCTCAGTGTCCTATGATCCAAGAGGGAGTATGGAAGGTTTCTCTCCAGTCATTTCTACTGTTCAAGGTTCGTGCCTACTAAAACGTGCCTTGCAGTCTGCGTTTGTAAGGCGTCATCTTATTTCTGTTGTAACCCCTTTCTTTTAATCTTATTTAGTTCCCCTACATTGAGAAAGAATTTGCAACGTTTACAGTCAACATTGACCCCAAATAAATTAAGGAAAATAAACTGAAACCACGACCATGCAGTTGTAATCAATCATACAGTTTTGACAATGTGATTATATCATCAGCGAGGGATGATGGACCTAGACTGTGAGTTTTCTTCTTTTAAGGGATCAATTGCTTGAGACCTCAAGAGTTTAATTGTTATCAAATTGTTCAGATCATTCAGGGTTGCAGAACTAGAGAATTTACCCAGGGAAAGCTATTACATTATGCAGTTGCTGCACTCACTGTTTTCGCCCAGAATATTACTGCCTGAGCATAACACAATTTTTACATGAAATTAAAGTGCCTGAGTGAACCACTTCAGCATAAATCAACAAAGTAATTTCATTCAAAAGCATCATGATAATGTAAGCACAAACCTACCTTTCCTGTTCTAGGCTCCAGCAGGCAAATTTTCTTTGCTTTCTGTTTGATTCTGAACGGGCGATGACAGAAAACAGCAATCAGAGGAAAAGATAATAAAATGTGAGGCTGGATGAACACAGCAGGCCAAGCAGCATCTCAGGAGCACAAAAGCTGACGTTTTGGGCCTAGACCCTTCATCAGAGAGGGGGATGGGGAGAGGGAACTGGAATAAATAGGGAGAGAGGGGGAGGCGGACCGAAGATGGAGAGTAAAGAAGATAGGTGGAGAGAGTATAGGTGGGGAGGTAGGGAGGGGATAGGTCAGTCCAGGGAAGACAGACAGGTCAAGGGGGTGGGATGAGGTTAGTAGGTAGATGGGGGTGCGGCTTGGGGTGGGAGGAAGGGATGGGTGAGAGGAAGAACAGGTTAGGGAGGCAGAGACAGGTTGGACTGGTTTTGGGATGCAGTGGGTGGGGGGGAAGAGCTGGGCTGGTTGTGTGGTGCAGTGGGGGGAGGGGACGAACTGGGCTGGTTTAGGGATGCAGTAGGGGAAGGGGAGATTTTGAAACTGGTGAAGTCCACCTTGACACCATATGGCTGCAGGGTTCCCAGGCGGAATATGAGTTGCTGTTCCTGCAACCTTCGGGTGGCATCATTGTGGCAGTGCAGGAGGAAAAGGCCTGGTTCAGCTTTCAAAGGCCACATTGGCACAGATGATGGGCATCATCAATTGCAGCCAAACTGGCACAATCAGAGACGCACCACCAAAATTTGCAGACAATGGTATCCCACGGCAGAGCCATCCCCTCCCTGGGGGCAATGGAAGAGCTGGCCACAAGGGGAAATCATTGGGTGAGCATGGTAGAAACCCATCCCCTTTCTCCCAACCTCTGCTGGACGACTTTCTCGAGGCGCCAGCAATCAATGCTCACATAAGGGCCTCCACTCACCACCTGCCCCTCTGGCAGGCAGGAAATGGGGCTAGCTGGCAGCTGGGGGTGGGATGTTCCCCTTCGTGCTGCAGCAAAGGTCATGGTGAGCATGGTAACAAAATAAGGTGAGAATGAAAAACACATTAGAATTGAGGCATCACAATAATCTCCCCCAATTTTGCCCTCAAATCTTAAACGGCGTCTTTGGAGTCACGCACTTTAACTGGTTACCGCTTATTTCTGAGTATTTGCAACTAATCAAAGTTCCACATTGAAGTTGTACACACGCTCGCCGAGCCAGTGGGTTTGGTTGCAGACGTTTCATCACCCTGCTCGGTAACATGGTCAGTGCGCCCCCAGTGAAGCGGTGGGGTTCTGTCCCGCTTGGTATTTATATGCCTCGGTTTGCTGGGGTGGTTGGCATCACTTCCGGTTCTGTTTTTCAGTGGTTTGTATATCGGGCCCAGTTCAATGTGCTTGTTGATGGAGTCCCCGTTGGAACGCCAGGCCCCCAGGAATTTGCTAGCATGTCTGTTAGGCTTTTGATGTGTTGTCCCAGTCGAGTGTGTGCCCTTCTTTGTCCATGTGCAGTGAGACCAGTGAGAATTGGTCATGTCTCTTGGTGGCTGGTTGGTGTACGTGTATCTGTACAGTCAAGTTTCTTCTGGTTTGGCCTACGTAGTGCTTCTCCCAGTCCTTGCAAGGTATTTTGTACATTACCCCAGTTTTGCCCGCTTTGGATATGGGATCCTTTACGTTCTTAAGTAGCTGTCACAGGATGGTTGTTGGTTTATGGGGTAGTCTGATACGTAAGGGCCCGAGTAGTCTCGCCATCATCTCTGAAATGCCCTTGTCGGGTGATTATTGAGTCTGGTGTATTGTGTCTTCCTCCAAACGTCCAGGGATCTGTGTCCTTTCATTCTACAGATTTAGCCACTCAGTCATGTGCAAGCAGTCTCAGCAAGACAGGTACTTTGGTCAGGATGCTGTGGAAGTGACAGTCCGAGGTGGGCAAGGAGCTGTGGTCAGCCAGGGCTATCTCATAAGTTGGTCCAATTGTGGGTCATGGTCAGTCAGAGGCATTTGGTCAATAATGGCCAGGGGGCTTATCAGCGGGCAGCCCATTGAGTCCTGGAGAATGTGGGCAACCCATCTGTGATTAGGCTTTATCGACTGTCTTCTGAAAGAGAGACTGGTGATGATGATTGGGGCAATTAGAGATAGTGTGTTGGAACTTCATTGTGAATGGGAGGAGATGGTACTGGGAAGTCTAGAGAGGAGATAGCGAGTTTTGAGAAGATTTGTAGCTCAGGTTGAGGACTCAATAAAGATAAAAACATCATTATCCTACCTGCAGACAAAGGACGCTTGACAGTCATTTTAAGCCGAACAGACTACATTGAGAAAGCGAACGCACTGCTTACAGATACCTATACTTACCAACAGGTGGCGATAGCCCCGAACCCACAACTAGAGAACCGAATCACAGCCTTACTCCAAAAACTTCAAAAATCTGGAGAATTAAACAAGAGAGACTTCCAAAAAATGAAACCAGATGGATCCAACACACCACGCTTCTACGGACTACCAAAAATTCACAAACCAGGAGCCCCCCTCAGACCCATAGTGTCGCTACCTGGAACACCAACCTACAGATTAGCCAAGGAACTACACCAAAGACTAAAACACCGAGTAGAAGACTCCCACTACTCCATTTGCTCCACCCAAGAATTCCTGAACACCATCAAAGACACCAAGATAGAAGAGGATGAAATAATGGTCTCCTTTGACGTAACAGCCCTGTTCACATCCATCAACATCAACCTGGCCAAAGAAACACTGACTACACTATTAGAAGAACCAAAGACACATACACCAGACACCACCAACCTCATCAGCAAGGACAACATCACCAAGCTAGTGGACCTATGCCTCACCACCCACTTCACTTTCAATAACAAAACCTACAGACAAACCAACGGTACACCCGTGGGATCTCCGATATCAGGGTTCTTAGCAGAGGCAGTAATGCAGAGACTTGAACAAACAGCTCTGCCAATCATCCAACCCAAACTTTGGGTCCGCTATGTGGATGACACCTTTGTCATCACTATACAAAACAAATTAGAGGAAACCTTCAAGACCATCAATAATACCCTTTACTGGCAAAACATTCACAAAAGAGGAGCTAAACAACAACAAACTGCCATTCCTAGATGTCACAGTAGAGCGAACAGTCAATGGGGAACTTCAAACCAGCATCTACAGGAAAACAACACATACGGAACAAATACTAAACTACAGGAGCAACCATCCCAACACCCACAAACGAAGCTGCATTAGAACATTATTCCAATGAGCCACCACACACTGCAGCACAGAGGAACTACGCAGAGCAGAGGAAAATCACCTATACAGCGTATTCAAAAAGAATGGGTACCCTATGAACACAGTCCGCCGATTCCTCAGCAACAAACCCAAACAAACAGACAAAATGGGCTCAGAAACCATAATCACTCTCCCCTACATCAAAGACATTTCCAAAATGACTGCCAGACTACTCGGACCCTTGGCATCAGGGTAGCCCACAAACCCACCAACACACTAAAACAGCAACTAATGAACATAAAATACCCGATACAGACAACAAACAAAACGAACGTCATCTACAAAATACCTTGCAAGAACTGTGACAAACACTACATTGGACAAACTGGCAGAAAACTAGCCACCAGGATACATGAACATCAACTAGCCACAAAACGACATGACCCACTATCACTCGTATCCTTACATACAGATAAGGAAGGACACCACTTTGATTGGGACAAGCCAAACAGAGACACGCACGAAAATTCCTAGAAGCATGGCATTCCAACCAGAACTCCATCAACAAACACATTGATTTGGAGCCAATCTACCACCCTCTGAGAAAAAGAACAGGAAATGACATCACCAACACAGGAAATGACATCACCAACCCAAGGAAACCTAACCAGATAAATAGAAAGCGGGACATAACACCAGCGCTTCGTCGGAGGCTCACTGCTGATATTACCTAGAATGGTGACAGATTGTCTGGGAACGAACCTTCCAGCTCAGTGAGCCAGCTTACATCCAGAACAAAATAAAGACCCACACTTTTGTGGACTGAGAAGAGGAGAGCGCGACTGTGTTGGAGGTGGAACGAAGACGTCGGATTGGCTGTGTACCCTTGCAACCGGTGGATCTTAATGCTGGCTTCGCCCTAACGCTGGTTCAGGGGAGCAGCCAACCTGCAACGATGGCTGCGGCAAGTACCCGTGCCCCAGGTCAGGGGGTCCGGAACACCATCCGCGTTTCTGTGAAGAAGGTGGATGAAGGTGCACCTGTGGACCGCACCTTCTTCGTGAAGAGGGTCCTGTTGGACTGTTGTGGGTTTGCTGCTGCGGACATTTACTGCCTGCAGGATTTCCCCGGAGGAGGTTTTTACGACGTAACCTTCAGGAGTGCCAAGCTTTGCGAGCACTTCCTGGAGGTTTTCAAGGAGAAAGGAGGTGAGGGCCCCCTCTCTGTATTGACCGCTGTCCTGCTGTTTGTGATGCCAGTGCGGAGGAGTCGTATGGTGACTGTACACATGTACAACCCGCATGTGCCACCAGCTGATGTCCTGACCTTCCTCGGAAGGTACGTGAAGGTGGAAGGGGACCTAACCAACATCATGGACCCCTTCGGGATCTGGACCAGTAAGAGGCAGGTCAGGGTGACGCTGAGGATGGGCGCGAACGGGAACATCGTACACCCACCGTCCAGCTTCACGATCGGCAGGAGCAAGGGCTACCTGACCTATGCAGGGCAACCTAAAGTCTGCCATGCCTGTGGCAGGTCAGGTCACGTGGCGGCCGACTGCAAAGCCACCATCTGCAGGGAGGAGGGACACCTTGCAAAGGATTGCCCACTAGAAAAAAGCTGCAACCTTTGCGGGGAAGCACGCCACCTCCATATGGCATGCCCGCAGCGGGTGGCGACCTACACCCAGGTCGCCGGCAGGGGCAATGCGGGGCAAGCCCCCCCCAGAAGAGAAGAAGGCACCAGGCCCCTGCAAGGACCCCCCTAGTGTGCAGGAGGGCCAGGTCGTGGAGGAGGGACCAGCCCTGCAGGACAGACCCGAGGCCAGCAAAGCGCCCCTGCAGGCTCCGCTCTCCCCGACAACCCGGAGTCGATGGAGGAGGTGACAAGTGACCCAGGGGAGTGAACGACGGTCCGGAAAGCGAGGAGGAAGGTGTCCCGGCAGGCCCCGGCACCGCAACCATCAGGCAGGAAGAGGCAGCTATAGGGGGGCTATAAGAGCTCCTCTGACGAGGGGGATTTGGAGGAGGCCCGCCCAAAGCAGAAGCTAAAGGTCTCAAGGGAGAAGGAAAGCAGCACCCCGATTTCAGGTGTCGGGAGGCGTCCTGAGGCTCCTTCCAACACCCAGCCATGTGCCGCTGAGGCCCTGGAGGGCCCCCCGGAACTTCCAGGCGGGAAGGAGGAAACAGCGTGTCCCCAGCCTGACCCAGAGCCGGACTCTCCTGCCTCCGTACCCCCGACGGGGGGGTGCCACCCGGACAGCAGCACGGACGGTTTCCTGAGCCCGGAGAGCGTCCAGCAGTTAGCCCGGGCAATGGGCATGAAGGGACAGATGGGGAGGCTGGACCTTGGACTTGGGGAGGGTACTGCGGTCACTGCCCACAATGGGGGTACGTGTTGTGAGCATTAATGTGCGCAGCGTCAAGTCAACCGCGAGATGTGTGTCCACGTTGGCCTACCTGACCACCGTCAAGGCGGACCTCCTGTTTCTGCAGGAGTGCATGATACCGCACCTCAGCAGGTACGGGAAATGGTCCGGCACCTGGACCTGTGGGCCTTCAATCTGGTCG
The DNA here is from genome assembly GCF_030684315.1 of Stegostoma tigrinum. Lineage (NCBI taxonomy): Eukaryota > Metazoa > Chordata > Chondrichthyes > Orectolobiformes > Stegostomatidae > Stegostoma > Stegostoma tigrinum. Next base: position 40,122,469 of record NC_081374.1, on the reverse strand, counting down.
GGGGGTAACGACTGTCGCTCCTCGGGCCTGGCTATTCTGCTGCGGGGGCGCAACTTCACCATCTCTCAAGTTCAGGAGGTGGTGGGGGGACGCCCTGCTGATGTCACCTACAGGAACGCTCCCCTGAGGCTGATCAACGTGTACGCCCCAGCGGTACGGAGTGAGCGGTTGGCCGTCCTGCAGCGGCTTCCACCCCTGCTGGCTACGTCCAGGCCGGTCATCCTGGGTGGAGACTTCAACTGTATCATCAATGCAGATGGAAGATCCAGCGTGGGGACAGCAGGTGGGGGGAGTCAACTAGACGTCACGTCCAGATTCCTGATGGGCACGGTGAAGGACGCCAAGCTGCTTGACGTCTTCCGCACCCCTGCAGACGGAGCGCAGCGGGAGATACACCTGGTCGTGGCCAGACGGATCTATCTGCTCAAGGATAGACTTCCTGTTTGTGTCACGGGTGTTCTCGGTCAGGTCCACCAGCGTCAAGCCAGTGTTCTTCTCTGACCACTGCCTCCTGCTGGCCAACTGTCACTTACAGGATGACCAGCCGGCCAGCAAGGGGACATGGAAGTTCAATACGATTCTGTTGACCCCAGAGAACGTTGAGGAGCTTAAGAGGGAATACGCCGGTTGGAGAACCGTGAAACCCCTCTTTGAGTCACTGGGCGACTGGTGGGAGACGGTGAAGGAGAACATCAAGAGGTTCTTTGTCCTCAAGGGTGTTCGGAAGGCAAGAGAGAGGCGGGGAAAGCTGTCGAGACTCCAGAAAAGGGTGCAGAACCTGCTCCTTCTGCAGTTGATGGGGGTCGATGTCACGGAGGACCTCTGCAAGGTGAGGGGCCAGAAAGCCTCGCTCTTCGCCGTGGACGCCTCCAGGATAATCTTCCGGTCCAGGGTCCGCTCCGTGGAGCAGGACGAGGAGTGCTCGCGTTTCTTCTTTCAGAAGGTGCACAAAGAGAGCGCTGTGCTTAGCCGGCTGAAGGAGGACGACGGCTCGGTGACGTCGTCTCGGCCCGGCATTTTGAGCATCAATAGGTCCTTCTATGCCGGACTGTACGACGCGAAGCCCACGGACAGCACAGCCTCCGAGTTGTTCCTGTCACCTATCACGGAGGTCTTAGATGACGGCACGAGGGAGTGGCTGGACCGGCCGATATCCCTGGACGAGCTGACCAGAGCCCTCAAGTACTTTGAGAGGAATAAGACTCCCAGGAGCGACGGCTTACCGGTCGAGCTGTATTCCGCTCTGTGGAACCTGGTCAGCCAGGACCTGCTGGAGGTGTACAATAGTGCGCTTCGGGCAGGGGAAATATGCAAGTCCATGAAGAAGGGCATCATCACCCTCATTTACAAGAGGAATGGGGAGAGGGAAGAAATTAAGAATTGGCGTCCCATTTCACTATTGAATGTGGACTACTAAATCCTGGCCAAGGTCATAGCCAACCGGGTCAGGTCTGTCCTGGAGTCGGTGATTCACCCTGACCAAACCTGTGCTGTGCCGGGCAGGAAGATCGCTGAGAGCCTCGCGCTCATCAGGGATACCATCGCCTACGTACAGGACAGGATGGTGGACACCTGCCTCATCAGCCTGGACCAGGAGAAGGCCTTCGACAGGGTCTCTCATGCTTACATGAGGGACATCCTCTCCAAATTGGGGTTCGGGGAGGGCATCCGCAATTGGATCCGGCTGCTCTACACCAACACCATTAGCGCAGTCTCGATCAACGGGTGGGAATCGGACAGTTTTCCCATCAGATCTGGAGTCAGGCAGGGCTGCCCGCTCTCTCCTGCCTTGTTCATGTGCTGTATGGAACCCTTCACCGCATCCATCAGGAAGGACGTGAGCCTGAAGGGCGTGACTATCCCAGGCAGCGGAGGCCTTCAGGTCAAGACGTCCCTGCACGTGGGCGATGTCGCCATCTTCTGCACCGATCGTCGGTCGGTGAATAGGCTGTTGGACATCTGCGGCCAGTTTGAACTGGCCTCGGGTGCCAAAGTCAATAGGGGTAAGAGCGAGGCCATGTTCTTCGGGAACTGGGACGGCCGCTCCTTCATCGCCTTCACCGTCAGGACAGGCTACCTGAAGGTGCTGGGTGTTTGGTTTGGTGGAGCTGGGGCGTGCACTAAGACTTGGGAGGAGCGTATCACCAAACTGAAGCAGAAGCTGGGCAGGTGGACGCTCTGGTCCCTCTCCATCGCGGGTAAGAACCTGGTTGTCAGGTGCGAGGGGCTTTCGGTACTGTTGTATGTGGCGCAGGCCTGGCCTATTCCCTGGACCTGCGCCGCTGCGGTCACCCAGGCCATCCTCCACTTCATTTGGGGGTCGAGGATGGACCGGGTCCGCAGGGACACCATGTACAAAGACCTGGAAAATGGGGGAAAGGGCGTACTGAACGCCACCCTCGCCCTGGCGGCTACCTTTGTGTGCGGCTGCATCAAGCTGTGCGTAGATCCTCAGTACGCAAACACCAAGTGTCACTACTTACTGAGGTTCTACCTGTCCCCGGTGTTGCGAAGGATGGGCCTGGCCTCGTTGCCGCGGAACGCTCCGAGTAGTTGGACCGTCCCGTACCACCTGTCCTTCGTGGAGAAATTTTTGAAAGGAAACACCTTTGACCACAAGGCCGTCAGGCAGTGGTCAGCATGTAGTATCCTCGAGACCCTTCGGGAAAAGGAGAGGGTGGATCCCGTCGTGTGGTTCCCCACGCAGACTGCCAAAATTGTTTGGCAGAATGCCTCATCGCCAGAACTTTCAAACAGGCACAAGGACATTGCTTGGCTGGCGGTGAGAGGGGCTCTGCCAGTGAGATCCTTTATGCATGCCCGGAATCTCTGCGCCACCGCACACTGCCCTCGAGGTTGCTGCGGGGGGACGAGACTGTCGATCACCTCCTTCTGGAGTGTGCTATGCAGAGGAAGTCTGGAGGGGGATGCAGTGGTATTTGTCGAGGTTCGTCCCGAGCAGCTCCGTGACGCGGGACTCCGTGCTCTACGGGCTGTTTCCCGGGACGCACACCGAGACCAACATCAACTGCGCCTGGAGGACCATCAATGTGGTGAAAGACGCTCTTTGGTCTGCCCACAACTTGCTGGTCTGCCAGCTGAAAGAACTGACCCTGGCCGAGTGTTGCAGACTGGCGCACTCCAAGGTCCAGGGCTACATGCTGAGGGACGCGCTAAAGCTTGGGGCAGCCGCCACCAAGGCACGGCGGGGAAAGACCCCCGTATGAAACCCCTCATCCAGAATAGAAAAAAGGGCCCTATCTGGTAACTGGGCCCAGCTGGCGCCTTCCCCAACTGGTCAGGGGGCCAACAGGGACTGCGCGGGGAGACGACTGCCGGGGTATTTTCTTTGCTTTGTGTTTTTTTTTTCTTCTTTGTTTTGTTTTTGCCTTTAGTTGGTGTATGTTACCCCCTGGGTAACCGGGAGCAGCTTGCATGACTGGGTAGGTGTATAAATTTTTTTTTTGTACATTCTATGAATAAAGTATATTTTTTCAAATAAAAAAGGTGACGAAACGTCTGAAAACGAACTTTCCAGCTCAGCGAGCAAACTCACATCGAGGGAGGGGATTTCAAAAAGGCCATGTTATTCTGGTCTCTACACATTGGCAATAAGGTAGTAATAATTTCTAAAATCATGGGCTCAAATAAAATGGGTCAAACAAAAGTGGACGAGGCTGAAAGGCCATCAGAACCACAGGAAGCGCAACAGGGAAGGGAATATGAAGAAAGCGGGGAAATGTGTGGATCACAGGCAAAATCTGCAAGTCACTCACCCGAGATGGAGTTGGTGAATTGTTGAGTTGGATCAAAAGTCAATTGCACATTAACCTCACAAATGGCTGCAACGATCTGCTCAGTGAATGGAATAGGTTATTGCTTTTTCTATAGAGGTGGTGTTAACTACTTTGATTTTGCGGCCCGACCAGGAGCAATCGCATTAATTGAAATTACAGTTGATTAAATAAGGCCAGTCATTTGCCTTAATTTTGCATCCCATCAGCAGGTCCTTCATTGTCAAAGAATGCGGATTTAAAATTGTGGACTCAGGAAATCACGAGGACTAGATTGTGAGTACAAATTTCCTGTTTGTCATGTCACCTCAGCCAGTGTCATGAGAAGGAGCTTACATGAAGACACTGCAGATGCCAGCTACATTCCATACCAGGTTTTGGAAGACAATACTTCACAGTTGCCAGATTCTCACACTGAACTGTAATTATGTGAGGACATTGGCTGTAGCATGGACAGCACTCTGTCTTCATGTGGGAGCTTTCATATGGCCCACTGGCAGAGTACTAGTTTCAATGCAGTATGATTTGATTTTATTTGATTTATTATTGTCACATGTACCAAGATACAATGAAAGGTATTGCTTTGCATTCTAACCAGACAAATTATACCTTAAATAAGTACATCTGGCCAAAAAGAACAGAATATAGAATATAGTGTTACAGCTACACAGAAAGTGCAGAGGAAGATAACTCTAATATATGACAGGTCCATTCATAAGTTGATAACAGCAGGAAGAAGCTGTTCTTAAATCTGCTGGTGTGTGTTTTCAGACTTTTGTACCTTCTGCCCGATGGAAAAGTAAAACTGAGGTAGGAAGCATCTTTGATTATGTTGGCTGCTTTCCTAATGTAGTAGGGAGTGTAGACAGAATTAATGAAAGGAAGGCTGGGTTTTGTTCACAACTCTGCAATTTCTTGCAGTGAAACCTTTAATTGTGCAATGTACATTTGATTAAGGTGGCTTACCTCAGAGCCCATTCTTAGGGGAAGACTCCATGCCTCACTGTGTGAGAGCATATTATGATGCTTCATTGCTTTGACTGTGAGGACTCAGGAATTTCTTCAATAAAATTGCATTACCTTTCTTGCTACAACTTTGAAGATGATGCAGAAGGTAATAGTGATTAGAACATCTTCAGCAAGGCTAACAAGAACAGAAGCCTCCACAGAAAGAGAGAGACACTGCAGGTGAAGATCCGCCAAGAAGGTGGAGAAGAATAATGAGCTCCTAGATCAATGGATTGTCTTTTTCTCAATTCTCTGACAGACAGTACAGGCACCGATTAAAGACGCCTCACCCCATCATCACTGAACTGAATCATCTGCTGGAAAAAGACTGGAGAGAAAGCCCATCTGATGACTATCAAGACCACAGCTGCTGTGAATCTTTATGCCAGCTGTTCATTTCAGCGAACAACTGGGAATGAATGTAACATTTCCCAATGCTCAACCTATTGGTGTACCTAGGACGTTACTGATGTTATTTTCTCCAGAGCACATCTCTTCCTATCCTTCTCTCTTGCTGATAAGAGAGAAGCTGCTTCCGTCTTCAGGAAAGTTTTGAGCAAAATATAATACTCCTGAATTTTTCAACAGTCACAGCTGATGGGCCACTATTGTGGAGATGGGCATTTGGGTTCCAGGTTGTGGTGAGGGCTCCAGAATTCTAATCAGCATCACATCTTAACTGAACTGTGTATCTTAATTGACTGCCCACTGCTTGTGCATGGGTTGCTTTCCCAATGTTATCCTGATAGAATCTACCTTAGTCTGAAATCGGGCCAAATGTTCAATAGAACATAGCAATCTGTTACAATGACAAATTCCCAGGCCATATAGGTACTGGTGGAACTTCCTCATACCAAAGACAACTGCTCAACACTCCTTCCCTTTCTAGACATACATGCATTCGGCATCATCCAAAATCCAGGAAGCATATGCTATTGGGCAGTCTTCTAGATTAGACCACTGGTGAGCCAACACTACTCCGATACCGCACAGGGAAGCATCGCAACTCAGCACTACATTTCACTTCAGATCAGAGTGGGCCAACACCTTAGAAGATGATAATAAGAGATAGCAAGGTGTAGAGCTGGAGAACACAACAGGCCAAGCAGCACCTTAGGAGCAGGAACGCTGATGTTTTGGGCCTAGACCTTTCATCTGTTTTTTCACTTCCCAAAATGCTGTTTCTTGGCTTCACAACCATTTCCAAGGCTGATCCTTTCTCAACAGTAGGTGTAAGGGCGCCAAGATGGTGGATCAGGTCACATATAACTTTTCAGCAATAATTCACTAACCCAAGGAAAGACCTAATATCTGGTACAGGCATGGGAGCTGGGCCTCCTTTGATTGCCCTCACTTTCTCCTCCAATGGTTTAATCGACTCTTGTTGGCTCTGTAACCCAAGTACATCACTTGGGACACCTGGAACACATATCCCCCTAAGGGATACACCCACCTGGGAGACACATTTAAGCATTATGTCCAAGTTCTCCAAATGCTGTTTATTGGTCTTCCCTGTTTTTAGCACATCATCCAGATAAATGGCAACCTGGGGTAGCCTTTTGTAAAGATGCCCTCCGTGGTCTACTGGAAAAGGGTGCAGGCTGATGATACCCCAAATGCCAGCCTTGTGTATTGTTAATAACCTTTATGGGTATTAATTGTGTAGCATAATTCCAGGGCTCCTCATCCAGTCACAATTACAAATAGGCATTGCTCATGTCCAGCTTTATGAAGGACAGCAACCCCTCCCCTACTTTGCATACAAGTCCTTTCTGGGAGGGATCAGCTATTTATCCAGCTGTGAGAAGCAGATTGTCTTTGGCTTAAAATCCTCACAAAGGCAAATCGAGCCATCTGGCTTCACAATCGGTACGACCAGTGATGCCCATTCTGCAAACTGCACTGGTTTGATGATCCCTCCAGTCTCCATCCTCCTGATTTCTGCCTCTACCTCAAAGGCAGCAGGCAGGCCTTGAAAAATCTCGGAATTGCTTCCTATACAACACGCAGAGTGGCTTTGGTCCCTTTGATAGCCCCAAGCCCTTCCTGAAATACACCAGGGTATTTCACTAGGACGTCACTTTCCCATTGAAAAATATCGAGCCAATCCAGGTGAATCTTTCTCAACCAATTCCATTACAGTTGGTTTGGGCCCAAACTTTTTACTGCCTTCAATGGGAACTGCACCAACTGCTTCCCATAGGATATTGGAACTGAAGCCACACCCTTAATCTGCAACAGTTCCCCAGTGTATGTTCTCAGTCTGGCTGAGGTCTTATGCAAACTTAAGGGTTGGAGTCCTGGGAGAATCTTGTTCAAGACAGATTCTGAAGTCACAGATATAACTGCAATAGTTTGACCTCCGTGGGAACTGGGTGACCATTTAACCAAACATTAACTTTAATTGAGATAACACAGTGTGGAGCTGGAGGAACACAGCAAGTCAAGCAGCATCAGAGGAGCAGGAAAGTTGACGTTTCGAGTTGGGGCCCTTCTTCAGAAATGGGATCATGTGGCGTTTTGCTGTGGGTTGACCTTACGTCCGTCTGCTCAGGGTGTGCCTTGCATGAGGCTCTGCATTTGCCTACACTTGGTGGTGTTCTCCAAGCTCAGTCAGACAGGCCAGGGTGCCCACTTCCATTGGAATGCCCTATAATTCCCACGATCCGCTTGCTGCATTTTCTAATGACAAAGCCAGCTGCAGTGCCTGTTAGAAGTCTGTTGGGCTTCAGCTAGTAGGTGCTTCTGCATGGTTACATCCATTAATCCCACACACCAATTGATCTCTGAGCATCTCATTCAGGGTCAACCCAAAATCACATGCCTCTGCCAGTTGTAGTAACTTCATCAAAAATGCCGATACAGATTCCTCCAGCTCTCTAACAGCTGAGTAAAACTTACAGTGCCTGAGGATTAGTGGGGGGTTGGGGCTGTGATATTCCATAACCAACTCTGTCAACTCTTGGAAGGTTTTAATGTCTGGTGCCTCTGGGGAAGTTAAGCCCCTTGTAACCAAAAATGCTGCGGATCTACAAGCAGTCAGAAGGATTACTTGTTGCTTTCCATCTGCCTCAATGTCATTTGTCCAGAAAAAGTATTGTACTCTTTCCACGTACTGGGCCCAGTCTTCGACAGCAGGATCATAAAGTGAAGCTTCCCAAACAGAGGCATGATGCCAGAAATGCTTGCCTCAGCTCCATCATGACAGTCACAAGGGAATGTTCTTCAGGCACATCCTGTTTTCTCCCGTCGTCACTGAAATAACTGCACAGAGGCCAGTATCCCATCACCAAGTCACACTTCATTTTCTTATACGCAGTACACTTGCTGTGACCAGACAGCTCAGAGTCAGTCCTTAACTGAAGAGGTGCTCACTTCCTGTTCATATTGGTCAGCCAGAGTGTTCTTGAATGGCCCAGGTTAACAGCCCCAGTCAAGGACCTTGTAGTTAATGAGGTCCATCTGGTCATAATCACTACACTTTTCTACAGTTCACTATACAGATGTAACTTTCTCAGCACATTAGATGTGGCCAATGTTATTTGATACTACTTTAATAAAGGATTGCATTTTCTGCTGCTTATCCTAGAATGAACTCAGATATTATTTATCCTTGTTGCATTTTTTTCTTCCATAGTGATAAATAAATCTTACCCAGTCTGAGAAGTTCTGAAGTCCTTACCAGAACATTCAGCAGAAACCAAAGTCGTGTTTTCAAACACAGCAGGGAAACCTATAACCTGAGGTTCTCAGTGTACAAATGATAAATGCACTGCACTCACTTCACATGCACTGAAGGATTTTACCCTGTAAAGCACCTCTCACTAAAGCAATAATTTGAAGGCAATTCTATTCCATTCACTTTTACAAAAGCCCTGATCTCATTCTGATGATACTGCAGTGATCTTATAAAAAAAAATGGAATGTAATGAATTTTTAAAAAGCAGCAAAAACAAAAACATTTAACCTTAAAAACTAAAAGAACATCAGCACCAATACTACTTGTAGAATAAATATGTGGGATTTACACTTAAACAGATGTTCTAAAATAACAAATCACTGCATTTCCTTCTCAATGCTTTGCAACAAATTCCACTTTACATTGAACTGGCCATTGACTATATATGGCAATATGTCAAAGCCTTGGCTGGGGCATACTGCCTGTGCTTCGTGTACAGCTGATAATGTTACAAGATGGCAACAGAGGAGTTCCTTATAATTCCTTACAAACTCAAAATAAAGTTAATTAAAAGTGAAAAGGTCATTCAGTTTTTCACAATTTATTCCTAGTACTGATTTAAACCAATATAGCTTATTCAGACAGATGAGCTTCCCTCTGATGGAGACCCAGAGCCTTAATAATTTGTGTAAATTAACATCCTATTATATCAAGATGGTGTATCAGCTGGAAAATGGGGAAAGAAAATAATGAGGCACTCTGTTCAAGTTGAAGCTTGGTCCCCTTCAATAATGAAACCATCCTGAATTGGAACTAGAGTGCAGTTACTTCCTCGTCACTGAATCAAACTCCTGGAAGTCACTTTCCAACAGTGTGTCCGCTTACCATCGATATGAGCTCCCACTGACATCCTCTGCTCCATGCACTTCAGGAGATCGAGACAGTAGCGTATCACCAACTTCAAAAGAACAATTAGGGATGGGCAATAAATATTGGTCCAGACAGAGATAGCCACATCCTATGAAAGACCGGTCTAGCATGACAGCCTCCTGGCCTGACATGATGGTCTCTCAGCGTCTGGGTGTGGGTGTCTCTCAGTGACCCAGTGTGGGGGTCTCTCGGTGACACAGTGTAGGGGCCTCTTGGTGACCCGGTGTGGGGGTCTCTCGGTGATCTGGCGTGGGATCTCTCAGTGACCCAGCATGGGCATCTCTCAGTGACCCGCTGTGGTCGTACTTTATATGCTGTACTATAATTACTGCGACAATTAACTTTTAATTTTGTTCTTAAGATTCTGAATGAATGTACTTGTGCCTAAGATGGCACTTTGTGTGGTGACATGCTCCACTTTCACTGCACTCCTGTGCTTTTGTACTTGAGCACACATCACCATTAAATCAAAATCAAATCAAATCAATGAATAAAATAAAAGGAGGGACACATGACACATCTTGTAGCCCCATATACCTGAGGCTAGGCCATCTCCCTTCTCCTCCTTACTCCAAACATATTCCCCATCACTAACTTGCAATATGAGGGTGGCCTCCAGTTCCCCTGACCACCCTCCTCTGAGCCCTTGAACTTCAGTTGACGCTAGGTTAAACTCCAAAGTTGAAAAGCTCAAATAAGGATTGAGGAATTTTAGGAGTGAGAAAATCCACTTCCAGTAACTTCTGAGAAGTTTCCCATAACCTTAACTCTGTTTCCCCCTTTTTCAGTCCTTTTTTTTAAATCATGGCCTTAATTTCTCTAGGTATTGTGCTTTGTGGTGCTTTTTATAAAGTTATTCACAGGCTGAGGGCATGGCTGACATTATTGCCCAGAATCCCCACAACATTACCTGCATCTCTGGATTAGCAGTCCAGTAACAATAATGACTAGGTTGTCATCTTTGTTTGTGAGAGACTTTCTAGAAGTTCGTGAAGGAATAACCCATCTGAGCAACTACTACTGTTTCTGGTGCGGCCGCACTTGGAGTTTTGCGTACAGTTCTGGTCACTGCATTATAAGAAGGATGTGGAAGCTTTGGAAAGGGTGTGCAGAGGAGATTTACTAGGATGTTGCCTGGTATGGAGGGAAGGTCTTACAAGGAAAGGCTGAGGGACTTGAGGCTGTTTTCATTAGAGAGAAGAAGGTTGAGAGGTGACTTAATTGAAACATATAAAATAATCAGAGGGTTAGATAGGGTGGATAGGGAGAGCCTTTTTCCTAGGATGGTGACGGCGAGCACGAGGGGGCGTAGGTTTAAATTGAGGGGTGAAAGATATAGGACAGATGTCAGAGGTAGTTTCTTTACTCAGAGAGTAGTTAGGGAATGGAACGCTTTGCCTGCAACGGTAGTAGATTCGCCAACTTTAGGTACATTTAAGTCGTCATTGGACAAGCATATGGACGTACATGGAATAGTGTAGGTTAGATGGGCTTGAGAGCGGTATGACAGGTCGGCACAACATCGAGGGCCGAAGGGCCTGTACTGTGCTGTAATGTTCTATGTACAACTTTGACATCTATGTACTGACCACACTGGCTCTATTACAATAAATTCTAATACACTTTGAATATCCCCAAATCAAAATTGTCGAACTTGTGCTGACGTGGTTGGTCTCAGCTATGCCAGTGGTGAGTGCATCACACTTGATCCTCACACTCACAAGCTAGGGGTGGCAAATGGTGGCTCAGTGGTTAGCACTGCAGCCTCACAGCACCAGGGACCTGGGTTCAATTCCAGCTTCGGGCAACTGTCTGTGTGGAGTTTGCGGAATCTCCTTGTATCTGCGTACATTTCCTCCCACAGTCCAAAGATGTGCAGGCTAGGTGAATTGGCCGTGCTAAGTTGCCTGTAGTATCCATGGATGTGTACGCTAGGTGGGTCAGCCATGGGAAATGCAGGGTTACAGGGATAGGATAGGCTATAGGGGTGGGTCTGGTGGGATGCTCTTCAGAGAGTCAGTATGGACTTGTTGGGCCAAATGGCCTGTTTTGACACTGTAGGCATTCTATTTAATGAAGTGACTTTCTGTTAAGCAAAAGATTCAGCATTTCCACTGCTGACTACTTTTCAAATATCTTTCTGTGGACAGCAGCAGAAAAGGGTTTTAATGTGTTTTGACTAATATGTACAGCAAAGTGAAGGCTTTGCTAATGTTATGTATGGTTCATTCAGGAAGAGTAGCCTTAGGATAAGGAGCAGACAGATTGTCAGAATCCATAAACTACATGAGTCCCAGCTCAGATGAAAATATTTTATCTGCAAAAGGTCTAGAAAATGACAATTGACCTTATCGTGGAGTATTTCTTAAAATAGTTGCTGTCAATCATATTAGAAATGATTTGGGTTGACTCGAAGCTGACCTTTAGGTTTTGAATCCCATAAGTAACAAACACCATCTACTTCCATCCCAGCAATTTCCCCCACTTCCATTCAGCATCAGCTCAGCTATTGGTGAATATCTTATCCAGGCTTCTGTCACCTTCACACTTGGCCATTCCCACACTCTGTTGGCCGGTCTCCCTTATACTCCATACCTGTAAAATACAGCTCCCCCAAACCTTTTCTGCCTATTTGTATCCCACAAAAAGAGCAGTTATTGATGCCTCACCCCACCGTCCACATCATGGCAGGCTGGGAATAATGGAGAGGTGGGTGTGGGTTGTATAATGTGCTGGAAGGTGTAGACAGAGGTCCTATCATCTACCAACCCAACCCAATTCAGGTTTCAGCAGGAAAGGTCAAGGACGGCCTTCCCATCCCGAGGCCGATTGATGTCCAAAAGTAATCATTTAAACGTCTCAACCTGAATGCTGTTGGTCCTCAGGACAGGGGACCAGGGCACATGAGTGTGTCATCATCTAAATCATAGCTAAGATTCAGGCATATAAATCATTCCCATTTGCATAGCCCATACCCAACAGAGAAGGTACACCAAATCCAAGCACCTCCCGTGCAGGATAATAGCTGGCTTCCCAATAAATCCACACCACTCCCACTTGCCAGGAACTCCCTGAATGGTCTCCATGATACCACATCATCTACCTTCTCTCCAGGGCTCCAGTGATGACCCTGCTCCTGGACCTGACTGCAGTTCCAGCAGTTGCCACCATTCCCAGTGAAGCTGACAGAACTCAAGAGTCACCATTCTCTGACTAGTCAGCAGGTCTCAGAGGTTAGGACATCCACTTTGAAAACACTGAGGACCCCGCCAGCAGCCAGCCAAGAGAACCCTGGAATATCTATGGCATTGTTGGCACCAGCTCTCCAGCTGGGGGATGGGCTCATTACCACAACCATTAAATTCAGGCCAAAGTCTCATTCATCCTTCATTCCTGTCAGATCTCCACATCTTCTCATTTAAAATTCTTAACCCTTTTCTAAAATTCAATGACCTTAATTTCACTTTTTCTTCAACCTACTACAGCCTTTCTAAGCCCCACTTGCTCCCGATTCCCCTTCCTCTTCACACCAGCATTGGAACTGCCCACTCCTCTAGTTTCAGCCTTTTGTGCATCCCTTACTCTCCATGTCCCTTTTCTGGGGACTCATGTCTTAAGCCATCAAGATTTCACTCAAACTTCTTCTATATGCTTCTCAGCCTCTTCACCTTCCACCCTTGCTTTAAAAACCTCAAAGTGAATCATAGAACCATTATAGCACCAAAGATGGCCATGTCTGAAGCAACAATTCACCTACTAACATCCTGCCTTTTCTCCAAAACGTTTTTTTTTTCCTTTTCGGCTAATAGATTAATCCTTTTAGAAAATTTCAATTGGGTCTACCCACCCCCAACAACACCCAACATCAACCCTCCACCCCCTACTGCTACCTCAGACAACACATTCCAGATCTAATCACTCTCTACACGAAGACCTTTTCATCATGCCATCATTGTTTCTTTTACTAAACTTCATCACTCCTTCTTTAGTTTTGTAAAAACCAAAAGAACTGTAGATGCTGTAAATCAGGAACAAAAACAAAGTTGCTGGAAAAGCTCAGCAGGTCTGGCAGCATCTGTGGAGGAGAAAACAGAGTTAACCTTTCGGGTCCAGTGCTGAGGAAGGGTCACTCTGTTTTCTCCTTCACAGATGCTGCCAGACCTGCTGAGCTTTTCCAGCAACTTTGTTTTTGCTCTTTAGTTTTGTGTCCATCTTAGTGTGGTTTAGGCTTCTGCTTTGTTCCAAGGTAATTCAAATTAGCTTCACATTAACAGTTTGTTCAAATTTCTGCCTAACTCTTGACGAGTCGACTGAAATGATTATACATAACACACACTGTATTGGCATGCCACAGAGGAAAATAACGGGTCAATTGATTTCACTTAAGTCTGTGATATAGTGAGAATCTTAAGCGCGATATGTGTTAATGTATAAAATCACAATTCGATGAGCGGTCATGAATCTGTTATCTACAGTGGGATCATAGGTGCGATAATTTTTGTTTTTAAATCACCTTTTCTTTGTACAGCTTTGTACAGCTGACACCCTAAACACTGCGTGTGTGTAAGTATATGAAACAAATTCTATTAGGATAACTTACAAACCAGGATTTGTGGTTGCATTATACCAATTTAACACTCAGCAGGGACTCTTCCCTCCAGGACATTCCTCCTCCACTCCCACGGCACCTTCCTCTGCACCTTAGAAAGTGTAACATCTGTCCATTTACTTGCTCCTTCTTCAGGCTCCGAGGCCCCAGACATACCTTCCAGATGAAGCAGCTATTTACCTGCACTCCACTCAATAGTCTAAATAAAAATGGAAGAACTGTGCATGCTGTAAATCAGAAACAAAAACATAAACCACTGGAAAAGCTCAGCAAGTTTGGCAACATCTGAGGAAGGGTCACTCAACTCAAAAAGCTAACTTTGATTTCTCTCCACAGATGGTGCCAGGACTGCTGAATGTTTCTAGCAATTTCTGTTTTTGTTCCTCAATCCAGTCTACCGCATTTGCTGCTCACAATGTAGTCTTCTCAACACTGGGGAGACAAAACTTAGACTGAGTGACCACTTTGCAGAACACCTACGTTCTGTCCGCCAAAATGACCCTGAGTTTAAAGTTGCCTGCGACTTCAACACACCACATTGTTCCCACATCAACATCTCTGTCTCAGGCTTACTGAAGTGCTGCAACAAAGTTCAGCACAAGCTGGAAGAACTGCACCTCATTTTTTGCTTGGGGACAGCACATCCTTTGAGACTCAAAATGGAGTTCAATAATTTTAGGGTCTGAGGACCTTCTCCCATGTTGCTCCCCCAACACCAGGTCCTGTCATCACATGTCCTGCTACCACAACCAACTCATTGTCACCTACTAATTGTCCCAATTAACAGCTGTTGATTCTCCTAGGCTGACCTTTACCCACTCCTGTCTCTCTGGTCTTCATCTTCACCCTACCCCCACCTCATCCTCAGCATGTATGTCAACCTTTTCCAAGTTACAATCAGTTCTGAAGATGGGTCACTGGACCCGAAACACGAAGTCTGCTTTCTCTCCTGAGATGCTGCAAGACCTGCTGAATTAGCCCAACAATTTCTGTTTTGGCTTCTGATTTCCAAATTCTGCGGTTCTTTGTTTAGTTTTGATTCTGTGTCTCTTCCAAAAAAAAGACTTCAGCTTTTCCAGCATTACTGTGCTGGTTCAGTTCACTAACGCTGAGTTATGATGCAAACAAATACGTCCACTCCTTCAACAAAACAGAGAAATACTTTAAAGTCAGTGGCCTTTCTCATCATTAGGTCAGCTCGAGGCATTTTTTTTTTCTTCTTCATTTAATTTGGTTACAGTTAACTTCATTTCAGCCAGATCAACAATTTTTGACAGCTGTGAATTTGAGTTCCAGGTAGGGAGACAGGGAAATCCCATATTAACCTTTCCCCTAAGCTCTTTCTTGGGTTCTCAGGAGTTATTTCTCTCCAGAACATGCTGTTGTCTTGTGGACAACTGTCACTGATATTACTTCTACCTGTATGTTTCAGAGTAAGAGGGGGGGACTGGCGGTACAAAATTGAAGGTTCACCTCAAGTAGAAGCACTCTTTCACCGGCTCTGCATTGAGATTAGATAGTCCCTACAGCCCTGACAGAGGACTTTGATACAAAGATAATTCTAGCATTATGCTCTTGTGAACAACCTCGTTAGAGCCCACGATATTGAAAGCACCTTTTGACAATTAAGTTGGCTGGCCTGAACAATGAGCATTTCACATAAACTGCATCCAAACAGGAGAAACAAAAGGGGAGGCTTTTTGCCTTCCCATCTGAAAAATAAATTGCTACGTCATTGGCCACAGGACTGAATGAAATTGTCTGGAAAGAAACAAATGATCAGAAGAACAAAAACAAAGTTGCTGGAAAAGCTCAGCAGGTCTGGCAGCATCTGTGGAGGAGAAAGCAGAATTAACATCTCGGGTCCAATGACCCTTCCTCAGAACTGATGGTGGCTGGGAAAACGTCAGTTTATATGCAGTAAATGGGGAGGTGGGTGGGGGAGGGAGTAAACGACAGGATAGAGCCCAAAGAGAGAGAGAGACAGTTGGACAGACAAAGGAGTTGCTAATGATCAGGCTGGGAGGGTAAATTGTTGTTAGTGGGGACTGCTAGTGTCTCTCTGTCTGTCCAACTGTCTTTCTCTCTCTTCGGGCTCTATCCGAACGTTTACTCCCTCCCCCACCCACCTCCCTATTCTCCGCATATAAACTGACGTTTTCCCAGTCACCATCAGTTCTGAGGAAGGGTCACTGGGCCCAAAACGTTAACTCTGTTTTCTCCTCCACAAATGCTGCCAGACCTGCTGAGCTTTTCCAGCAACTTTGTTTTCATTCCTGATTTATAGCATCCGCAGTTCTTTTGGTTTTTAAATGATCTGAGGAGGCTGGTGAAAAAAACTGATTCTCTCTTGCACTGTAGCCAGCTGATGATTGAAATCCAACCCAACACATTAGTTACAAATAAAAGCAAATTACCATGGGTATTGGAGATCGAAAATAAAAACAGAAAGTGCTGGAGAAACTCAGCAGGTCTGGCAGTATCTGTAGAGAAC
Organism: Stegostoma tigrinum; assembly: GCF_030684315.1. Lineage (NCBI taxonomy): Eukaryota > Metazoa > Chordata > Chondrichthyes > Orectolobiformes > Stegostomatidae > Stegostoma > Stegostoma tigrinum. The sequence goes on along the minus strand of NC_081374.1, from coordinate 40,105,955 downwards.
AAAATAGTGTTAACATTTCAATTCCAATCTGACTATTGCTCAGAAGCATTTCAATTCGAAACATTCATTCTGTTCCTCCTCAGATGCTGCTGGACCTGTTTATATCACATTTTGTATATGGTTGCTGCTTTAGAATGAAAAATTTCCACTAGTGTCATTTACTTTGTTACCTACGCAATGCACATTATCAACCTTGAATATTAAACTTTACCTGCAAAGGGCCTCTAGGGTCTAGTTAATAGCAGCCCACAGAATCAAAATTGGTTCTTGTCCACTCTCTGATGGGTTATAAATTTCCCAATGTTTAAAAGTCATGTTTAATTGTAATGGTGTATCAGGAGGGCAACTTGTTGCAGCATTATCACCTGAGGAATGGGGAATATTACTAACAGCTTCTGTTATGCTCTGTTCTGCCCGCTCTGCAATTCTAAAAGGATGACTTACCACCAGCTCACAGTGGTGACTCTAAGCAGTGAGTATACATTAGATATCCTTTTCGCCATTTCAATTGACTTTGATCCTCCAAACAAATTTGTGTACATTGAGTTGTTAATATTTTACATAAATACTTGAACAGGAAATGCACTGTTAGGGGGGAAAAGGCCTTTAAATAAAGACACGTACAGAATAATAAAATGGGTAATTACAATGCAGAAGGAGACCATTCAGCCACCTGCAAGCACAGTAGGGGCTAATCCTACTCCCTAATCCCTCTAGCCAGACAATTTCTTTTTATGTTTGAAACTGTTCATTAGCCAAATGGCTGTTGACTTTCATTCTTATTACAATACTTACCATTCTTGAATTCCAGAATATTTAGCTGACAGAACAGAAATACTGTTAAATCTTAACTACACTGGGGGTTTACCATATTATAGACATTTATCACAAGCATTCCCGAGTGCAATTTGTAACTAAACTTGCCGGATGTAAATCATCAACTGACCACTGGGCAGGACGGAATCCACTCTTTCGGCAGCCTTCTCAGGTGATATCCTTCTCAGATTCTGCCCCAAGTGTAACGCAGCCTGTGGGAGCTGCATCAGTCTGTACAGCTGCCTATAGACTCACCCTGAGAGGAGGAGAGAGCCACCCTCATCAGTGAGGGACCGCCAATGGCGATGTAATCTCTGCTCCTATGTAATTTATCTATGCGTATTCGTCTTTTTTTGCCATTTCGTTTTCATACTGTTTTTGTTTTAAGGTGGCAGCTATTCAGGATCTTGCTATTTACACCCTTTCTAGGCAAATCTTTTATTTTGTTCTCACTGCCTTCAATTCTTCTTTCCAAAGAATTTAATCCAGTCTTGTAGCCATTGAATTAATAATTCATTCTTCAGATAGAAAATAGGATGGACAATAAGTTGGTCAAATATGGATTCTTAAAATTTACGTAGGATCATCCAAATTAGCAGCACAAATAGGCCATTCAGCCTCTCAATCCTGTGCTGTCACTCAATTCGATCATGGCTGATCTGATTGAAACCTCAAATCGTAAGAACATAAGAACTAGGAGCAGGAGTAAGCCATCCGGCCCCTCGAGCCTGCCCCGCCATTTAGTAAGATCATGGCTGATCTTTTTGAGACTCTGCTCCACTTATCCGCCCACTCACCATAACCCTTAATGCGTTTAATGTTCAAAAATTTATCTCTTCCTACTTACTTCAGATAAATCTTGGACCCCCTTACTCAACAACAATCTATCCATCACTGCGTTAAAGTAATGAAGGATTCGGCTTTCTGCACCTTTTAAAGACAGTACCCCTGAGAGCTAAAGTTTTGCTTAATCCCTGTTCTACATATCCAACCCTTGAATTTCAAACAAAACAATGGTGTGAGATTGAAGGCAGTGAGAACAAAATAAAAGATTTGCCTAGAAAGGGTGTAAATAGCAAGATCCTGAATAACTGCCACCTTAAAACAAAAACAGTATGAAAACGAAATGGCAAAAATAGACAAATAAGCATAGATAAATTAAATAGGAGCAGAGATTACATCGCCATTGGCGGTCCCTCACTGATGAGGGTGGCTCTCTCCCCCTCTCAGGGTGAGCCTATAGGCAGCTGTACAGACCGATGCAGCTCCCACAGGCTGTGTTACACTTGGGGCAGAAGGTGGTCACAAGAAAGGATGGGTTGGTCATTGATGTGGCCGCGCGCTCCTTTCGTTGCTTTCGGCTGTCTTCCGCTTTCCTCCAACAGCAAATCTCAAAGCCTTCCCAGATGCTCCTCCTCCACTTTGGACGGTCTTGGGCCAGTGGTTTCCCAGGTGTCAGTGGGAATGCTGCACTTTCCCAGTGAGGCCCTGAGGGGAATCATTGAAGCACTTCCTCTGTCTGCCTGGGGCTCGTCATTTCGAAGATTGGAGTAGAGCACCTGCTTGGGGACTCTCATGTTGGGTCATGCGGGCGACGAGCTCAGCTCTTCATTGCCAAGCAAGGGTGGGCAATGCCTCAGTGCTGGGGATATTGGCCTGGTCAAGGTCAGGTGTGTTTAAACTAAGTAATGGGGGGAGGGGCCAAACTGAAAATTTAAGGATCAAGTTAAAGGGAAAGTGAGAATAAGAGAAGTTAAGGAGGACAACAGAATGAACACAGCAGAAAACTCAAGAAGGGATCGTACAGTATGGCCAAGTGAAATAAGGATTGATAGGAAGGATGAGGGGAGAAACAGATTTAAAATATTATATATGAATGCACGAAGCATAAGAAATAAGGTGGTTGAGCTTGAGGCTCAGTTGGAAGTTGGCAAGCATGATGTTGTGGGAATAACTGAGATGTGGCTTCAAGTGGACAGTGCCTGGGAAATGAATATTCAAGGCTATACGTGCTATCGAAAGGACAGACTGGTGGGCAGAGGGGGTGAGGTGGCCCTGTTGGTGAGGAATGATATTCAGTCCTTTGCGAGGGGGTCATAGAATCAGGAGATGTAGAGTCGGTATGGAAGAGCTGAGAAATTCTAAGGGTAAAAAGACCCTAATGGGAGTTATCTACAGGCCCCCAAACAGTAGTCAGGAGGTAGGGTGCAAGTTGAATCAAGAGTTGAAATTGGCCTGTCACAAAGGTATCACGACAGTTGTTATGGGAGATTTCAACATGCGGGTAGACTGGGAGAATCAGGATGGTACTGGACCCCAAGAAAGGGAGTTTGTGGAGTGCCTCCGAGATGGATTCTTAGAACAGCTCGTACTGGAGCCTACCAGGGAGGAGGCAATTCTGGATCTGGTGTTGTGCAATGAACCGGATTTGATCAGGGACCTCAAAGTAAAGGAGCCATTAGGAGGTAGTGAGCATAATATGATAAGTTTTAATCTGCAGTTTGAGAGGGAGAAGGGAGAATCGGAAGTGTCAGTATTGTAATTGGATAAAGGGAACTATGGAGCTATGAGGGAGGAGCTGGCCAAAGTTCAGTGGTACAATACCCTGGCAGGGATGGCAGTGGAACAACAATGGCAGGTATTTCTGGATATAATGCAGAAGGTGCAGGATCAGTTCATACCAAAAGAGGAAGAAAGATCCTAAGGGGAGGCGGGGGCAGCCGTGGCTGACGAGGGAAGTTAAGGACTGTATAAAGATAAAAGAGAAGAAGTATAACATAGCAAAGATGAGTGGGAAACTGAGGGACTGGGAAGCTTTTAAAGAGCAACAGCGGATAACTTAAAAGGCAATACACAGAGAAAAGATGAGCTATGAAGGAAAACTGGCCAAAAATGTAAAGGAGGATAGTAGAAGCTTTTTTAGGTACGTGAAAAGAAAAATAATGGTTAAGACTAAAATTAGGCCCTTGAAGTCAGAAACGGGTGAATTTATTATGGGGAACAAGGAAATGGCAGATGAGTTGAATAGGTACTTTGGATCTGTCTTCACTAGGGAAGACACAAGCAATCTCCCAGATGCAATAGTGGCTGAAGGACCTAGGGTAATGGATGAAGTGAAGGGTATTTATATTAGGCAAGAAATGGTGTTGGATAGACTGAAAGCCGATAAGTCCCCGGGACCTGATGGTCTGCATCCCAGGGTACTTAAGGAGGTGGCTCTAGAAATTGTGGACGCGTTGGTAATTATTTTCCAAGGTTCTATAGATTCAGGATCAGTTCCTGTGGATTGGAGGGTGGCAAATGTTGTCCCACTTTTCAAGAAAGGAGAGAGAGAGAAAACAGGAAATTATAGACCGGTCAGCCTGATGTCAGTGGTAGGAAAGATGCTGGAGTCAATTATAAAAGATGAAATTACAACTCATTTGGATAGCAGTAACAGAATAGGTCAAAGTCAGCATGGATTTATGAAGGGGAAATCGTGCTTGACTAATCTTCTGGAATTTTTTGAGGATGTATCTATGAAGATAGATAAGGGAGAGCCAGTGGATGTAGTGTACCTGGACTTTCAGAAAGCCTTTGATAAAGTCCCGCATAGGAGCTTGGTGAGCAAAATTAGAGCACATGGTATTGGGGGCAAAATGCTGAGTTGGATTGAAAATTGGCTGGCTGACAGGAAGCAAAGAGTAGTGATAAACGGGTCCCTTTCGGAATGGCAGGCAGTGACCAGTGGGATACCACAAGGTTCGGTACTGGGACCGCAGCTGTTTACGATCTATATTAATGATATAGACGAAGGCATCAGAAGTAATATTAGCAAATTTGCTGATGACACAAAGCTGGGTGGCAGTGTGAAATGTGAGGAGGATGTTATTAGAATACAGGGTGACTTGGACAAGCTAGGTGAGTGGACGGATGCATGGCAGATGCAGTTTAATGTGGATAAATGTGTGGTTATCCACTTTGGTGGCAAGAACAGGAAGGCAGATTACTATCTCAATGGAGTCAAGTTAGGTAAAGAGGAAGCACAACGAGATCTAGGTGTTCTTGTACATCAGTCAATGAAAGCAAGCATGCAGGTACAGCAGGTAATGAAGAAAGCTAATAGCATGCTGGCCTTCATCACAAGAGGAATTGAGTAGAGGAGCAAAGAGGTCCTTCTGCAGCTGTAAGGGCCCTGGTGAGACCTGGAGTATTGTGTGCAGTTTTGGTCTCCAAATTTGAGGAAGGACATTCTTGCTATTGAGGGAATGCAGCGTAGGTTCACAAGGTCAATTCCCGGAATGGTCCCGGGACTATCATATGTTGAAAGATTGGAGCGACTGGGCTTGTATAAACTTGAGTTTAGAAGGATGAGAGGTGATCTGATTGAGGCGTATAAGATTATTAAGGGATTGGACACTCTGGAGGCAGGAAGCATGTTTCCGCTGATGGGTGAGTCCAGAACCAGAGAACACAGTTTAAAAATAAGGGGTAGGCCATTTAGAACAGAGGAAAAACTTCTTTACCCAGACAGTGGTGGATATATGGAATGCTCTGCCCCAGAAAGCAGTGGAGGCCAAGTCTCTTGATACTTTCAAGAAAGAGATAGATAGATCTCTTAAAGGTAGTGGAATCAAGGGTTATGGGGATAAGGCAGGAACAGGATACTGATTGTGGATGATCAGCCATGATCATAATGAATGGTGGTGCTGGCTCGAAGGGCCAAATGGCCTACTCCATCACCTATTGTCTATTGTCTATTGTCTATTGGTGTTGGTGCATCTTGTCTTCCCAGGGGATTTGCAGGATACTGCCCCAGTGTCTGCTGTAGACAGCCCATGTCTCAGAGTCATATAGGAGGGCAGGGACCACCCTGTGAACCATGAATTTGGAGTCAGACTTGTTGTTGTTGTCCTCGAACACCTAGAACTGTAGAACAACATGGTAATTCCAGAAGGCTGTAAAGTGGATAGTTGAAAAATAATCCTTGAGGAACCATATTCCATTCTCCTGAGTGAGCAGGAATGCAGTGAGGTCTAAATGATGCTCATTGTTCATGCCTGTGAAGGTATGGAGTGTGTTAAATGAGGTTCCAGCTACAGAGAGCGAAATGGAAAGAGGGTGCAAACTCTTCCCAGGCACTGATCAGCTCTGCCCGAGAGGCAGTGGAGGGGGGTGGGCGAGATTTGGGAGAATCCTGAGATGTCAAGTGGGGTATTGACATATCCCCTCCCTGAAACGGTCAACAACAGCAACTTTCACATGTCTTCAGACCAACTTTGTACCTTCTTTGTAAATAGTGGAAATGCAGCCATTCTGACCTCTGCCAAACTCACTTCATGCAGGAAAAGTGAATGAAAGGAGTAATCAAAAAATGGAGGTTGCGGGGGGCTGGGCAGATTGTACCACAACGTCTCTCTACGACAAAGACAAGAATGTGAAAAAAATCTGCAAATGTAAAAGTGGCATCAGAGGAACACTGAAGCCCAAAGCCATAAAGCTGTTCAATCTATCGTTTATGAAGTAAAGTGTTTAATTTATTATGCAATTAAATCCAGTGTTAAATTAATTAGTCTGATCAAGGGAGATACAATTAAAATTCATTAAACAGAAGATAATAATATTAAATTAATCCAAATTTCCTTAAATAAATATTTGATGAATGTAAAATAAGTGTTGAGGAAAAATAAAATAAATTTAATTTGCTACAACAAGACTAATTGCCTACCAATTGTTCTGAAATCAAACTAAATCCAAATAGCTAAATACAATCTAAAATTTAAGCAATTATATGTGATCAACCTTACCGAAAATTCTTCAAAGAAACAACAGAAAAGGCAGATAAGGATAATATACTATTTAGGGTAGTTATAATCTGTTTGGATTTTTACAAGGTCTTCTGTAGGGAATAGGTAGCTAACACAAGACTAGTGGTGGACAAACATGTAAGTGTAAAGATGAATAGAAAACTGGTCATTTACTCAGCTAGCTGAAAACAGCATCGACTTATTCAACAAATAGTTTATTTATTAAGCAAGGAGTATAATTAAAAAGCTTCTGTAAGAACAACAGTGAAGAAGACCTATGACTGAACCCACAATACTGTCTCCCGGCGAAAGCAGAATTGTTTTTTCAGCAAATATGATGAGTGGAGGGTGATCACACATTGCAAATTTGGTGCATCAGATCGATTCAATTCACTTATGGCAGTGTAGTCTTCAGATATGTTTGTATATTGTCTGAGCATCTCCCTTCGGGTCAGGAGTTGTAGTGGAATGTATGCCTCCTGAACAGTTATTTACACTCAGAAGTGGGAAAATGTTTTTAAAAATCACCTGTCGTCTCATTGTCTCTGCGATCAGGTTTTGCTTCGTACCATTTTAAGGAAACACTAAAAGGTTTTCAAGAAGCAAAGTTACTGTACATGAGCCACCATCCCATGGTTTTATCATCATTTTATCTGCAAACCTGGTAAAGTGTGGCTTATCCAATGTGTTACTATGGTGAGACCTTCCCTTTCAATAAAAAAACAAGCGAAAGGTATTATCGATGTTCTTACCTATTAGTAATCGTAACTTTGAATCTTTCTCCGGACCAGAATTTTTGGGAGCAAGCTGTTGCTGCATTTCAAAATTTTTGGATTACTGAGTAATGTTAGAATTCCTAACCTCAAATGTACAAACCAGACATAAAGATGTATCTGAAACATAAGATGGTATCAAAACAATATAAAGCCCTTATAAAACGTATTTACCTTATCTAAGTACTACACCTTCCATGTCATTTGCAAAATACTGTAGTCTAGTAAAATGATGCTGATCACATCAAAGCAAGAGATGATTCATGTTGTGCAGTATAAGCATTAACAGAATCAGGAAGGGGTATGATTCTTGAAAACACGCTCCTTACAAAGTAACAAGAATAGTTTCATTTCCTGGAGAAATTGACAACATACCTGCAATGTGAAAGGCCTTGATTTTCAATTTTGGTTTCCACTCCTGAATTTTTTTTGTCATCGATCTTCTCTCACTCTCTCCCAGACACACCTACACACACACACACACACACACCAGCACGCGCAAACACACACACAGCCCATAGCTTTTAGCCTCAGCTTCAGCAGAAACAGGACCAGTAGAAGATTTATAAGGGCTATCAGAATCACTAATCCATACTGGCCCAGATCTTCCAAAAGGAAGATGGCAATTGCAGGATCCTAGACTGGGCCTGCATAACAGAAACATGAAATTGTAATGCATGTGACTATCTGGGAATTACCCAGGAAGTTTTAAACTTTCAAATAGGCAATTTTCTAACATCTGGAAGCATCCAACGTGAAAGGATTCAGAGGGTTCCCTGCCTAACTTGTTACCGAGGAAAATAGAGGGAATAACCCCTACTCCAACTTTTGACTAACTAAAAATCTGGCATCCTGTAACTCACCAAAGACTGCCCAACAACCCAACTCCCACGAGACATAGCGTTGTAGAGTCATAGAATCATACAGCGCGGAAACAGACCTTTCAGTCCAATGAGTCCATGCCAATCATAATCCCAAACTAAACTAGTCCCACCTGCCCGCGCTTGTCCCATATCTCTCCAAACATTTCTTATTCCTATACTTATTCGAATGTTTTCTGAACATAGTAACTGTACCTGCGCCCACTACGTCCTTCGGAAGTTCATTCCACATACGAAACACTCTCTGTGTAAAGAAATTGCTCCTCATGCCTTTTTTAAATCTTTCTCCTCCAACTTTAAAAATATGTCCCCTAGTCTTGAACTTCTCCACCCTAGGGAAAGGCTCTTTATAGATTTTATAAAACCCTATCAGGTCAACTCTCAACCTTCTATGCCCCAGAGAAAAAAGACCCAGCCTATGCAGTCACTCCTTCTAACTCAAAGCCTGCATTCCCAGCAACTTTCTGGTAAACCTTTTCTGAACCCTCTCTAGTTTGATAAAACCCTTCCTATAGCAGGGCAACCAGACAGCACACAGTTCTCCAGAAGACGCCTCACCTACGTCTTATACAACCTCAACGTAACATCCCAACCCCAAATGCAGAGACCCGAGCAATGAAGGCAAGCATGTTAAATGACTTCTTAGCTACCTTAGCTATATTTGTGACTCAAAGTTCAAAGAGTTATGATTCTGTGCCCCTAGGTCTCTCTGCTTTACAACACTACCAAAGGCCTTACTTTTAATAGTATAAGTCCTGGCCTTGTTTACTTTACCAAAATGCAATACCTCACATTTAGCCAAACTAAACTTCATCTGCTACTCTTCAGCCCGTTGACCCAATTAACCAAGATCTTTTTGGAAACTTAGATAAACTTCTTCACTGTCCATTTTACCACCAATTTTGGTGTTAACCATGCTTCATATATCTTTATCCAAATCATTTATATAAATGACGTACCAAATTTGACCCAGCACCAATTCCTTTGGAACACCACTGGTCATGTGAACATCCGACTACATCACCCTACTTAACTCCTGACTCCCCCTCATTTAGCATGCCTGTCCCTTAACCCAACATAACCCAACTGACCTTACCACCTGACACACCCCTGACCTGATCACCCCTGAACCCCTCGCAATTGCCATCCCCAACATCATCCCATTGAACTGACTCTGCTTTCTGAACCAATCTGACACCTTGCCTCCTCCCGCATGCCCCCCAGCTCTATCCCGAACTGACCATGCCCGTTATACAAACACCCAACTCTCCCTCAACACTCATTGTGACCTGACTCTCCCCCCAACCCCATTCCTGAGCCACCCCTGATCCAATATTCCTCCCCCAACACAAGTTTGTGAATTGCATGAGTCTGCTCAGAACAATTCCAGACAGCTAGTGTTTCTGGATTTTGGATTTCCCAACTGTAATATAAAAAGGCTACCCTGATGATACCTTCCTTCAAATGAATCTATGTTTTATTTTAACTGAGCTGAGTTGAGTCTCACCTTCCTTAACGTTAAGCATAAGGGGCTCAGCTATCCCTTGAGCAAACCTCGATCAATTCTAAGAGATGTTTTGGACAGAAAACTTATTTTTTTAACTGCATTATAAAATAAGTTTAGGAGTGCTGTAGTCAATTAGTTGTGTGTGCGTTATTTTTTACTTCTAGGTGAACTGAATTTGGCTTTCTTTCTTGGCAGATTGAGTCATCATCTCTCTATGGTTCAAATCTGGACCCTTGGGATGAACTGTAATTTCACAGATCAACAGTTACATCGCTGTCTTTCCAGTCATGGTCATATTTTGTGTTGCTGCCAGAGACCCTGGATTCGAAGCTGGTTCAGCCCTATCCTGTGATTACAGTAAGCATGGTTCTCTTCTGGTCAGGTGCTATAAAGCAGCATTAAATACAATTTACACCATCCAGCCTGGCCTTTCTTGTGATGCAGTGGTGGTGAGCGATGAGGCCTGGGTCCAAGTCACAGATACTCCAAAAGTACATCAAAAAGCGGTGTTTTCTAACCTGGCCTAGGTTTCCTCTGCTTTCCAGACTCACCTGCCCACATTTTCACTTCTAAGCTTCTCTCTGAACTACTTGTCAGGATCCCGTGCCCTCGCTGGTTTCACTTAAATTCACCACATCCTTATCTAGAAAATGATGGGCACATGGAAATTGCTAACACATGAAGTAGTAGCAGTGAATAGCACAGACACTTTTGAAGGGAATCTATTTAAGTATGTGAGGGAAATTTAGGTATATGAAGAAGAGTGGAGAAAAGGGGTATGCTGATATGTGGAGATCTACAATCACATGAATGAACATAATGAGCTTTATTACAACAAACAAGGGTAGGACTCATACAGTTCATCGTAGGGCCTTGGGTGGTGCTGTAGATCAGAAGGACCTAGGGGTTTCAAGTACATAATTCTTAGAAGCTTCTGTTACTTATAGACAAGGTGGCTAAAAGATATTTTAACACACTTGCCTTCATTGCTCAGTCTCTTGAGTCATGTTAAGGTTATAAAGGATGTTGATAAGGCCTCTTCTAGAATATTGTGTCCAGTTCTGGTCACCCAGTTATGAGATGGATATTAATGAGCTGAAGATGGCTCAGAAGAGATTTACCAGGATTTGCTGCGTATGGAAGATTTGAGTTATAAGGAAAGGCTGGGCAGGCTGGGTTTTTTTTTTCACTGGAGTGTAGGAGGCTCAGAGGCGACCTCATAGACATTTATAAAACAATGAGGGGTATAGATAGGTTAATAGTAGTTGCCTTTTCCATCGGATGAAGGATTTCAAGACTAGGGGGCATAATTTTAAGAGAGATTTAAAAATGACACGAGGGGAAATATTTTTTATATAAGTGGTTCACGTGTAGAATGGGCTTCCGGAGGAAGTGGTGGATGTGGGTACAATTACAACGTTTAAAAGACATTTGGATAAGTACAGGAAGAGGAAAGGTTTGGAGGGATTTAGGCCAGGAGCAGGCAGGTGAGACTAGTTTAGTTTGAGATTATGGTCGGCAAGGACTGATTGGACCGAAGGTTCTGTTTCTGAGCTGTATGACTCAATGACTCCTCACTACATATAAGGGACAATAGAGAAGATATGCTGCTGTGGACTTATATGTCCATGCTTCAGCTCCATGAGACTTGATATCACTATGACAAAGCTGCTTCAGCATTTTGCTCAGCCGCTTTAGATTAACCCAGTCCTATAGGCTGAGATGAAGTAGGGCCTGAGGACATTCAAGTGGTACATAGATATTCATGTGGGCCAATCAGACAAAATGGCCCTTTTCGGTGCTGAGAGCATTTCTCCCAGAGATGGTTAAGATAATAAACAATGGAGAAAAGGAAAATCAAAAAAGTAGCTTTGATGAAACATGGAATGGGTTAGGGATGAGTGCAGAAAACCTTTCACACTGAGACTGTTCATAGTGCAGATTTGTAGTGGAATCACTGAAGAAACAGTTGACGTAGAAATTGAAGTGTACTGCTGGATAGACTCAAAATGGCTACTTTTCACCATGAAGCCAGTTAATACCATTAAGACTGAATGGTCAGAATTTATTAACCCATCAGGCTATTTAACAACATTTAACAAGATATTAAGCTCTTGAGGGTCAGAGGCACAGTAAAATCAACAGATTGTCATGTGTTTCAGCTTGGGTTTTTCCAGGAACAATTTTGCCTTGCTACAATTCCAGCCTCGGGCAACTGTCTGGGTGGAATTTGCACGTTCTCCCCGTGTCTGCGTGGGTTTCCTCCAGGTGCTCAGGATTCCTCCCAAAGTCCAAAGATGTACAGGTTAAGTGGATCGGCTCGTTTCTTATTCTGGGAATATGAACCGTACTCTGCATTTTCAATGTTTCCTGTGCAAGTTCCCTCTGCCCATTGCGTACTGTGGCCAAGTCAAATCATAGGAAAGATGACTGTACAAAAGAGGTTTATACAATGGTACAATGGCTGCAATGCTGTGTTATGTGGAGAAACTATGAAACTAAGTAAGTATGCTTACTCTCCTTAAAGAGTAAGACATTAAAATTGTTCAAAATTATAAAGGGCATTGATTGAGGGGTCTGCTTTATACGGATATAGTCAAGGAATGGTCATCACTTAGATGATGGAAACAGATTCACTTTAACTTCCATGAAGGAACTGAATAAATACCTGAATAGTAAACAAATTACAGGCTAATAAAAAGAGCAGGAAAATGGGGTGAATTGGAATGTCTTTCATTGAGTTGCCACAGTTGGGCCAAATGTGCTGAATCAATTTATGACTCACTTTGTTTTAGGGAAGGAAATCTAGTCTTAACCAGTGCATAAGCTCAAATAGCCAAAACTCTTCTGTCTATAATCTAACTCACACCAAATCTCATTTACCCACTGTCCCGATGCCCGTTGGTCAACATTGACTCACAATCAGCAATATCTTAGTTTTAAAATTTTCTTCCATGTTTTCAAAACCCTCCATAGACTTTCTCTACTTACTTCTGTTCCCTTATCCAGGAATAAAGCCCTCTGAAGTATCTGCATTTCTCCGATTCTGGTGTCTTATCATTGGTTATCAGCTCTGGAACTAGGCACACCTGCATCCCATTTCCATATCTAAATGGTTTAACCCACACACCCATTCTCAACCCAGTCGCATCTATGTCTCACAATTACCGTCCACCAAGATTATCCTTCTCTGTTATTTCTAACCCCTAAGGATCTGCTTTCTCTCTTTGCAGGAGGGAGCTCAGAACCCCGGAGAGTGGCAGAAAATCAGGAATGGCCTTCTGATGGCAGCCAACCTGATAGTCACAGGAAACGGATACCCAGTTGGTGCACAGTGGAAGGGGTTTTCTTCCCAGGAGCTGCAGATACAGCTGGAGCCTCCTGAGGCATTGGTTCCAAGGCACATTGAGAAAGCTACCTCACCGCCTGTACATTATGGTTAGGGCTCTTGCCTCATTGGATCTGCAGTGATCTCCTCTACCATTTGCAGTGTTAATACTGGCGCTGCTGGGGTTGATGCTGCAGCCCCTTGTAGCTTTTGTTCCAGCAGCAAGTGCCAGAGTGTAAGCTGCTCCTGCGCTCTGGTGAAAGCCTACAGGAGGGAAGTGTAGCTGAAGGTAAGTGAATCTTAGGCCCAGATGAAGCCACTTTTGTGCCGGTGGCAATCAGCTGCCAAGTGACTGGAGCAGCGTCTTCAAGGGAGATCTTGGAGAAGCATCCATCTCCATCAACGCAGTCCCCACTGTGCACTCACCTCAAAGATTCTGGCACATCTCACACTGCTGGGAAATAAGTTTGTTGCCTCTTAAATGTGCAATCCTTGTCTAAAACTGAACTGAATTGCTTACTGGAATACTGATCTGATAGTTATACAGGGCTTCCTCATGCTCCTTCAAACACAACGGGGCCCAATCAGGGAGAGATTGGGATGATGGCCTGATACAGACCTATCTTCACTTTTAGGGAATTGAACTCCCACAAACATTCAAAGCCCTCTCCACATACCTGGGCAAATTCAACCCAATGTCTCCAAGTAGCCTTAGACATAGTTCTTATATTCCTGTGGTGGATTAATGGGTAGCAAGATTTCACTAGTATCCCCAATCCATTGCAGTCACTTTCACTCCAACCTGAGCGGTGTTCTGCCTTTGAAGATGCTCTTTAAATGTATTTTTCCAAGTTTTCTCTGTCCAACCCAGACCTTCTTTTCCCATCAGGAGGTATCTGTAGTACTGCCACTCTGGCAGAGCATGTATTTGGGAGGTGAAATATTGCCAGCTATAGTGAGGTTCAATCACAATGTCCTGTAGCATCTGTTGACCAGTCATGTGCAATATATTCTCACTGAAGATACTGAGTCTCCAAGTGACCCCCTGGATTTTACATCGGTGAAGCTGGGGCAATTTTTTGATACCTTTGCTGGTCTTTTGCACATCTCAGACTGTTGTTAGGACCACAGATGACACAGCCTTTGGCCAGGATCATTGGGGAGGTAATGGCCCAGTGATATTATTGTTAAACTATTATTCCAGAGACCCCAGTAGGGTTCTACATCCCTGTTCAAATCCTACCATGGCAGATGCTGGGATTTGAATTCAATAAATATCTGGAATTAAGTGTCCAGTGATGACCGTGAATCCATTGTTGATTGTCACACAAAACCATCTGGTCCACTCAAGTCCTTGACAGAAGGAAACTCCTGTCCTTATCTGGTCTGGCCTACATATGACTCTAAACCTACAGCAATGTGGTTGAGACTTAACTGCCCTCTGGGCAATTAGGGATAGACAATAAATGTTGGCCTAGCCAATGATGCCAACACCCTGTGAATGAAAAATTTTTAAAAACAGTTTGATTTGATTTGATTCCCAACAGTGTGGAAACAGGCCCTTCGGTCCAACAAGTCCACACCGCCCCTTGGACCATCCCAACCAGGCCCGCCCCCCTATAAGCCACATACCCCTGAACACTACGGGCAATTTAACATGGCCAGTCCACCTGGTTGGACTTCCCCACCCAATGGAGTAGCGAGAAGACTGAAGCTGATTCTTGTATGAATATCAATATCTGCACCCCCCCCCCCCCCGGAGATGTTGCTCCCTAAGTGCCCCCACCAGCAGCAGGCAACGGAACATTAAGGACATCTATCATTTCCCCTACATAGGAAGCTACATCTCCAAGCAGTAGCCACACTGAAAATTAATTGAAATTACACGCTTTACCTCTTGGTAGAGTCATAGCACTCATTAAACCATGATTTCTTTTTGGTCCCTAATAGTTACGGAGAAAACCTTTATAGGCCTCTAAAGTTGAGCTGATTCATTTCATTGTAAAAAAGTCAGTAGGAATAATGTAGTACTGAATACCAGACACTAACGTGTCGCCATTTAGTGCATAACTATGAATTGAGAGGGTTCTTTATCTCATTTCTTGATGCTTCAGTTATCAGGTCCTTATGATGTAACGGTAAAGTCCCAACTTCTGTGCCAGGAGGCCTGAAGTCAAATTTAATCTGCTCCAGAGACTTGTTATAAGATCTCTGAACAGATCTAATCTCAATCTCAAATCTATGTTGCCTTTAATGTCGTGGGTTAAAGGAAAGTGTGGCCGTGCCAATGGCGCCATCTAGTGCCTTACAGAAATGAAAATTTTAATGTCAGCTCAATTGGTCACTGATACAATGAACATGAAAGCATTCTGACAGTAAAATGGGTAAATGTTTCATTAGTTCCAGCTCCTGTGCGAATCCAGCACATGCTACTTATGTCAAAAAAAATATAAAACCTTAATCCTGCATGTAGCCTAGTACAGGGGTAGAGGACAGTTGGAAAATGGCAATGATTCCAGTAAAGGCCCCTATGGTTTGACGCTTACATGAGCACATTTTATACCAAGTGTTAGTCATTTTGGAGTGAATCAATCATTGTTCACCTCAATGACTCAATCTCTGATACATTAGCGTTTACTTAAAATAGAAATGTGACTAAAGGAAATAAGGGCTAATTATTGCTCTTCAATGACATGATTCAGAGCCACAAACTTCACTTATTGACTATGCTAATGGCCCTGTGAAGATGTCTATGTGAGCCCTTCAATATTCAGTATTCATAATAACTCATGCTTCATCTCCTCACTATTAGTGGCCAAGTCATTTTTTTTTGTTTCTATTGCAGATCCATTAATGCCGCAACATGAGTAACATTAGCCCCTTTTTATAGCCTTCGTTCATCTGTGTCACCTCTCTTCAGACGCAGTGGATATCAGCTATACTGCAGCCTTCTCATTGTTCTGTGCATAGCTACTCCTTCAGTTCCTGGGTCTCTGTCACTAACAGCAACCTGGAGCATTTTAACCTGGACTACAGTGGTTCCAGAAGGCAAATCATCACCATCTTCCCAAGGGCAACAAAGGATGAGCAATAAGTGCAGGCACAATTCATGAATGATAAAAAAGGACAAGTGGCAAGGACATGGGAGTGTTAATCCCGAGCGTTTGTTCTCTGATTACGTTCCATTTTCCTTTGTTTTTGGTGTGCTAGATCTTATTGATTAGCTTTTTTTACACCCATTGCGTTTCATCAGTGTAGATCTGTGTGTGCTTTACAGAATAGAATACATTCACATGTAGTTTGGGTGTTGAGGCTTTTAGATGGGATTGACAATGTTAGTTGGGATAAAAAAATGTTGACACTGGCTTGAACAAGTCCGGTACACTGAAGTAGAATTTTTTTTATTCATTCGTGGGATGAGGGTGGCACTGGCTGGGCAGCATTTATTGCCCTTCCCCAATTGCCCAGAGGGCAGTTGTGAGTCAACCAAATTGCTCTGGGCCTGGAGTCACACGTAGGTCAGACCAGGTGAGGATGGCAGAGTCCTTCCCTAAAGCACATTAGTGAACCAGGTGGGTTTTTCCTGACAATCAACAATAGATTCACAATCATCGTTAGGCACTTAATTTCAGACTTTGGTTTTCATTGAATTCAAATTCCACCATCTGCTGTAGCAGGAATTGAACCCGAGACCCCAGAGCATTATTTAGATCTCTAGATTAACAGGCCAGCAATAATAGCACTAGGCCATCACCTTTCCCATCTATAATTGTGTTTGTAAAATAATTGCAGAAAAGATTTGACCTTTTGTGAAGAAGTTAAACAGAAGCTGTTGGCCTTATATTGCTACTCCAAGGGAACTAGGATTTCTAAGTAGTGGCTGCTCAATGCAGTAGTATCCTCTGGCTAAAAGGTAATGTATACCAGGATCCCCAGGTACTGAAATATGTACTGTACCAGTGTTTTGTAAATGGAGAAATATTCTTGCGTAGTGAAGAGCACTGTAGAATATGATGCAACACATAATGTGCAAGCATTCCGTTTTAGCAAAATATTAATGTACAAAAAAAAGAACATGTGGGCCATTTAGCCTCCAGTGAGGAAGTGACATAATGGTAATGTTACTGGATTAGTGTCCGAAGGCCCTGGCTACTGTTCTGAGAAGACCAAGGGCAGCTGATAAAATTTAAATACATGTAGTAAAACTGACATCAGTAAGCCGTGAAACTATTGTTAATGCCACCTCGCTCTCATTAATATCCTTTCAGGAAGGAAACTGGCCAGCTTTTGCTGAACTGGCCTAGTTGTCACTTCAGACGAATAGCAATCTAGCTCATTCTTAACTGCCCTCTCATAATGGGCGTAGTGAGCCATTCATTTAATGGAGAACTAGGGATGGGCAACACATGATGGTCTTGCCAATGATGTCCACATCCACTGAATGAAAATGAATAAAAAATTCTGCTGCCCACCTTGTCAGCTATGTCTCACAAGAAATGTAACCAGGTATTAACATCTCTTCACCAAGACACACTGACTCTCTTTGATCGGCTCTTTGCAATCCAAGTGCTTTAGTGACTTTGCACCCGATTCCGCAAGGCTGGCGTTAAAGTTGCAGATCTGGGATTTTCAGGCTTTTTTCATCCAAAGTGCAGTGAAGATATGAATTCCCTTCCTCAAAAGGCTATTGGTACACACCATTTCGGTTTGAGAAGGGCATCTAGCACATGGAAAGGGAGTTAATATACAAATTAGACATGATTTCGTTAAACAATTAAAAAGTCTGTACCAAGATTTTTAGGTTGACATGGTAATACTGAGTTGTGTTTGTACCTTGTCTTGCCACATATATTCAAGTTATGGGAAAGATTCCACAGTCAGAGGCCAAGAAAAATAGCAAAAATCCATGAAGATTATTTCAGGTTCATGCCTGGAAGAAGCATGACTGATGCCATTTTTCAGTCGAGACGAGTGATGAATAAATATTGAGAAGGCCAATACAACATGAAGATTGCATTCAGCAGCCTGGAGAAGCCTTATGACCAGGTGCCTAGGGAGGAAGTCTAATAATGTGCTTGAACCTGTGGAGTTTGTGAGAAGTATGTATGAGAATTCCAGGACATGCACTTAAAATGCAAGACATGCATAAGGAGCACAATGAAGAATAGGGTGAGCTGGATTATACCAAAGATTGGAGCACTAAGTCCCCTCTGCTTCCCGATTTTCATGGATGTTCAGTCAGGACGTGAGACTAGAAGTGTCATGGGCAATGATGTTTGAAGATGACATTGAGTTTTGTGTTAGGGACGATGAGAACGTGACAAATATCTGGAGTACTAACAAAAATCACTGGAAGCAAGGGTTTGAATATCAGGAGATCTAAAGTCCTCTCCAAGGACTGTCAGTTGGAACTCAGAGTTGGAGTGAAGGTACCAAATTATGGGTGAAGACTAGGAAAAAGGCTTAAGTTTTAAGTACCTGCGATAGGGTATTCATTTGCTAGCGGCAGACAGAGGTATGGAAACAGAAATTAAGTAATGATGGTTGGAATAAGAAAGAATAAAGAAAATTACAGCACAGGAACAGGGTCTTCGGCCCTCCAAGCCTGCACTAACATGCCACGCATCACAATCAAAACTCCCTACCCTTCCAGGGACCATATCCCTCTATTCCCATCCCATTCATGTATTTGTCAAGACACCCTTCAAACATCACGAGAGTATCTGCTTCCATGACCTCCCCCAGCAGCGAGTTCCAGGCATCCACCACCCTCTGTGTAAAAACAACCTGCCTCGTACATCACCTTTAAACTTTCTCCTCTCATCTTAAACCCATAGCCCCTGGTAACTGACTTTTCCACCCTGGGGAAAAGCTTCTGACTGTCCACTCTGTCTAAGACCTTCATAATCTTGAAGACCTCAATCAGGGTGCCCCTCAACCTCTGCCGTTCCAGTGAGAACAAGTCAAGTTTCAGCAATCTCTCCTCATAGCTAATGCCCTCCATACCAGGCAACATCCTGGTAAATTTTTTCTGTACCCTCTCCAAAGCCACCACATCCTTCTGTAGTGTGGCGACCAGAATTGAACACAATATTCCAAATGTGGCCTGACTAAGGTTCAATAAAGCTGTAACATTACCTGCCAATGTTTAAACTCAATGCCCCGGCCAATGAAGGCAAGCTCGCCATATACCTTGTTGATTACCTTCTCCACCTGCGCTGCCACTTTCGGTGACCTGTGTACCTGTACACCCAGATCCCTCTGCCTATCAGTACTCTTAACGGTTCTGCTATTTACTGTATATTTTCCATATGGATTAGACCTTACGCAATGCATTATCTCATGTTTTTCTGGATTAAACTCCATCTGCCATCTCACTGCCCAAGTCACCAACTGATCTAGATCCAGCTCTATCCTTAGCGCTATGCATAATTCCACCAACCTTTGTGTCATCGGCAAACTTACTAGTCAAACCAGTTACATTTTCCTCCATATTATTTTTATATATTACAAACAGCAAAGGTCCCAACACTGATCCCTGAGGAATGCCACTAGTCACAGTCCTCCATTCAAAAATGCACCCTTCAACTGCTACCCTCTATCTTCTCTGACCAATGCAGTTTTTTATTCATCTTGCAAGCTCACCTCTCGTCCTGTGCAACTTTATCTTCTGTATCAGCCTGTCATGAGGGACTTTGTCAAAGGCCTTACACTGAACAATGAGACAACATCCACTGCCTTACCCTCATCAATCATCTTCACCACTTCCTCAAAAAACTCAACCAAGTTAGTGAAACACGACTTCCCCTTCACAAAACCATGTTGCCTCTTGCTAATACACCCACGTATCTCTAAGTGGGAGTAAATCATGTTTCGAAGAGTCGTCTCCAATAATTTCCCTTCCACTCATGTAAGGCTCACCGGCCTGTAATTAGCTGGACTACTCTTGTCGCCCTCTTAAACAAAGGAACAGCATTGGCTATTCTCCAATCCTCTGGGACCTCTCCTGTAGCCAGTGAGGATACAAAGATTTCTGTCAAGGCCCCAGCAATTTCCTTCCTTGCCTCTCTCAGTATTCTGGGGTATATCCCATCAGGCCTGGGGACTTGTCTACCTTAATGATTTTCAAGACCCCAATGCCTCCTTCCTTTTGACCTCTACATGACCCAAACTACCTACGCACCCTTCCCCAGACTCATCATCCACCAAGTCCTTCTCTGTGGTGAATACTGACACAAAGTATTCATTTAATACCTCGCCCATTTCCTCTGGCTCCATTCTCTTGAGTGGGCCAATCCTCTGCCAGTCTACTCTCTAGCTCTTTATATATGTATAAAAAGCCTTGGGATTTTCCTTATTCCTGTTGGTCAATAACTTTTCATGATCGCCTTTAGACCTCCTGACTCCTTGCTTAAGTTTCTTTTGACTTTCATAGAACAGCATGGCATAGTGCAGGCCCTTCGGCCCATGATGTTGGGCCGAACTTTTACCCTAAACCTAAGACCTATCTAACCTCCCCCTACCTTATACTATCATCCATTTTTCCTTATATTCTATCCTTGCCTCATGTGTTCCCACACTCCTAGCCTTGATAAACACTTCTTTTTGCTTTTTGATTAGGCTCACAATATCTCTCATTATCCAAGGTTCCCTAAACTTGCCACACTTATCCTTCATCCTTAAACGAACATGCTGGTCCTGGGTTCCTAGCAACCTACACTTGAAAGCTTCTCATATACCAGATGTTGATTTGCCTTCAAATTTCTGCCTCCAATCTACATTCTCCAGTTCCTGCCTAATATAGTTGTAGTTCACCTTCCCCCAATTTAGCACCTTCACCTGACAACTATACTTACCTTTATCCATCGGTACCTTAAAGCTTACTGAATTGTGATCACTGTTCCTGAGCTGCTCCCCTACTGAGATGTCCACCATCTGGCCAAGCTCATTCCCCAATACTAGGTCCAGTTCAGTCCCTTTCCTCATTGGACTATCGACATACTGTTTCAAGAGGCCCTCCTGGATGCCCCTTACAAACTCTACCCCATCCGTACCCTAAGCACTAATAATTGGAAGAAATACAGCAGAGCTTAATGTGACAGAAAGGTGTCTCAAACTAAGGTGGAATATACAAGGCTGTTGAGACTGGCCTTGTTCTATTGTACAGAAACCTAAGCAGCATTAAAACAGAAGAAAAATGACGAGATATTAAGAAGATGTGGGTGGTGTGATGGAAGTGTCCAGTAATGAGGATGGAGAAAATTAAAAACCAGCACATCAAGGGGTTAATGAACATTGTGGAAATATCAATGCAAGTAGCCACGAAGAGATTCAAAGCGTTCCATCTAAATTTATCGACTAATTATTCTGCACTAAATGGATATTTCCAAAGACACTGACTTACCTTTCAATAATCCATAATATATTTACTCTGAAAACTGCACGAGGTTCTTTCTGAATGTCCCTTATGTAAGTTTTTTTAAGTGAATCTCATCACTCCTGTTCGAGGTGACTTGTTTAACGTTGCTTCTTTTCCTCCCCCTGCTGGCACATGTGTTTATAGTTTCTTCAAGAGAACACTTTACACAATGTAATTTTCAATACACTAAATACAAGCTAAATTAAACAACATGAAATTACAGTCTTTTTATAATGTTTTAAATAATGTTGGAGTGTTGTGAAGACCTGTGAGTGACGCTGAACTTCCATATGGACCACTGAGTCTTACAGGGTATCGCTTGTGGGCTTTTATTTAATGTTCGATATGTTAATATAATCATTTGGTGCATTGCAAGTAGATAAAGACAGTAATATGTTCCTTTTGAAAGTAATGTATTGCCAATGTAAATAAGATATGCTCAGTTATCTTCACAGTTCAGTAATAGGCTCCTAGCTGAAATCCTCTTCCATTACTGAACAGGGCAAAACACAAATTTGGGCAGAGGCCAGAGGCAATCAATGATAAACAAAATTTGAGGTGTTATGATTTCCAAATCGCAAAGTATAGAGGGAAATCAGTACCCTGTAATGTGGGTGCGGTCCTGCTTAAGGGGGTGGTGTTGATGTGGGACTTCCTGCTCCCCTGGTACCAGCGGTAGAGGCCATGACACCAGTCCATGCTAGCTTGGCCCAAGGTAGTCACACGGGTGTGCAGTCTCATCTATCTGAAGGAATGACCAGCAGTGGAGGAAGAAGATCTTCTCCACTCTAACAATGTAAGTGCTACCATCTTGTCTGAGATACCTCACACTCACTCTATCTCTGCTAGTGCACCCACCTCCTAACAAGTCTTGTGATCTATCAAAATCACTATTGCCTGCAGCGCCTTCCCCACTGACTCTTACCCATCCCGAACCCTGATACCATTAACCCAGAATGTCCTCTGTGCTGCCTACTCACTCGCTCAGGACGCCTCTCCACCTGCACCGAAAGTAACAACTGTGCCATTCACTTAAATCTTCCATGTGCTGTAGATGTTACTCTTCATGCAAGGCGAGCCTGCTCTGCCACCACTCTTTGCTATAGTTGTATACATCTGTCTCTCTCTCTCTCCCTCCCTCGTTCTGGGGGAAAGCAGCCACACAGTTGGGCAGAAAGATGTGTGGTGCGCTGGCCGACATTCACCTCTTCACCCTCTTTATGGAGAGAATCTGCCTGCCCTGAGCTAGGTCTGGAGTGGTATCAGAGTCTACCCTTGGCTTATGTACCAGGACCCACTGGGCGATGGTTATACCCTTTGATTTAACTTTGGTCTGCTGACAACTATGATAAGCTTCCTGGCTTTGCTTCCATGTGTGGCAAGGCTACAATGGCTAATGTGAGCATGGCATCACAGGCTGAGGGGGAAACGCATAAAAAGACAAGGCAAGGCAATGCAGGGATGGTGTGAGCTCAGAATGAGTGAGTGCCCTGAGAGTATGGGGTGGGAGGGGAGACTGGAGATGCCGCCTGGTCTGGTCCAGGAGCTGAGCATTCTGTCCCTGAGTGCACAGTGTGTCCTTGCCGCAGCTTTGCAGTAAGGGTTTCTGGTGCAGCCTAAGGTCCAGCACTGAAGTTTAGAAAGATCCTATAAACGTGTCAGAAACATGTCATGAGTGTGCTCAAATGCCAATGTCTGTGGATGTTGGGGTGTATGAGTGTGGCCTTTGCTCATGGTGCTTGATACATCATTTCCAACAGAAGTCCGTTCACAGCGACCATCCAGCTGAATCCACCAGGGGC
Source organism: Stegostoma tigrinum (assembly GCF_030684315.1). Lineage (NCBI taxonomy): Eukaryota > Metazoa > Chordata > Chondrichthyes > Orectolobiformes > Stegostomatidae > Stegostoma > Stegostoma tigrinum. Next base: position 40,082,643 of record NC_081374.1, on the reverse strand, counting down.
CTGCTCTGACTTCGCTGCCAGATTTTCCTGAAGTTGAGCTTGTTTGGTGAGTTTGGTAAGACGTGGGGCTGAATATTAATGAGGGGATTTGGGCTGTTAACAAAACTTTTCACAAGTGTTTCAGAGATAGCGGGAGCTACAAATGCTGGTGAATCTGAGATAGCAAGGTGCAGAGCTGGATGAACACAGCAGGCCAAGCAGCATCAGAGGAACAGGAAAGCTGATGTTTCAGGCCTAGAAGAAGGGTCTAGGCCCGAAACGTCAGCCTTCCTGCTCCTCTGACGCTGCTTGGCCTGCTGTGTTCACCCAGCTCTGAACCTTGTTATCTCTAGCTTCACAAGTATTAATCCCCATCAACCGGCGCTAGACTGCTGCCTAGCGAGGATAATAAAGTGTGGAGCTAGATGAACACAGCAGGCCAAGCAGCATCTCAGGAGCACAAAAGCTGACGTTTCGGGCCTAAAGAGGATCTGGCCATGACATCAGGGGGAAGCAGAAAAGGTGGAGTGAGGTGGTCTCCATGTTGACATGGGCCCTGTCGCCTGATTCTGCCAAGCACCCTATCATGGGCCACATGCGCACATTAAAACCGTCGGGAGAGCTGGCAAAGGGAACTGATGAAAGCAAAAAGTTCTACTCTCTAAAAACAAGCACTGATTGCTATTTTACTCAACCTATTGACAAACTTTTCAGGGCCATCATAGCTGCATTTGAGCTGCATGAACGGTTTTACAACCATGCCACCTTATGTCCTGCAATTAACCCCATAACCCCTCATACCCTCTATCCCAACCAGCTCCCCTCAACCCACTTCCATTGCCCTGTAGCCCCTATACCAACTTAGTGCCAACACCTGACTACCCATTCCCCCCACACCTTATACCTATAACACACCCAATATCCAAAATAAGCAGACCTTGCCTGGGGAGTGTGTAGGGTGGAGGTGTGACGGGTCATTAAGTGTAAGTGCCAGTGGGATGTTTTATACATAGTTTATTGTTATGCCTCTTTGGAGTGCTAGAAATCAAAGCCTGCTATTTCTAGAGTGATCATAAAAATTAATGATTTTAAAAAGTATGTAAAATTCCCCAATTTATTTGTCTTTTAGACCGAGGGTTTCTGTACCTAACAAGAATGACTATTCATTAAAATAAGTAGATACGAGCTATAGGGAAATGTTACCACTGTTAACTATTAATTAAAACACTAACAACTTAAAATAATTCCAGTATATGCACATAAACAAGGAGCCACAATAAAAAATGCATTACAGGCAAAGGGAAAGGCTAGGAAGGCAGTTCAATGGTCCCTGACCATACAGCTCATTGAGATTACCCTTTTGATTAGCGCAGACAGTTGTATCGTCAACAGCCACCAGTGAGGCGCCAGGAGATTGGATGGTGGTTAATGTTGTGCCTTTATTTAAGAATGGCTGCAAGAAAAGCCAGGGAACTTCAGACCAGTGAGCCTGACGTCATCGGTGGGTAAATTTTTGGGGGGTATTCTGAAGAGCAGAATTTACTTGCATTTGCAAAGGTAAGGACTGATTAGGGATAGTCAGCATTGTTTAGTATATGGGCAATCATGTCTCACGAACGCGTTAGAGAATTTTGAAGAGGTGACAAAGAAGATAGGTGAAGACAGAATAGCAAATGTTGCCTACATGACCTTTAGCAAGATCTTCGGCAAAGTTCCACAGGGTTAGTAAGGTTAGTAAAGTTAGATCATATGGGATCCAGGGAGAGTTGGCCAATTGGATACAATATTGAAAAACGAAAGAATTGCAGATGCTGTAAATCAGGAACAAAAACAGAAGTTGCTGGAAAAGCTCAGCAGGCCTGGCAGCATCTATGAAGAAAAAAATCCGAGTTAACATTTCAGGCCCGGGGGCCCTTTCGCAGAACGCCATTCTGAAGAAGGGTCACTCGATCCAAAACATTAACTGAATTTTTTTCACTGATGCTGCCAGAGCTGCAGGGCTTTTCCAGCAACTTCTGTTTTTTTTCCCGGATACAAAATTGGCTTGATGGTAGAAGACAGAGGGTGATGGTGGATGGTTGTTTCTCAGACTGGAGGCCTGTGACCAGCAGCATGCCATAAAGATCAGTACTAGGTCCACTGTTGTTTGTCATTTATATAAACAACTTGGAAGAGAATAAAGGAGGCACGATTAGTAAGTTTTCAGATGATACCAAAATTGGTGGTATGGTGGACAGTGAAGAAGGTCATCTAAGAATACAACAGGAATTGACCAAGTGGGCCAGTGTGGCAAGAAATAGTAGATGGAGTTTAATTCAGATAAATGTGAGGTATTGTATTTTGTTAAAGACAAACAAGGGCAGGACTTACACAGTTAAAGGAAGGCCCCTGGAAGTGTTGTTGAACAGAGAGACAAACGGGGACAGGTATACAGTTCATTGAAAATGGCATGGACGGGCAGACAGAGGGTGAAGAAAGCATTTGGCACACTAGCCTTCATCAGTCAGAGCACTGCGTACAGGAGTTGGGATATCATGTTACAGCTGTACAAGACATTGGTAAGGCCACTTACCAATGGAGGAGTGTGTACAATTCTGGTTGCCCTGCTATGGGAAGCGTGCAAAAAAGGATTTACAAGAATGTTAACCAGACTGGAGGGTCTGAGTTATAAGGAGAGACTGGATACATTGGGACTTTTTTTCCCTGAAACTTTGGAAGCTGAAGGGTGACCTTACAGAGGTTTATAAAATTATGAGGGTATAGATAAGGTGAAAAGTCAAGAGGAAACTCCAAAACTAGAGGACATTGTTTTGAGGTGAGAGGGGAAATATTTAAAAGTCAACATTTTCACACAGAGGGTAGTGCATATATTGAACGATCTGCCAGAGGAGGTGGTGGATGCTGGCACAATTTCAGCATTTAAAAGACATTTGGACAGGTACGTGGATAGGAAATGTTTAGAGGGATATAGGCCAAATGTTGGCAAATGGGACTAGTTCAGTCTTAAAAAGCTTGGTCAGCATGGACAAATGGACTGAAGGGTCTGCGTCCATGCTGTATGATTCATAGTTGCTTAGTCATACAGCACAGAAAAGGCCTTTCGGCCCATCAAGTCTGTACTAACATGGCTACCACTAAAGGTATGCTAATCCTAATATCCCGCATTGTCCCATATCCTTGAATGTAATGACATTTGAAGCGCTCATCCAATTATTTTTTAAATGTTGTAAGGTTTCCAGCCTCCACTACCTTCCCAGGCAGTACATTCCACATTCCCACCACCCGCTGAGTGAAAATGTCTTTTTTCTCAAATTCCCTCTGAACGTCCTACCCATTGCCCTAAAACTGTGCCCCTTCATGATTGACCCCTCAACCAAGGGGAACAGCTTCTCTCTATTCAGCCTGCCCATACCCCTCAATCTTATACACCTCAGCCTTCTCTGTTCTAAAGACAATTATCCAGGTCGATCTAATCTTTCCTTATAGCTCAATTGCTCCATCCCAGGTAACATCCAGGGGAACCTCCTCTGCACCCCTCCAGTACCACATCCTTCCTGTAGAGAGGGTGACCAGAACTGCACACAGTTCTCCAGCTATGGTCTACACAATGTTCCGTACAACTCCAACATTACCCCCTTACTCTTATGCTCTATGCCACAATTGATGAAAGAAAGTGTCCCATATGCCTTCTCAATGATCCTACTTACATGCTCTGCTGACTTCAGGGATCTCTGAATAATTACCCCAAGATCCCTCTGTTCCTCTAAGCTACCCAGTGTCCTGCCATTCATTAAATATTTCCTCATCTTGTTTCTTCTTCCAAATTGCATCACCTCGCACTCGTCAGGGTTAAATACCATCTGCCCTGCCCATCTGACCAACCCACCTATATCTTCCTGTAGCCTACAACCATCTTCTTCACTATTATCCACCCTACCAATCTTGGTGCAGTCTGCAAATTCGTATCAGATTCACCCACATTTTCATCTATATAATTTACGTACATAACAAGCTACAAGGGACCCTGCATTGATCCTTGTTGTAAACTGGTACCCATTCACTTAGACAGCCTCCTACCACTACCCTGTGTCCTATTACTAAGCCAGTTTCTGATCCATCTCACTACACTTCCCTTAATTCCATGTGCTTTAACCTTCTCAATCTGTCTCCCATGTGGGACCTCGTGGAAAGCTTTGCTTAAATCCATATAAACTGTATCAACTGGGCATCTCTCATCCAGATACTTGATCACATTTTCAAAAAAGTTTAACAAATTTCTTAGGCATGACATCCCTCTGCCAAAGCCACGCTGACTATCCCTAATTACCATTATGCCTTTCAAAGTGGGTATTAATTCATTACTTCAGAATTTTCTCCAACAGTTGCCCGACTACTGACATCAGACTCACGGTTCTGTAATTTCCTGGTTCACGTCTACCACCTTTCGTGAAAAGTGGAACCACGTTGGCCATCCTCCAGTCCACTGGCACTTTCCTGTGGCCAGAGAGGGATTAAACCTTTGTGTCAGAGCTCCTGCTCACCTCCCCCAGTGCCTGGGATGCAATTCATCCAGGTCATGGGATTTGTCCATTTTTATGCCCATCAGAGGCTTCACTACCTCCCCATTTCCTATGGCAAACTGTGCAAGTTCCTCACAGTCTCTTTTCCTGAATTCCATACTACATTCTCCTCTTCCAGATTGAAGACCAAAAAGAATTATTAATTTAACACCCTTCCAATGTCCTGCAGCTTCACACACAGATTGGCCCGCTTGGTGCCTAATGGGCCCTACTCATTCCCTGGTTAATCTCTTCTCTTTAATGTATTTATAATGCATCTTGGGATTCTTCCTAATTCTGTTCATTAGTGCTTTCTCATGCCCCCCTTTTCCACTTCTAATTGCTTTCTTATGTTCTCTCTTGCACTTCCTGCATTTCTCTAGGTCCACAACTGAATTGCTCTCTTCGGACTAGCTAAAAGCCCTACTCTTCTTTATCATCTGCGTGTGAATTATCCCAGACATCAAGGGTTCTCTTAACTTATTGCTGCTACATTTCCCTTAAATGGGACATGTTAGACCTGTACTCTCCCAGCTCCTTTTTAAATGTCCCCCCACCCCCCACATTGCTCTGTTACAGGCTTACTACTAGGATCTCTTCCCTGTCTACTGATTCAGATCCCGTTTTATTTGAATAAAATCTGCCTCCCCCAGTCCAAACCCATCTTTTGCAGGCTATCTTTATCCTTGTCCAGATCAAATTTGAACCGTACCACTTTGTGGTCGCTCTCACCAAAATGCTCCCCCAGTGCCATGTCAAATGTTTGTCTGGTTACTTTCCCGAGAGTCAGACCCAGGACTGCACTGTCCCTTGTTGGGTCTTCTACATATTGATACAAAGAAAAACCCCTGATGAATTACAAGAAATCTGTCCCTCTATACCCATAACACCAAGACTATCCCAATTTATGTTGGGAAAGTTGAAATCCTCTTGTGTAATTACCTGATTAATACTCTTACACACCTCTGTGATCTGTCTACAGATTTGTTCCTCTATTTCCTGCTGACTCTTTGGGGGCTTATACTACACTCCCAGTAAAGTGGCTGCCTGCTTAACATTCCTAAGTTCTACACTCAAAGCCTAGTACGAAGACACTCTCAAGACATATCTCTCATGGAGTCATAGAATCATATAGAACAGAATCAGAGCCTTCAATCCAATTTGTCTGCACTGACCAGGCATCCCAATCTGACTCTTTGCCAGCGTTTGGCCTAAATCCTTCTAAACTCTTCCTATTCACATTCCCATCCAGATACCTTTTTAAATGTTACAATTATACCAGCTTCCATCACTTCCTCTGGCAACTCATTCTATGCACGCACCATCTTTTTCACAAAAAAATTACCTCTCAGGTCCTTTTATTAAATCATTCCCCTGCCACCGTAATCCTCTCCTTATTGCAGTAATTGACTCCCTAATTAATAGTGCTACTCCACCACCCTTTTTACTCTGTCCTCTGTCTCACCTAAAAATCCTCTCCCCAAGGATCTTGAGTTGCTAGTCCAGCCCTTCCCTCAACTATGTTTCTATGATGGCAACAGTATCATACTTCCACATGTCAATCCTCACCTTTAATTCAGTCTTGTCTATTATACTTCTAGCGTTAAAATCAAGACCATCCAGCCTTGCCATACTTTCTTGACACTTGACATAGCTGAACTCACTGTGACTTGCTTCCTTTGCTGTAGCATGATGTGTCTCTGTTTCATCAATGTTTTGCTCCCCCTCCCATTGCCAGACTGTTTTTGTATGACTCTGTGATTCTATGAGTTGTCAGGATCAGCTGCTCCTCAATCTTCCTTCTCCAGGGACTTTCAGTTTCTTGCTCTGAGCAACTGATTCACACTTAGGAAGTCTCTGATTTTTTGGTTAAAACCAGAGCTTACAGCAACGGGTGAGAGAAGTAAACAGGCTGTCTTCAGGCTTATGGATTTTTTTTAACCACAGAGGGAAGGACAGCATTTCCTTTCCTAAGGCCCAATGGCTTCTGATCAAACATTCACACCCACAAGCTGCTCAGTGACTACAGAACCAATCGCATAGTGATTGGCAGGCAAAAGGCCTTTGATATTACTCCACAGACCAATCAGTTACACGTTGCTGGCTGAATCGCCTTTCATACACATTCTTTGGCTCCAGCCTACCTGTAGTAACCTCCCTCACTTCCTGAAAAAGCAATAATGTAAACATTACTTACAAGAAGAATCAATAGCCTACTTATAAAAAGGGCAACAATCCTTTCCACAACTATTTTTTAAAGCAGTTCCTTCCCATTTCAGTTAACAATCAAAGTACAGAAAAATAAAGAAAAGACATTGCCTTTATCTATTTTTTAAACTCCAGTATAGTACACCACTTAGTAGATCACCCAGCATTCTACATCCACTATCCTTAGCTGTCAGCAAGGGGTCACCTGGACTGACACTGAGAAAGCCCAACCAATGCAGAACAGAAATCCTAACTTCAAAGGCACTTGCTCTCCTCATCAGGTTTGCAGAGATGGCAAATGGCCCAACTCTAATCTCCCAATTTGGGATAAAATGTCCAGTTTTTTGTTTCTCATTCTGCCAGACCTGCTGAATACCTCCTGCAGTTTCTGTTTTCTCTGTCAGACTTGAGGCGTCTGTAGTGGCTTGCTCTTGTACTGGTGAACGGAGACGTAGGACTTGGCTGACAATGAGCAAGGGTTTCAAAAGCTTACAGGTGGGAGGGTAGGGAGGAAGGGACATGAAGAGAGGGCAGGAATCCCACAGCACTGAGCTCATGAAAGAGAATCAGTAGCTGCAATGTGGTTCAATACATAGTCAGACTCCTCGGATCATACAGGAGAGCAGGATCAAGGGATGAAACTCTGTTTGGAGTTGGAAATGGCACAATGTGCCTCAATTTACTTCATTGGCTGCAGATCATTAGAAGATGTGCTAAGCTTGTCAAAGGTATTTTAGAAATGCAAATCTTTTCTTCTTCATTAAAACGTACCACTCCAGATGGTATTGTTTTCCAAAAAGGAAACAATGTCCTGCCCAATCTGAATGAGGGGTCTCAATAAGGTGGCAGTGTCTCTTGAACAAAACTGAGAGATTGCCCACTTCCTTTCTTACCGGGAATGGGTGAAATTATTGCCCTTGGATGAGGAGGATGAGATCCAGATGAAAACAGATACCTGGACAAAGCAATGGAGGACAGGCAAAGCCAATTCAATTATTGTCTTGGAACAAGTCAACCCCAAAGAAAGGATATGCAACAGAGCAAAGCACTGGCATCTTTTCACCTCTGCCCACTCACCTTGATTGGCACCTACACCACAAATGGCTCAATTCTCAAATTCTCAATCTTGATTTCCTATTACTCCATGATCTCACTCCTCCTTTTCTCTGTGTGATGAAATATTGAATTGTGCAGAGAGACGAGTAAATTGTTTGACATAAGGGAGACACAGTGGAGATTTTCAAAGTGAAGAGAAATTTTGATGGAGTAAATCTGGATAAACCGCTTTATTGTGAAGAACACCAGAGAACAGGGAACATGGAGAAAAAATAAACTAGGAGAGAAACAAGATTATTCGGTAACACAGCAAGTTGTTATGATTCTTATGTAAAGGTGCTTGAACATTCAGTAGCAATTTTCAAAAGGGAACTGAATACTTCAATAGGAAATGCATATTGCAGGGCTATGCAGAAACAGCAAGGGAATGGAACTCAGAGATAATGGGAACTGCAGATGCTGGAGAATTCCAAGATAATAAAATGTGAGGCTGGATGAACACAGCAGGCCAAGCAGCATCTCAGGAGCACAAAAGCTGACGTTTCGGGCCTAGACCCTTCATCAGAGAGCCTCTCTGATGAAGGGTCTAGGCCCGAAACGTCAGCTTTTGTGCTCCTGAGATGCTGCTTGGCCTGCTGTGTTCATCCAGCCTCACATTTTATTATCAGGGAATGGAACTGATGAGTTAATTCTTGCAGTGAGCTGGCACAGGTATCTTGGACTGAATGGCCTCTTTCTGCACTCCTATTCACTGTGTTTCATCACTGAAATATCTGCCTTTCAGAATTCTGCACTTGGGTGAGCCACATAATCAACTATCCAAGAGCTATCCTAAATTGTATCAAGTCCAAATCACCCATCACCCCTGTGCTCATGACCCAAATTGGCTCATGGTCCAACAACACCTCAATCATAATCAACACCTTGTTATCCAATCCTTCCATCATATGGCCCCTCTCTACTTCTGGAACCACTATGACCATGCCCATAAGCATGTGCTGAACTCTAGTCCCCAAAGCTTTCCAAATTTTTATGGCTGCACCATTGGCACTCATGCCACCAGTTGTCTTCGGCTCCAAGCTCCAACCATTCTGTCCTTACACATTCCTACATAGGACATCCTGCGATGCAGTGGCACCGCCACCCCCGGGCTTTAATCACACTTTAGGACTCAATACCCGTGGGAGGTGTGCCATAACACGACCAAGAATGTTGATTGGCAATCCTTCCAATAAGCCTATGGTGGATGGGAGAGCTGGTCAGCCAGAAATGTGCAGTAACTACAGCACAACAGCTTCTCTGCATGCTGCCTGTTGCCCTTTACAAGTGCCATCCTTGATTTGAGGCTCTGCCACATACGCATTTGTACTTTGCTTTCATGCCCCGTCTTAAAAACGTTCCTCATTAACCGAGATTTGAACCAAGCTGTAGCAAGTTGAAGTTGTTGTAGTTGCTGAAGCTAGATGGCGACCACGGCTTGCAGGGTCATCAGCCCTGGAGCACTGAGGCCTCTACCTTTTCCACATTTTGCTTTTTTTTCTATCTCTGCTTTTTCTTAATGTTTCCATTTGTTATCTTACCTTGCTTACATTCTTTGGCAGAGACCATCTTCTCCCAGCCCGGGCTTAGCATGGCAGTCTCAGCCTGGTGAGGCAGTCTCCCATTGTGGAGGCCTTATCCCAGAGGAGCAGTCCCAGCTTGGCATGGCAGTCTCCATGATTGGCAGTCTTTTCCCAGCATGCAGGCCTCATTGGTATGGAGGTCTTCTGCAGACGCAGTATTCCAACATCCGTCATCTTAATCAACCTTCCCCGAATTGAAACTGACCTGAGATGAACTCTGTCTTAATTTTCACTTCTGTCTTTATGTTTCTGACTTCTGGCACTAATATGGGCATCATGGTATGGCGACTTATAAAACTTTTCACTGTATTTCTGTTGCAAATATACACATGGCAATAAATTGCTATCCTAGTCTAGATCTCATGGCTCTGGCTCAAGTTATTTTTTTGATAACACTCCATGTTATATAAGTACCAGTTATTGCTGTGGTCAGATGTATTTCATACAGAGACATTTAAACGTGGCGCAGGATTTAATGCATCCATTGTACAACTCAATCAATATTCTACATCAAAACAGCCCACAGATGTCTCCTTTTTCAAGCTGACACATGTGGAAGTCTGATGAAATTCATGAGCTAAGTTTGTTTCCTGTTCCTATTATTCCCATGTGCTGCTTTTGGATTTCAGCTCCGATCGCCGTCTCAACAGTTCTTTAATGTGAGATTTTATTTTAAATCGTGTGGATCTTGCAGCTGCCCCTTAGTTGCAGGGATTTTCTTGTAGATTTCTTATGGTTATTATAGCAGACACAGAAAGTTTTTTTTATGTTAAGTCATTTTTTGACAACATTTAGATTCATATGGTCACAGAATTGTACAGCATGGATACAGACCCTTCAGCCCAACTTACCATGCTGACCAGATATCCTAAATTAACCTTGTCCCATTTGCCAGCATTTGGCCCGTATCCCTCCAAACCCTTCTTATGCATATACCCATCCAGAAGCCTTCACCATTTCCTCTGGCAGCTCGGTCCATACACACACCACCCTCTGCCCCTTAGGTCCCTTTTAAATCTTTTGCCTCTCACTTTAAACCTATGCCCTCTAGTTTTGGAGTCTGCCACTCCAGGTAAAAGACCTTGTCTATTCACCCTATCCACGCCCCTCGTGATTTTACAAACCTCCATAAGGTCACTACTCAGCCTTTGATGCTGCCGGTAGAATAGCCCCAGCATATTCAGTCTCTCCCTTATAGCTCAAACCCTTCAGTCCTGGCAACATCTTTGTCAATCTTTTCTGAACCCTTTCAAGTTTAACAACTTTTTTTATATGACATTTAAAAGACATTTAGCTAAATACTATGAACAGGAAAGATTTGGAGGGATATGGGCCAAGTGCAGACATGTGGGACTAGTTTAGTTTGGTAACGTTGGCAGAATGAACTATTTGGCCTGGAGGCTCTGTTTCTGTGCTGTCTGAGTCTGTGACTGTGTAGAATAATGATTGTGCTTTAATTTAGATTGTCTTGTAGGATGAGTGTTTTAAGTGTAGTGATGTACAAATACAACTTAATCCTTACCGCTCTTGATCCAAACGCAGTTGGAACTCGATAAATCTTCTCAAAATTGTAGCAGATTTATCAGAATTTGGCTGCATTGTGGATCTCCATTTTAGATGTTAGACTGCCACTTAATGGTTTAAATGGTGGATTTCACATTCAACAGCCCATTTCAAGCGGGAATTTGGTGCAATACGCTTTTTTATTAAATGATCATTCTCGTCAGTAGTTACTAGCATTGATGTTATAATTACTGTGATAAGAGCTGGAGCATGTCAAGTCCCACAAACTTAAAAGAAACTGCAAATGTTCAAAATTCTGAAACAAAAATGAATATGCTCGAAATACCAACATGAGCGCACCCACCAAACAGATTTTGAGTAAAAATTCTTTATCAGCTGCGAATTTCCATTTGTAGCTGTGGCTCAGTTGATTAGGCTTTTGCCTTGGGTCTGGGAAAAGTGTTGACCTTGGGTGCAATGTCAAACCAAAGTCATAGCTGCTCTCTCAAGATAGACAAGATGGCATGGGGATGCCCTCCCCAAACTAATACTTGGGGCCCTATTTATTCTCTTTATCAAATTATCAGGAAGCTTATGAGTGCAATGGTAATCCATGTGACTCAACATTAGGTGGTTGCACTCACAAATCACATCAGATTCACTGAGATTTCACAGGGTACTAGGGTTCATGTGTTGCACATACCTCGGGGTTGGGTGACACTAAGTTATGTCCCATTTATCAGGGTGGTGCGTCCTAACATATCTGAAAAGATTGTGTTTTTTTTCAAAATATAGATTATCTGGCCATTATCACTTTGCTATCTGTGAGATCCTGCCATGTGCAAATTGACTGTCACATTACAACAGTGGCTACCCTTCAAAAACTGCATCATTAGTTGTAAAGGATTGAAATGTTCTGAATGTTCTGAAGGCACTTAATTTTCTCAGCTGCAGGTTTAAATGTATTGTGTGGTCACTAGAGGGCTACTATTTTCTATCCTAAAGAGACACAGAGCTCCCGTTAACCCAAATTATATTTAAACGCTTGGTATTTTAACAAATGGAGACTGTAATCCTGCAGTCAATGTGAATGCTGAAATTCTACAGCACAGTGACAGGATAAATGCCTTCCTTTCTGCTAGCTTCAGAAATGAGTTTCAACTGAACCCCTTGAGTTACACTTTGTACTAAACTGGCCCCAAATTCCACCGATCATTTGAGGATGAAATGCAGCAGAAGGACACGTTAGGCCTGCCTGAGGAGGGGCTGTTTGCGGTCTATTGAACAGGTGTCACTTGGAGCAGAGCAGGACAACTTTTATCTTTGGTTTTACAAGGGACTCAGAGACTTCATTGCCAACACCAGCAACAGAATCTCCCAATCGAACATATGATCAAGGATAGATAGAATCATAGAATCACCCAGCACGGAAACAGATCAATCATGCCAACTATGTTCCCAAACTAAACCATTCCCACCTGCCTGCCCTTGGCCCAAATCCTTCCAACCCTTTCTTATTCTTGAATTTATCCAAATGATTACAATGTCACAATGTTTTCACTTGCTACTCCACCAAAAGCCACATGGTGTCCTTGAGGAGGCAAAGACACAGTGATAAACCAAGGGCAAATAAACTGAGAGCTTGAATCTCCAGGCTGTCATCATGTCAATGCTGGCTCGAAGGAGACTTTCAAAGGAATTCCTCATCAAACACATAAGGGAAGCTTTTCCACATCCCAGCGCTGGTTGTGTCTGCGAGAAAAAAATTTCCAATATCAAAAAAAAATTATTTTTCCCTCAAAAAAATGTCCAAATTGTGACAGTCACATTGTTGACCTGGTCAGGAAATTGATACTGACCGGCAGAGGATGGGCTGATCTAACTGACTGGATGTGACCCTTTCTGTCACACACGGATCAGGGTTGTGACCTCAATAATTCCTCTGAGTTGATGGGATAGAAAGCCACTTATCTGATTTATCCAAGCATCACACAGGTACCTGGCATTGTAAGCAATTAGAATGGGAGGTTAAAATTATTAAGAAGAAATCCTGGGAGTGACGATCGCCAACAATTTGACCTGGCCCACTCAAAGCGACGGTCAATGAAGCAGAATAATGCCTCTACTTCCTCAGGATGCTAAGGAAATCCAGCAAGTCCACAAGCATTCTTGCCAATTGTTATAAATGCGCCGCATAGAGCATCCTATCTGGATACACAACAGTGTGGTATGACAACTGGTCTTCCTAAGGGCTTAAGAAACTACAGGGAGTCATGAACATCGCCCAGTCCATCAGACAAACCAGGCTTTCATCCATTGACTTCATCTATACTCCCCATTCCCTTGGGAAAGCAAACAGCATAATCAAGGGCCTCGCTCACTCCAGTAAAATTCTCTTCCCTTGGGCAGTGGATACAAAAGTTTGAATGGTTCAAGAATAGCTTCTTCCATTCATTTGAATAGACCTGTCAAAATTAATTCTGATCGGTCTCTCTCTCCACCTTCTCTGTTGTTGTAACACTATAATCTGCACTCTGTTCTGTTACCCTGGTGCACTTTGTAAGGTTTGATCTGTCTGTAGAGAACACAAAACAATATTTTTCACTGTATGTTAGTACATGTGACAAAAATAAATCTATCAACTGAAGTTAAGTGAATGGCAAAACTGAAGAAGATGGTTTTAGTGTAAGTAAATGTGGATTATTCACATTGGGTGCAAAAAGAATAAAACAGGGTACATTCTGAAATGGTGAAAAGCTAGAAACTGTGGAAATCCAAGGACGCTTTACAAAATTCTACTTAGACCTCACCTGGAGTAGCAAAAAGTTCAAAGCAGCACACCTTCAGAAAGACATATGGGCTTTGGAGATTTACAGTAATGATATCTGGACTCCTGGGGTTAATTTAGCAAATACATAAATGGACTCCCGGGAATTTAGAAGGTTAAGGGATGAGTTGATTGAAGTTTTCAAGACATTATGGGGAAAAAAATAGTATAGGTTTTTTTGTCATTTCATAGAACAGGAATTTCTTAAACTAATAGTTGAATTCACAGGAACCAAGTTAAATGAACTACACAACATGCTTTCACATGGAAAATAGAATTAATTAAACATTACTTGGTAGTCAATTTGTACTCCTAAATTTGGAAAAAATGTCATCCTTTAATTTTTTAAGATTACTGAAACATTTGTGCCACAGTTATATTCACTGCCTGCTCTCTGCAGAATTGGAGTTTTTACAGAAACCATCCCAGCATCACTCCCAGATTTCAAGGGAGTTTATCTTTCACCATGATGCCAAGTTACAACATAAAGTGTCCTGTCAAAAGTCACATTTCTCAATTTTCATACGGCCAGAAGACGAGAGGATGTAAGAGCTGAAGTAATAAGCCCGTTCCACCATTCAATGAGATTGTGGTTGACCTGATAATCCTCAACTTCACTTTCCTGACTTTTCCCCATAATTCTTGATTCCCTTACGGGTTAAGTATCTCTCTATCTCAGCCTTAAATAAGTACAATGACCTACCAATCTATTACTGATAATAAGTCCTACTCTGACAGTCCCTTCCTTCCCTTTCCTCGGTCCCTCACCAGAATAGACTTCTGGATTCCTAAGATTGCCTGCGGTGATCTTCAGTCATATATTTTGCCTGGTACTCTCCTTTCCGTTGGCCACACTAACAACAGCTTTTCATTTCTCTGTGAGGCCTCTCTCTCCCTCTTTCAGCCAAACTCTCAGGGACAGAATATCTGCCCAGTCAGTCTCTGTTGCCCTTGGCTTTGTTTCAGGTATGACCATTTTGCATCTTGCTCGTAGCAACTGGTGATCTAACCCATCCATCCCCGTGGTAAGAAAGCTATCCCCATGGATGGTCGTCAGGCAAAATTCGAAACAGATGGCAGAGTCACAGAAGTTGTTTCGTTATATGGGGCCACTACCTTTGAGACGCTCCTTTCCAATCACTCATCGTGCTGACCTGGAAATATATCGCCATTCCTTCTCTGCCACTGGGTCAAAATCCTGGAATTCCCTCCTTAAAACCACTGCGCATCTACCTCCAGAACATATCTGAAGCAGTTCAAGAAGGCAGCTCACCACCACCTTCACAAGGGCAACTGGGGATGGCAATAAATGCTGGCCAGCCAGCGACGCCCTTATTCTACAAGAGAATACCTTGTATTAACTCCACAAATGTAATCATCATATAAATTTGTATTAATAACCTTGCATTAACTCCACAGATGTAATAATCTTATAAATTTGCATTTGTAACATTAGCTATTTCCTATTGTTGGAGAATCTCTGCCATCTTGGCCTCCTCCAGAGATCCCCAGCGTCATAGATACCAGTAATTAAAAACCCAAAGAACTGTGGAAGCTGCAAATCAGACATAAAAACAGAGGCCGCTAGAAAATGGTTCTGAGGAAGGGTCAATGGACCGGACATGTTAACTCTGATTTCTCTTCACTGATGCTGCCAGACCTGCTAAGCTTTTCCAGCAACTTCTGTTTTAGTCACAGATGCCAGTCTTCAACCAATTTGATTCACCCCACGTGATATCAAGAAACAGTTGGAGACACAGGATACTGCAAAGGCTATGGGCTGGGCCCTGACAACAGTCTGGCAATAATACTGAAGGCTACTGCTCCAGGACTTGTCGTTCCCCTAACCAAGCTGTTTCAGTACCGTTAAAACGCTGACATCTACCCGACAATGTGGAAATTTGCCTGAGTATATCCTGTACATAAACAACAGGACAAATCCAACCCGGCCTATTACCACCCCATCAGTCTACCCTCGATCATCAGTAAAGTGATGGAAGGTGTCAGTAACAGTGCTATCAAGCAGCACCTGCTCAGCAATAACCTGCTCAGTGACGCCCAGTTTGGGTTCCACCAGGGCCACTCGGCTCCTGATCCCATTACAGCCTTGGTTCAAACATGGACAAAAGAGCTGAATTCCAGAGGTGAGGTGAGAGTGACTGCCCTTTATATCAAGGCCACATTTGACTGAATGTAACAGCGTTGAGCCCTAGTAAAACTGCCATCAATGGGAATCAGGAGAATCTCTCTGTAGTTAGAATAATACATGACATAAAAGAAGATGGTAGTGAATCATCTCATCTCCAGGACATTCTTGCAGGAGCTCCTCAGGGTACTGTTCTAGCAACGAAAACAGAAGTCGCTGGAAGAACACAGTAGGTCTAGCAGCATCTGTTGAGAGAAAGCAGTCTTAAGTGGCACTGTGGCTCAGTAGTTAGCAATGCTGCCTCACAACACCAGGGACTTGAGTTTGATTCCACCCTGGGGTGACTGTCTGCATGGAGTTTGCATACTCCCCCTGTGTCTGCGTGGGATTCCTCCCACTGTGCAAAGATGTGCAGGTTAAGTGAATTGATCATACTAAATTGCTTGTGGTATCCAGGGATATGCAGGCTTAGTGCATTAGCCATGGGAAATGCAGGGTTACAGGTGGGTGGGTCTGGGTGGAATGTTCCTTGGAGGTTTGGTATGGAATGGATGGGCCAAATGGCCCGCTTCTGTGCTGTAGAGATTCTATGAACACTTCAAGTCTGGTGACCCTCCTTCAGAACTGCTTTCTGACCAGTGTACAGCTCCTCTTCTTCTTACTCTCCCGAATGAGTAGGGAGTCACACATGACAAACGCAGAGAATACTGGAGAAAATCAGCAGGTCTGGCACCATCTGTGGAGACAGAAGCACAGTTAACATTTCGAGTCCAGAATGATGCTTCTTCAGAAAGCATTTACAGCATTTTGCTTTTATTACAATCGTACAAAATTGCCAGCAGAAATTAAAGACAATTGCGAAGGCAGCAGAGAAAAAGGACTCCTTACCATGTTATCTTCAGTATTGCCACAATACAGGTAGGACTTCCCTAGTACCAGTCCTTTGTCAGAATACAGAAGGAACACCACAGCAGATTTTAAACCATTCCTTTCTGCACTCCCACTCCTCTTCTCATGTCCTGAAGGTATTCTAAAGGTAGTGTAGTTACACGCTGAGAACAGTTGCACTTTAAACTTCTTTGACAGCAGTTTATTGCTTGGAAACGATCCTTGCTGCACTGTACAATGTGTCTACATCAGAAAGCCAGTAGTACTGCAGATGCCAGGCCATGGAGGGTTCCAGGGCAGAGAGTGCAGATTAGGGAGCTACAACTCATACTGTGTAAAATTATAACAAACCCTCTGGAACTATAGGATCTTGTGTTACTGACAAAGCTAACAAATTAATTCCAAGAAAAATATGTGACCGGTGAAGGTAACTGTGTGCTGTACATTGATACGTGGAACATAATTCAACTGTAACAGAACTCAAAGAACAGTCTGTTATGAACAGGGAGGAGAGTATTTTTTAAAAATCAGCAGTTGTGCAACAAAGCCATGGAGAAGTGAACTGCTGAAAGTCTACTGGAAAGCTATTTGCACTAACTGGGGAGAACTGAACTAAAGGCCACAAATGTAAGATAGTCACTAATAAACCCAATCAGGAGAAACCTCTTCACCCAGAGAGTGGTGAGACGATAAGACCATAAGATATAGGCCGAAAATTAGGCCATTCAGCCCATCAAGACTGCTGCCCCATTCAATCATGGTTAGTATATTTCTCAACCCCCATTCTCCTGTCTTCTCCCCAGTACCCTTGATCTCCTTACTAACCAAAAACCTATTTATCTTGTCTTAAATGCACTCAATGACTTGGCTTCCACAGCCTTCTATAGCAATGAGTTCCACAGATTCACCACGATCTAGCTGAAGAAATTCCTCCTCATTTCAGTTCTAAAGGGTCATCCCTTCACTTTGCGCTTTACCCTTGGGTCCTAGTGTCTCCAACTAAAGGAAACATCTTCTCCATGTCCACTGTGTCTAGGCCTCTGAACATTCTGTAAGTTTCAATCAAATTCTCCCTTCTTCCTTCTAAACTTGATCGAATGCAGAGCCAGTATCCAAAACCCTCTTCATATGACAAGCCCTTCACTCCAGGGTCATTCTTCTAAACCTCCTCTGAAGCCCCTCCAATACCAGCACATCCTTCCTTAGGTACAGGGCCCAAAACTGTTCACAATATTCAACATGCAGTCTGGCTAGAGCCTTACACAATCTCAGCAATACATCTCTGCTCTTGGATCCTAGCCCTCTCAAAATAAAAGCTAATATTACATTTGTCTTCCTGTCAACTGAACCTGCATATTAACTTTAAGAGAGTCCTGAGCTAGCGCTCTTAAGACCCTTTACAGTTCAGATTTCCAAAGCATTTCCCAATTTAAAAATAGCCTAGGCCTCTATTCATCCTACCAAAGTGTATAACCTCACAAATTCACTGTATAATATATTCCACGTGCCACTTCTTCGCCCACTCTCCTAGCCTGTCTGCTGCCTACTCACCTCCTGAACATTAATGCCCCTTCCCCTAAAGTTTTGTCAACTGCAAATTCTGCGTGGCTCAGTGGTTAACATCCAAAATCTCTGGGACTGCCTGAATGGAGATTGCATGTTCTCTCTGTGTCTGCATGGGGTTCTTCCCACAGTCCAAAGATGTGCAGGTTCAATGGATTGGCCATACCAAATACAGGGATTAGAATAACAGATGTGTCTGGGTGGAATGCTCATTGGAGGGTCAGTGTGAACTTGATGGGCCAAATATTCTTTTTCCAAACTGCAGGGGTTTGATTCTATTCTAAGCAACAATGCCCTCTGTTCCTTTGTCCAGATTGTTCATTTATGATATGAATAGTTGTGATCACAACACTAACCCCTGTGAAACTTCTCTAGTCACTTGATGCCATTTTGAAAACAACGCCTTTATCCCCACTCTCTGCCTTCTGCCGCTCAGCCAGTCCTTTATCCATGCCAGTACCTTGCCTCAAACACCATGGGCTGTTATCTTACTGGGCAGCCTATTGTGCAGCACCTTGTCAAAGACCTTCTGGAAATCCAAATAGATCACATCCACTGGCTCTCCTTTGTCTAACTGGCTCATTACCAACTTTAAGAATTCTAACAGGTTTGTCAGACCAAATCTCCCCTTGATGAAGCCATAATGATTCAGCCCTATTTTACCATGCACTTCCAAGTACTCTGCAATCTCATCCTTAATAGTGGACTCTAAAATCATACCAACTACCAAGGTCAGGCTAACCGGCCTATAATTTCCCATCTTCCTCTTCCATCCCTGCTTATACAGGGTGTTATAGTAGACAGTTTACAGTCCTCTGACACCCTCCTTGACTCCAGTGGTTCCCAAAAATCACCACCAATGCCTCCACAATCTCCTCAGCAATTCCTCAGGACTATGGAATGTAGTCCCTCCTGTCCAGGTGATTTATCGACCCACCCCCAGACCTTTCAGTTTGCCCAACACATTCTCCTTCATGATGGCCACTATACTCACCTCTGCTCCCCAACTGTCTTGAAGTTCTGAAGTTGGGAAACCCATTGTAGCAGGGAGCAGTTGTGGTGAATGGCATAGATGCAATCAAGTGAACATGAGATAGATGGATAAAGAAAGAAAAGGTGAAAATGTTAATGTTACATGAAGGAAGATGGGGAGAGGTTGACATGAAGCTGAAATACTAACATCGGACAGTTGGGCTGAAACCCTTGTTTCTATGCTGTAAATTCTATGTCAATTCAATGTAAGTCTCTTCCCTCACAAGAATATTTTTTTATGATGCAAAAAGGTTGGGCTACACAAGTTAATGTGTTGACTTGAACAATTCCAAAAAATAATTTTATGCCATCTTCTAGTCCTGGGCATTTCTTAAGTTGACCTCATTGTAGGAAAGGTATGCCAGATATAATGTCGATGGGTTTAGCCTGTTTAAGGCCTAGCAGTAGAATTCCTGATTCAAACACACTCAGCAATTCAAAGTCCCATACTGTGCAGTAATCTTGACACAATCTGATCAATATCCAATAACAATGCCTCATTACTTTCATATTCCACCCGCCCTTTGTAACAAAGACCAAAATTCCATTTGCCTCTCCAATTACTCGCAGTACTTTCATGCTGATCTTTTCGATGTAGGTGTGCTTTTCTGCAGCATTAAAGTCTTATTAGTCCAAAATGAGTTTTGACAGGTGAATCCTGATGAATAGTTGTCTGACATTGCTGGACAAGTGTATCATTTGGGATTAGTTCAGCACCAGAGGTTTTCCAACCAAAAAAAGTGCAATAACTGCTATAAAGAATGCAAGGATTGACTCTTTGCAGATAAAATTATGGCAACTGATTTTGGACTAACACTCAAACACTGTCTTTCCTTCATCGCTGCAATCATCATGGTGTAAACATTGGCAAAATGTAACTTCATAGATGCAAAAGATTCCTTTTGTATGATATGCATCTATGGGAAGAGGACTCAAAGGAAGTGAAATCAGCCAAAGGTAATTGTATCAGAGATAATAGGAACTGCAGATGCTAGAGAATCCGAGACAACAAGGTGTGGGGCTGGATGAACACTGCAGGCCAAGCAGCATCTTAGAAACAGGAAAGCTGATGTTTCGGGCCTAGACCTGAAACATCAACTTTCCTGCTCCTAAGATGCTGCCGGCCTGCTGTGTTCATCCAGCCCTACACCTTGCTATCTCAGCCAAACATAATGTGGTTTTGTAGATGCCCTACCACAAAGGGTCTCAGTCCTGCCCTGCTTTGACTTCCCAAAATGCAACATCTCACATTTATCTAAATTAAACTCCATCTGCCAATCTTCGCCCCATTGGACCAACTGATCAGGGTCCTGTTGTACTCTGAGACATCCTTCTACAGTGCCCACCACACCACCAATTTTGGTGTCACCTACAAACTTACTGACCATACTGTTATGAAGTTGTGTGGAATACTCATGAACTGGCAAGTAGGAAGCTAGAATTTGTTTGTAAAAGGTGTGCAGTGCCTTTAAGAGATAGGATGCTTTTCTAAGCTTGGAGATTTAGACAGAAAATGTCTGTAAGCAGCTGAACAGAGAATTTTTGAATTGAAACATGTGTATTGAAGGGTTATACTGTTAACAAGCAAAGCTAGATTTTTACCAAGACAGTTTTTTTGAATTTAGCCAATTAACTTAAACCAGGCCCTAGGTACCGAAAGCCAATTGAGTTTAAATCTGATGGTGTTGACAGCCTGGGGCCAATCCTAGTGTGAGAAATGGACGAGTTATCGAGGGTATTTAAATTTGAAAAATCAGCAGACAGCCAACTGCTATTTGATGCAAAAGCAAATCTGCCATCTGGGATATATACTGGCTTCCACATAAAATCATGAAGCTCCCTAAAAAGCCCTATCAAAGGTACCATGACAATTTTAGTTCAAAATCCTCACAGAAGAAATCACAGAGAGAACATCAGAAAGAGATGTTCCTGACAGATGATCAACAAAGAAGACGGAACTGTGTGAATTTGGAGAGATTAAGTTTTAGTTTATTTTTATTCTTATTGACTTCTTATTACTTGTGTTTATTTGAACAGCATTCCAGTAGAGTTTCGTTCAGTTGGGGAATGGTTGGCATTTGGGGAAATTGTTTGGTTTGTTAGTAATTCTGTTAATTTGTTCATTGTCAAGGTTAAATAAATAGTTATTACTTAGAGAGTGGATCAGGGGTTTTCTTTCCTTTAACCACTCTTTTAACAGATTACGAGGGGAAAGGTGAGTTTCTCTGGATGTTTTGGGGGTAATTATTAGAAGGGAGTCTTTACTTCCATCATAACGGTTTGGGGGTCATGTTTCAGTTTAATTATTAGAGGTCCTTGACTTCCCCTTTATAACAATACCTCCAATATCTACACCCAAATCAATAACATAAATGGCAAAAAGCAGTGAATGTGGCACTGATCTTTGTGGCACGCCACTGGTCACAGAACCTTCAATCTAAACAGCAACCCTCTACTACCACCCTCTGTCTCCTACCTTCAAGCCAGTTCTATATCCAAGAGACTAGCTCTCCCTGTATTCCGTATGATCTAACCTTGTTAACCAGTCTACCATATGGAACCTTGTTGAATGTCTTGCTGAAGTCTATATAGACAACATTCACTGCCTTAGCTTCATCAATCTTTTTTGTCACTTCTTCAAAAAACACGACACTGAGACATGATTTTCCACACACAAAACCATGTTGACTATCCCTAATCAGTACATGCATTTCCAAATATATGTAAATCCTGCCTCTCAGGAACCCGACCAACAAATTACCCACCACGAACATCACTTCCCCGGCTTTTCCTTTCTTAAATAGCAGCACCTCATTAGCAACCTTTCAGTCTTCAGGCACCTCCCTGTGGCTGTCGATGATGCAAATATCTCAGCAAGGAGCCCAGCAATCTCTCCCTTAGCTTCTTCCAGAGTTCTGAGAGACACCTGATCAGGCCCCAGGAACTCGAGGTCATTTCCTAGCTTGAATTGAATTGAATGATTTATTGTCACATGCATTTAAAAGAAAATTAGTGAAAAGTGTTAATTGGCATCACGGCCTGGGACCATATTTAATTACTGAATATATTAAAATGTATTACTAAAATAGAGTTCATGCTTCTCTCTCCTTCTCCCTCCTCTGCTGCTCTGCTAGACATTGGCCAGATTCTCTGAGATGGGCTCTGAGTATCAGTGACAGGCCTCCAGTGCTGCCCGTCCTGTGACCGCTGCATCCGAGGAACCATGGGCCAGTTCTCATTCCTCTGGAGCCCCACCCGATGCTAATCCAGAGAGCGCTGCCGGGCCTCGGTCTCAGGAGTCCCCAACAGTCCATCCCACCGGCCCTGTCACTCATGCAGGCGCCAGGCCTAGCTGCTGACCTGGAGCCTCAGCTCAGCCTGTGAGTCCTGGCCGGGCAATCCAGCCAAGAGACCCGGGACTGGAGTGGAGCTATGTACACCTTATCCTGGTGTTGCTAGCATTCCCAATGCCACCATATGCTTCCTCCTTTATCATTCACTTGGCTTCGGCTGCTGCCACTCTCCATGCTGCTATCTTGATCCACCAAGTCCTGCAATGTCCTTCTCCACAGGAAATAGTGATGTGATACATTTTTTTCCCCTTTATTCAGTCATGAAACAAGGGCATTGCTGGCTAGGCAGCATTTATTGCCCATCTCTAATTGCCCAGAAGGCAGTTAAGAGTAAAACACATTGCTGTGGCCTGGAGTCACACGTAGGCCAGATCAGGTAAGGATGGCAGCTTCCTTCTCTAATGGACATTAGTGAACCAGATGGGTTTTTCTAATAATCGACAATGGATTCACAGTCATCATTAGACTCAATTCCAGATATTTTATTGAATTCAAATTCCACCATCTGCGCTGTATTTAATCAGTCTGTAACCTTTGTTCCTCATTGTACCATGCACTTTTTCGAACTGTAAAGGACTTATATTTGTCTTCACTAATCTTTTTTACAATCAGTTTGTACCTTCTTCACAAGTTTGCTTTTGTACTCTATTTTCCCCATCTTAACCAATCCCTTTGCCCCCCGCTTTACTAAAGACTAAACTTCTCTCAATCCTCACATCTGCTGCTGGCCCAGTCCTCTCATTGATCATCCAATGGGCAATGGGTAATGAGCCTGGCCAGGTGTTAGATTTGGAAGTAGGTGAGCACTTTGGTGATAGTGATCACATTTCTGTTATGTTTACTTTAGTGAGGGAAAGGGATAGGTGTATACCACTGGGCAAGAGTTATAGCTGGGGGAAAGGCAATTACGATGAGATTAGGCAAGATTTGGGGAGCATAGGATGGGGAAGGAAACTGCAGGGGATGGGCCCAGTAGAAATGTGGAGCTTATTCAAGGATAAGCTCCTGTGTGTCCTAGATAAGTATGTACCTGTCAGGCAGGGAGGAAGCTGTAGAGTGCGGGAGCCGTGGTTTACGAAGGAGGTGGAATCTCTGGTCAAGAGGAAGAAGAAGGCTTATGTTAGGATGAGATGTGAAGGCTCAGTTAGGGCACTTGAGGGCTACGAGGTAGCCAGGAAAGACCTAAAGAGAGAGCTCAGAAGAGCCGGGAGGAGACATGAGAAGTTGTTGGCGGATAGGATTAGGGTAAACCCTAAGGCTTTATATAGATATTTAAGGAATGAAAGAATGACGAAAGTAAGATTAGGCCCAATCAAGGATAGTAGTGGTATGTTGTGTGTGGAGTCAGATGAGATAGGGGAAGCACTAAATGAATATTTTTCAACAGTATTCACTCTAGAAAATGACAATGTTGTCAAGGAGAATACTGAGATACAGGTTACTAGACTAGGTCGGATTGAGGTTCACAAGGAAGAGGGGTTAGAAATCCTTCAGAGAGTGAAGATAGGTAAGTCCCCTGGGCCGGATGGATTTATCCTCGGATCCTCTGGGAAGCCAGGGAGGAGATTGCCGAACCTTTGGCATTGATCTTTAACTCGTCATTGTCTACAGGAATAGTGCCAGATAACCGGAGGATAGAAAATGTGGTTCCCCTGTTCAAGAAGGGGAGTAGAGACAACCCTGGTAATTATAGACCAGTGAGCCTTACCTCAGTTGTTGATAAAGTGTTGGAAAAGGTTATAAGGGATAGGATTTATAATCATCTAGAAAAGAATAAATTGATTAGGGATAGTCAGCACGGTTTTGTGAAGGGAAATTCGTGCCTCATAAACCTTAATGAGTCCTTTGAGAAGGTGATCAAACAGGTAGATGAGAGTAAACCGGTTGATGTGGTGTATATGGATTTCAGCAAGGTGTTCGATAATGTTCCCCACAATAGGCTATTGTACAAAATACGGAGGAATGGAATTGTGGGAGATATAGTAGTTTGGATCGGAAATTGGCTTGCTGAAAGAAAGGTGGTAGTTGATGGGAAATGTTCATCCTGGAGACCAGTTACTAGTGTGTACCGCAAGGGTCGGTGTTGGGTCCACTGCTGTTTGTCATTTTTATAAATAACCTGGATGAGGGTGTAGAAGGATGGGTTTGTAAATTTGCAGACGACATTAAGGTCGGTGGAGTTGTGGATAGTGACGAAGGATGCTGTAGGTTGCAGAGAGACATAGATAAGCTGCAAAGCTGGGCTGAGAGGTAGCAAATGGAGTTTAATGCAGACAAGTGTGAGGTGATGCACTTTGGTAGGAGTAACCAGAAGGCAAAGTACAGGGCTAATGGTAAGATTCTTAGCAGTGTAGATGAGCAGAGAAATCTCGGTGTCCATGTACACAGATCCTTGAAAGTTGCCACCCAGGTTGACAGGGCTGTTAAGAAGGCATACAGTGTTTTAGCTTTTATTAACAGAGGGATCGAGTTCCGGAACCAAGAGGTTATGCTGCAGCTGTACAAAACTCTGGTGCGGCCGCACTTGGAGTATTGCGTACAGTTCTGGTCACCGCATTACAAGAAGGATGTGGAAGCTTTGGAAAGGGTGCAGAGGAGATTTACTAGGATGTTGCCTGGTATGGAGGGAAAGTCTTACAAGGAAAGGCTGAGGGACTTGAGGCTGTTTTCATTAGAGAGAAGAAGGTTGAGATTTGACTTAATTGAAACATATGAAATAACCAGAGGGTTAGATAGGGTGGATAAGGAGAGCCTTTTTCCTAGGATGGTGACGGCGAGCACGAGGGGGCATAGCTTTAAACTGAGGTGTGAAAGATACAGAACAGATGTCAGAGGTAGTTTCTTTACTCAGAGAGTAGTAAGGGAATGGAATGCTTTGCCTGCAACGGTAGTAGATTCGCCAACTTTAGGTACATTTAAGTCGTCATTGGGTAAGCGTATGGACGTACATGGAATAGTGTAGGTTAGATGGGCTTGAGATCGGTATGACAAGTCGGCACAACATCGAGGGCCGAAGGGCCTGTACTGTGCTGTAATGTTCCATGTTCTATCACAAGCTCTCTCCTCTGCTAGTTGTAGCCTCTGAACATTTTGTTAATCCTCCAATCACGTTCTCTCCTCTCCTTGTCAATCCTGCGATCACACCTTCTTTCCCTCTTGTCATGCTGCCAAATACAGCGTCTCTCCCTTTCCTTGTCAATCTTCCAAACATTTCATCTACCACTTGTTAATTCTCCAGTTACATCCTCTCTCACTCCCTCTTTGTGGATACTCCAGTCACAACCACTCATTCACCCTTGTAGCTTCTCCAATCACAGACTCCCTTGCCATGTCAATCCTCCAATCATATTCTCTATTTCTCTTGCTGGTGCAGTGATTATTGGGATTTCTGGTGCATAATATATCAGCTTATCATCCATCCTTTTGTCTACCAAGCAGCCATTCTCTCTCTGTGGGTTCCATCTCCACCCATCCACACTCTCCTCCCACACACCCCACCCACAACCACTGACATCAGCATAGAAACGACTTCTTCTGAGTCACTGTCAGTTCTGAAGAAGGGCACTGGGCTTGAAACATTCGCTCTATTTTCTCTCTACAGATGCTGCCAGACCTGCTGAGCTTCTCCAGCAATTTCTGTTTTTGTTACAGACTCCTTCTTGCTGGAGATTGCTGTTGTTTAGCACTTGTGGAGCACAAGTGGTATTTGCCACGTCTCTGTCCAAGCCTGAAAGTTATCCAGTTCTTGTTGCTTTGAACTCAAAGTCCTTCACTGCCTGAGACGTTACAAATGGAACTGAACAATGTACAATCATCAGCAAACACTGCCATTTCTGACAGTGTAAAGGCAGAAAACATAGGAGCACGAGTGGGGCAGTAAAGTTCCTAAAGCCTTACCAATTGTTCAATGCAATTACAACTGGCCTCTTGCATCTGTTTCATTCTCCTGCCGCTCCCCATCTTTCTTGACTGCCTGAGAGACCAATAATCACTCTATTTAACCCTAAACTATGTTCGATGATAGAGCAGCGGCACGGTGGCTCAGCAGTTAGAACTACTGCCTCACAACACCAAGGACCCAGGTTTGATCCCACCCTCAAGCGACTGTCTGTGTGGAGTTTGCATGTTTGCCCTGTGTCTGCTCAGGTTTCCTCCCATAGTCCAAAAATGTGCAGATTAGGTGGGTTGGCCACGCTAAATTGCCCATTGTGTCCAGGAATGTATAGGTTAGATAGATTAGTAAATGCAGGGATAGGGTAAAGAGATGGGATGCAAGAACAGCTAGAAGCTGAAAGTCTCACCAGTGAGATGGAGTTTGTATGCACATTGTACAGATCAGAGTCAAAAGTAGATAGCATGAGGTTAAAGATTCACTTAAGTAACACAAGAAGAAATATCTCAGGTGAGAAAACTTCATTCTGAGAAATAGCTGTGAGATTATAAATTACCCCAGGCTGAGAAAGGAAAAGAACAGTCATCAGCTCCTAGAATCAGAGTCATTTTGGGTGAATTAGCGAAGAATCGAAGGTTTATTTGAAAAACAGATTAAAATTTACATATAAAGTATACCTGTTCAGTTGTACCAATTGTTAAAAGAAAAAGAACGTTCTGTTCTGTGCTTTAAAGTACAAATTGCCCTCAAAAATAGCATTTAATTAACTACGGTTTATATTTGTGTTGCAGTAAAAGACTTAAATCTGTAAAATCTTGATATGTCATTATTTAAGCTATTAACTGAAACTTGGAATCTATTTTTTATAGTTATCAGTCTCTGCAAAGATCATAACAGTGTTAATAGATTAAACAGTCAATGACACTTCCCATCAGTTTATTGATGATTGACAGCAGATTGTTAGATAGGGATTGGCCACATTTTCCATATTGCAGGATAAATGCCAATATAGCAGGAAGTAGTTATCAGCAGGAGATTTCCTTGCCAGGTTTGATTCCAGCATTGGGTGATTGTGTGGAGTTTGTACTTTCTTCCTGTGTCTGTGTGGGTTTCCCCCAGGTGGTCCAGTTTCCTCCCACAGTCCAAAGATGTGCAGGTTAGGTGGATTGGCCATGTTAAATTGAACCATAGTATACAGGTTAGAAGGATTAGTCATAATAATGTGGGAGTACGGGGATAGAGTGGGGCACTAGGTCTGGGTGGGATGCTTTTCAGAAGGTTAGTGCAGATTCAATGGGCCAAATAGCCTCTTCCCATACAGCATGGATTCTATGATTCTGTCCTATGATAGAGGCTTACAAGCACAAAGTGAAAGACCAAGTATGGGCAGCAGTAACAGCATAAAAAATTATGCCCCAGCAGCCCGTGGGAACTGGAGCAGGGCCATCACAGCGGGGCAGAATGGTCCCTTCCTGGGAGAATAAGGCAGGCCCACAGCAAGTGCTTCAATCTGCGTGATGGTACAGACATACAGGACAAATTGCGGTACACAGAAACTGAAGTAAATGGTAGACAAACTAGTTTTAAATTGGATACCAGATGGCACATATCAATCCTTTCAGAAGCTCTGCTATGTTTCAGGCCACTTACCATTCAGCACTGGGGCTTGAGACGTGATAGGGTCAGACTGAGGGGCCAGATGCATTTCATCCTGTCCTATAATGGGAGAGAGTTTGCATAGATTCTGTACGTGATTCGGAATCATTATGATTCTTTTCTAGGCCAAATTGCTTGTACACTTTAAATATTCTTCAGTTAGCAAGCGCTCGGGACATTGATCTCAACTCAATGCAGAAGGGATCTTTTCTGATCCAAATATTCTAGCCGTGGTAACGGTGGTTAGACCCTCCATTTTATTCAAAGCATGAAAGGAGGCCGTGAGCAACCACCAGAGGGCATTTCAGACCATACTTTGCTCTTTCAACGGATAGTTACAGAGAAGAAAAATCATAGAACATAGAACAGTACAGGCCCTTCGGCCCATGACTTTTACCCTAATCTCAAGGTCCATCTAACCTCCACCCCTACCTTATACTACCATCTATAGGCCTATCTAATAGCCAGTTAAGTGCCCCTAATGAGGACTACTCCACTACCCTCTCCGGCAATGCATTCCACGCCCCTGCCACTCTGAGTAAAGAAGCTACCTCTGCTGTCTCCCCTATGCCGACCTCTACTTACTTTAAAACTATGCCCCTTTGTAATAGCTACCTCCACCCTAGGAAAATGTCTCTGGTTGCCCACTCTATCAATATCTCTGATCATTTTGTACACCTCCATCAAGCCAAATCATCATTTAAATCATTCAAGTACTTGAGTCTGAGGCACTGCACATTCCTGTACCTTTGGGTTTAGGTGGCCCTGTTCCTAATGCTGGTCGCAATTACAAAGAAAGGATACATGACTTGACCCAACTCCCACCAAGTGTATCTGAAGCCCTTAAATTACTCAGATCCCCAAAGGCACGCCTACCCATCTGTAGCGTATTCCTGACCACCCCCCAAAGAACAGATGCACCAGGACCATGACCATAGGGGTACCTTATCTTTCAGTAGAGATATTGAAACAAATCCACAAAGTTTTACACCTGCTTTTAGCAAGTTTCGTGTGGCCACTCTGGGTTCCTCGCTACAGGGCTTCATCTTCACTGGAGGCAACTGGGGATTTTATTGGCCAGCTGCTGGTGTAAATCAAACATTCACAAAACCCAGATATAATGGGACCTGCAGATGCTGGAGAATCCAAGATAACAAAGTGTGGAGCCGGATGAACACAGCAGGCCAAGCAGCATCTCAGGAGCACAAAAGCTGACGTTTTGGGCCTAGACCCTTCATCAGAGAGGGGGATGGGGTGAGGGTTCTGGAATAAATAGAGAGAGAGGGGGAGGTGGATCGAAGATGGAGAGAAAAGAAGGTAGGTAGAGAGGAAAGTATAGGTGAGGAGGTAGGGAGGGGATAGGTCAGTCCAGGGAAGACGGACAGGTCAAGGAGGTGGGATGAGGTGGTAGGTAGGAGATGGAGGTGCGGCTTGGGGTGGGAGGAAGGTATGGGTGAGAGGAAGAACAGGTTAGGGAGGCAGAGACAGGCTGGTCTGGTTTTGGGATGCAGTGGGTGGAGGGGAAGAGCTGGGCTGGTTGTGTGGTGCAGTGGGGGGAGGGGACGAACTGGGCTAGTTTTGGGATGCAGTGGGGGAAGGGGAGATTTTGAAGCTGGTGAAGTCCACATTGATACCATTGGGCTGCAGGGTTCCCAAGCGGAATATGAGTTGCTGTTCCTGCAACCATCGGGTGGCATCATTGTGGCACTGCAGGAGGCCCATGATGGACATGTCATCTAAAGAATGGGAGGGGGAGTGGAAATGGTTCGCGACTGAGAGGTGCAGTTGCTTATTGCGAACCGAGCGGAGGTGTTCTGCAAAGCGGTCCCCAAGCCGCCGCTTGGTTTCCCCAATGTAGAGGAAGCCACACCGGGTACAATGGATACAGTATACAACATTAGCAGATGTGCAGGTGAACATCTGCTTAATATGGAAAGTCATCTTGGGGCCTGGGATAGGGGTGAGGGAGGAGGTGTGGGGGCAAGTGTAGCATTTCCTGCGGTTGCAGGGGAAGGTGCTGGGTGTGGTGGGGTTGGAGGGCAGTGTGGAGCGAACAAGGGAGTCATGGAGAGAGTGGTCTCTCCGGAAAGCAGACAAGGGTGGGGATGGAAAAATGTCTTGGGTGGTGGGGTCAGATTGTAGATGGCGGAAGTGTCGGAGGATGATGCGTTGGATCCGGCGGTTGGTGGGGTGGTGTGTGAGAACGAGGGGGATCCTCTTTGGGCAGTTGTGGCGGGGGCGGGGTGTGAGGGATGTGTTGCGGGAAATGCGGGAGACGCGGCCAAGGGTGTTCTCGACCACTGTGAAGGGAAAGTTGCGGTCCTTGAAGAACTTGGACATCTGGGATGTGTGGGAGTGGAATGCCTCATCGTGGGAGCAGATGCGGCGGAGGCGGAGGAATTGGGAATAGGGGATGGAATTTTTGCAGGAGGGTGGGTGGGAGGAGGTGTATTCTAGGTAGCTGTGGGAGTCCGTGGGCTTGAAATGGACATCAGTTACAAGCTGGTTGCCTGAGATGGTGACTGAGAGGTCCAGGAAGGTGAGGGATATGTTGGAGATGGCCCAGGTGAACTGAAGGTTGGGGTGGAAGGTGTTGGTGAAGTGAATGAACTGCTCGCGCTCCTCTGGGGAGCAAGAGGCGGTGCCGATACAGTCTTCAATGTAACAGAAGAAGAGGTGGGATTTGGGGCCTGTGTAGATGCGGAAGAGGGACTGTTCCACGTAACCTACAAAGGGGCAGGCATAGCTTGGGCCCATGCGGGTACCCATGGCTACCCCCTTTGTCTGTAGGAACTGGGAGGAATTGAAAGAGAAGTTGTTGAGGGTGAGGACGAGTTCGGCTAGGCGGATGAGGGTGTCAGTGGAGGGGGACTGGTCGGGCCTGTGGGACAGGAAGAAGTGGAGGGCCTTGAGGCCATCTGTATATGGAATACAGGTGTATAGGGACTGGTCGTCCATGGTGACAATGAGGTGTTGGGGTCCAGGGAATTGGAAGTTCTGGAGGAGGTGGAGGGCGTGGGTGGTGTCACGGACGTAGGTAGGGAGTTCCTGGACCAAAGGGGAGAAAATGGAGTCCAGCTAGGTGGAGATGAGTTCGGTGGAACAGGAACAGGCTGAGACAATGGGTCGACCAGGGCAGGCAGGTTTGTGGATTTTGGGAAGGAGATAGAAACGGGCCGTGTGGGGTTGGGGAACAATGAGGTTGGAGGCTGTGGGTGTGAGGTCCCCTGAGGTGATGAGGTCATGAATGGTGTTGGAGATGATGGTTTGGTGCTCGGGGATTGGGTATATTCACAAAACCCAGCCCTCTTCCACTTCCATTATCATAAAAATGGAAAGTGCGACATTCAGGAGTGGCACTACAATTTTGTGTAATTTCTGTCATTTTCGCCAACACATTGAGCCTCACCATCATTGCAACGGTTAGGTCTTAATCTTTCTAGAGAAGAAAGATCTTTGCTGCTTTGTTCATGACTTAGATCATTCTCATGGATCTGCTGGTCAGAGTACAACACAGAAATTTCCTTTGGCCCTCATCCAGCAGTTTCTGTTCTACTCATAACGGGGCCCGGCCTCCAGAGCATCGAGCATGTACGGGAGCAATGGCAAATGATGGGGAGTGCGAGCGCAGCATGGGGTGAGTGAGCCCAGTGCGGGGAGAGTGAGCACAGCGTGAGGAGAGTGAGCATGGGGAGAGTGAATCCAGCACAGGGAGAGTGAGCGCAGGTGTGAGGAGAGTGAGCGCAGTGCAGGGAGAGTGAATCCAGTGCGGGGAGAGCGAACTCGGTGTGGGGAGAGCGAGTCCAGGGCAGGGAGAACGAGCCCTTAGACAGCAAGTGATGGCAGAGTGTGTGAGCCCAGCGGCACGATATGGCACCACAGTGTGGCAGACTTTGACATTGGGGGTCCCGCCATCCACAGGCAGAATCATCGGCTTTCAGGATGGAGGCGACAGCAGGTCAGCCTCCGCAGTCGGTGGAAAAGGTGGTATCCGCACTCGGAATTGGGATGTTGGGCAAAGTGGTGGGCCCAAAGCAGTACTCCTGGTGGAGCGGCTGCTTCATCGGTGGCGCGGTAGGCCCAGTGCGGTGAGGGGATGTTGCTGGGCTCAGAGCTTGTTGTGGCGAACCCCAACCCCAACCCACAGCTGTCGAGCAGAGCATGAGGAGGGAGGAAGAACTCTGTTTTTAGTTAAATTCTAGTTATATTTTAATATCTTCCATTACTCAAAATGGCACCAGAGTACGGCGACATATTACACTTTTCTAATTGTTAAATACAAAGTACAATAAATAAATCATTCCTTTCAATTCAAGTGGCATTGTTACATACTGGAAGAGACAATTCCTTTCTAGGCTTCATCTGCTCACTGCAGAATAGCCTTCAGGGGCTCTTCTGTCTTCTCCCCATCTGTTACTTTGATCCCTAGATCAGGCAGCAAAAGACAGAGAAAGGGGATGATTAACTCAACTTCCTTGCCTGTGCGTTTTCTTTCAAAAGGCTCTGATCATTCCATTTCTGCAGTCTTCTCCCTTTAATCGGGTTTTCTTGATAGAGCTTCGCTGCTGTTCCATTCAAGTCTTTATGTCAGTCACAGCCAATTACCATCATCAGAATCTGTCATTCCGCTCCACCAACGTGTTGGCCCTCCGTGGAATCAAGCCAAAAGAACACGTAAGTCCTGTACATTTTCAAAGAAAACAGAGAACGCTGTTGGAGATTATTTCTTTGATGACATCAACTGGAATCTAGGTATGCAGGTTTCCAGACAAGTTACCCTTTTTCACGATCCTTCATAAATGGTTAAACTCAATAAAATCTGTTGTTGTTCATTGACTGGAGTGCAGATGTCACATCATGGCAAAAAAGCATAAAAACATATCTATGTTCCATCTGTTCTCATGAACAATCTGTCACCTTCCACATGTGGAGACCATTTAGAAAGACTGCAGCATTGGACGGAGTGTCTTCATAAACTAATTTCCTTTCTGCGTTGTTGGGTGACTGAAAAATGTGAAGCATTTTTCAGGAAAGGTTTGATAAAATACCAGGTCTGCTGGAGGGTTCGGGTAAATTCTAATATGCCATGCATGACTTTCCTGAGGCGAGGCTAAACTCTGTAATCTGACCTGCTTCACTCTCTTCTACCAGAGATAATGGGAACTGCAGGTGCTGGAGAATTCCAAGATAATAAAATGTGAGGCTGGATGAACACAACAGGCCAAGCAGCATCTCAGGAGCACAAAAGCTCACATTTCAGAGGGTCTCTGATGAAGGGTCTAGGCCCGAAACGTCAGCTTTTGTGCTCCTGAGATGCTGCTTGGCCTGCTGTGTTCATCCAGCCTCACATTTTATTATCTTGGAATCACTCTCTTCTACCATTAGCTTCACTAAAATCTAAATTAAACACATGCCTAAACGGAGCACAGAAAAGCACAACCGCTTGTAGTAGTTTGTGCTGCAAAACTGTCAACTGAGGCTCAGTGTGTCAGAATGTAGTATTCTTGCTTCTAATTCATTACCCACTTTGTTCAGATTAACTCACTTCATCTTGAAGTGGGGATGTAGTGTAGTGGGGTTTTTTTTAAGTGTTTGTAATACAAAAACCTGAATGAATTATTCTGCGATATGAGCTCCAATGCCACCAAAGCAGCTTGAGAATCATAATCAATTAAAACATAGAGTTAAGACTATTATCAGAAATCCTGATTGTGATATCACGAGTTTGTTATAAAAGGTCAATTGATTCTAAATTGCCCCGAGGAAAGGAAATCTGCCATCCTTGTGCTATGGACCAGACCAGACCTCCTCAAAACATTTTAAGACCTG
Source organism: Stegostoma tigrinum (assembly GCF_030684315.1). Lineage (NCBI taxonomy): Eukaryota > Metazoa > Chordata > Chondrichthyes > Orectolobiformes > Stegostomatidae > Stegostoma > Stegostoma tigrinum. Next base: position 40,048,530 of record NC_081374.1, on the reverse strand, counting down.
GGCCCTAACATTTTCTTATTTTAAAGGTAGATGTGAAGTGTATGTTCCAGATGTGATGCAAACTACTCAATATTAAACAAAACACAATTTATTTAAACATTATAGCTAAAAATACAAACAAAAGAAAGAGGAATTTAGAATAACAACTGTTGGAAAATTTTTTTAAAAGTACATTTTACTAATTAACTGTTCCAATATTGTAACATCCCATAAATACATGCCTTGGTGAAAAGGAAAATTCAGACACATTCTTACATGCAGCTCTCCAATCCAGGAAGAAATAACATCAAGAGAGGTTTCAGAGAACATAGCAGCTAGGAATCATTCACTGAAGCTTTCAACTCTCCTGAAACCCTGAACAGCTTCTGAGTTACTGAAAACCCCAAAACCCAGAAATCTGGATCTGTGAGAACTGGCCACACCTGTTCAGGCTATGAATAAAACCCGCGACCTCCAAAACTGTTTACTTAAGCCGCCTTCACTGGCCAGTTCGGGGCCTCTCTTCACATCCCCTCTTGAAACAAAAACAGGACAAAATAACTTTTTAAAGCGGCAGCATTACCACACTTGTACTGTCTGGCCAACATGTCACTTCAGACTGATAGCGCTGTGCTCTGTGAAATGACCCAGTGATCTTGAAGCGGGCAAACAATCAGTAGTTTCTCCAGGTGATTAGAGATGCAAAATAAATGTGGTCCTTAGCGACGACATCCAAGTGGTTGAGTAGGTGTTTAGCATGCCTGCCCTCATTGCTCAGACCTTTGAGTATAGGAGTTGGGACGTCATAGTGAGGTTACACAGGATGTTGGTGAGGCCTCTTCTTGAGTATTGTGTCCAGTTCTGATTGTCCAGTTATAGGAAGAATATTATCAAACTGGAGAGAGTCTGGAAAAGATTTATCAGGATGTTGCCGGAAATCAATGAATTGAGTTATAAGGAGAAGCTGGATAGGCTAGGACTTTTTTCACTGGAGCATAGGAGGTTGGGGAAATCTTATAGAGGTTTTTAAAAACATGAGGTGTATAGATAAGGTGATTGGTAGGTGCCTTTTCCATAGGGTGGGGGATTTCAAGTCTAAGGGGCATATTTTCAAGGCAAGAGGAGAAACACTTAAAAAGGATTTGAGGGCGAATTATTTTAGACAGAATGGTTCATGTGTGGAATGCTGTTCCAGAAGAAATGGTGGATGTAGGTACAGTTACAATGCTTAAAAGACATTTAGGTAATTTCATGAATAGGAAAGATTTGCAGGGATATGGACCAAGTCCAGGCAGGTGAGACTAATTTAGTTTGGAATTATGTTCATGGACTAGTTGGATCAAATGGCCTGTTTCCATTGCAGTACGACTCTATGACTCTATATGCTGTGAATAAAAGTATACCACTTCTTGAAGTTTTTTTTTCATTGAAGGTCCTATTCCAGATGTGTACATCCAGAATGTTAAATGGATCTTTTACGAAGAGGATAAGCAAAAAAAGTTAGTAACTGGAAATGCAATCAAGTACCACTGGACTCATTTCAGTGTAATCATGCCAAACTCTGCACAGAATTCCCTCAGGAATTCTCTCGGACTTGGCAATCCTTTAGGCAAACATCCTGTCAGTAACTTAACAAAGCCTGCTGCCAAAATCCTGCCCCTGGGATGAATATATTGTTGATCCAAGTAATCTGTCCAAGGCTCAAGACTATTTCCAACTTTTTCTATTTATGTTTCAGATTCCAGCATCCACATTTTGGTCTCCTATTAGATTACAAGGTAAGGTTACAAAGCAACAATTAAGAGAGGGCCTTCTGAAACAAAGCAAAATTCTGTGGAAATCTGAAATAAACAGAACATGTTGGAAATATTCAGCTGGTATCTGTGGAATAAGAAACAGTGTTTATGTTTCAGTTTGATTACCTTTCATCTGCCCCTTTGGAGTTCAATTACTGAGTGTTATAGTGAATCAAACTACAAAGATGTTGAAGGAGGACAATATGCTGATCACTTTGGTTAGGTTTGTTTGGCCTCCATCTGAAAGTTACTCAGAGGACAGAATGACGAAATGTGAACAAACAGAGTTGGGCACAAACAAGGGAGCATCAATACACTTGAAGACTTCAGCAGAAAAAGCTGGTAAAAGAGTTGGAGGCCATGACAGGCGAGGCAGAGCCTGGGTGGGCTGAGAACGGACTTGTTGAGCACTGCTTAAGGAAGGGGAACCATCAATGTCAGTTTGCGTGGGAGTTCTGAAGGGCTGTTGTGTTGTTTAGGAGTAGAATTCAGAGAGAAGGAAGAGAGTGACCCAGACAAAGTTATTTTGCAAGACTCAAGTGTGGGGAGTTGATGAGTAGCTGTCAGCTAGGGCCAAGGACTCAAACAAACTTCTTTATCTCAGGATCTGTCAGAACTGATTTGATTTTGATTTGATTCTATTTGTTTTATAACTGTCACATGTACCGAGGAACAGTGAAAAGTCTTGTTTTGCATGCTAACCAAACAAAACACACCTGGCATTAGTACCTCAGCGTAAATGAACAGAACACAGAATATTGTGTTACATCTAGAGAGAAGGTGCGGAGAAAGATCAACTCTAATACAATCAGCATGAAAAGATGTTCAGAAGTCTGATAACAACAGGGAAGAAGCTGTTCTTAAATCTGTCGGTACATGGTTTCAAACTTTCTTCTGCTCAATGGAGAAGGGTACCTGGGCTGGGAGGGGTATTTGATTATGCTGGCAGTTTTCCCAACACAGCAGGGTATGTAGATGGAGCCAATGGAAGGAAGGTTGGTTTTTGTGAGGAATTTGGCTACATTCACATCTCCCTGTGGTCCTGGGCAGAGCAGTTGCCATACCATGCTGTGATCCATCCAGATGCTTTCGATGGTGCATGTATGAAGATTGGTAAGAGTCATTGTGAACGTGCCAAATTTCCTAAGTCTTCTGATGAAATAGAGGTACTGGTATGCTCTCTTGACTGGAGCATTGATTTGCACGGACCAGGATAGATGTTTGGTGATATTGACTCGTAGGAACTCGAAGCTCTCGACCACCTCACCGCAGCACAGCACATTGATACAGAAAGAAGGATCATGCAATCAACTTCATTGAGAAAGAAATCACAAGTAATGCTATAAATCCAGCAATTGAACATTAAGAACTCTCTAATCTTCACAGCAATAAATCAAATTATAATGACAGTCCTTTTCAGGGATAAGGGACATACCAATTTAGTCCTGGAACAAAGATCCTCTGACTCAGCATTGAGGGACTTCCTTAGATAAAGCCAGGGGGTCTGTGTACTGCTTACTGTGGCTGTGGTGATTCAATGTCAGGGTCCATTGACAATGCATTCAAACCAAAATCCTTAGCACTACTGCACCCTCTCACCATTCTCCTCAGTGTCTGAATTGACAGCAGAGAGTCATTAGTTGGGTGTTAGCCTTTGAAACTCCAGTCCTTACTCTCTTCTACAAATGCTCCCAGAATATCAGAAGCCATTTAAAATAAGTTGGAATTGCATTAATGCTTGAAGTCATTCACCCAGTGTACAGCAGGACTGTGTCGCTGATTAAAATATCCACCTAATTCCAGCTCCAAAGGAAACAAGAATTTCCGCATCTTTAATTAAGCAGAAGCCATAGGCTTCAGAGAGCATATGAGCTTTGTAATAAAGGAAGTTTCATAACTGCAGGCTCTGGATCCTGAGACTGAGCTATTGCCTTTGTACTTATCTCTGGTGATACCGTTTTCATCAGCAATCAACTTAATCGAATGAATTCAAAATAGTTGCAGTTCAATCAGATGTGTTGTCTTGTGCAATGATCATGGGGAACCACTTTGACTTTCACTGGGACAGAAGTCCTTAGGATTCAAGCACAAGGTACTAAAATCCCATTAAACAAAGCAGAATCACCGTAGTTCCATTAGATGCTCTCATTCATATTTCATACACAGAGGCCTGGTCTCTGCGCTTCAAGTCCAATTCCTCCCTTTCTCTATCACCTTATCTAGTCACAAACTGGCCCAGAATCTCAGCACTCGGACAATTTTGATCTCTCCAGTCTTGCCATTTTCACTCCATTCTTGTGACCATCCCTTCAAACAGTCAGAACCCTGGAATTTCCTCCTTAAATCTCTCCCCTTTCCACAACCTCTCTCTCTCTCTCTGCCTTCATGGTACAACTTAGAATTTTCCTTCTCCTAAACCCTCCTTCTGAAGCTGTGTTTCAGATTTTCTCTGACAAGATCTCATGAAACACTTTGAGGCATTTTTTATGCCATTCAAGGCACTATACAAATGCAAATTGTTGCTGTTACACAGCAAGCCAATAATCAAAATTCACTTTACTTACAGACTAGTCTAAAATGTTTATGCCGCTCTTTGTGTTAATTATATTGTTAGATTAATTAAAAGTGCTCCTTCAATTTTGATTCATATTTTCCCTGACCCAATAAAACTAACACTGAAGAAAACATATGGAGTTAATAAATGGATGATTGTGAATGTTGTGTGGTCCCTCCTGCAAACCTACCCCCGCCAACCCTGACCCCTGCCTGTCTACTGGTGCATTCCAAAGCCATGAGCTGAAACCAGATACAGCAAAGCACACAGATGCACTTTCCTGCGCAGACTTACGCTCAGAGTGCAAGCTACACAACCCCTTCTCCACTCACAATCTAGGACCATCACGAACGATGGGGACGTTGCTCCAATACCTCGCCATGGTCTCAGCCATGGTCCTGACAGTGCAAGGTCAGCCCTCACTCATTGAGTACATGGAAAGGAGACTCTCTGCTTTCGAGGTAAGTCTTTTCATGTTGAATGTGCTGCTTCTAATCTGCAAATGAGCAAACAATTCGAATAAGAAATATCATGTCGGCTCTCGGTCTCTAAGGTGCTGAGTTAAGGATTGCCAATTGACATTTGGTTCTCTCAGTTGAAATTTCTCTGCCCATTTGAGTCATTTTTCACTGAGCAATTAAAACACTTTGTTTCTGCTGATACAACACTTAATCCATTTAAGCAGACAAATGCTTGCCTTAAAAAGCACACTTTATGTGAATGTTTTAACCAGTGCACTTGGGAAATTATGTTCATTTGAGTGATTATCAATGATTCTAAGAACTCACACTCGGTGAATTGTGGAGAATTTGAATCTTTGAAGGAGATCTTAAAGGAGCTCTCCAAATGCATCCCAAGAATCTGGAAAGTAGCATTACACAAACACACTCAAGTCAGTTTATCCAGCAATGGGCAGGTTTAGTGCACAAGGTACACCGAGTGTCAAAACAACAAGAACAGTAATCTCCATATTAAATTATCCATCACAGCCAAGTTTTAGAGGACAGTACAGTGTAGGTAGGGCATTGTGCAGCTTATTTTCTGAAATTCTCGAGGGATTTGGTGTGAGTTAAACTGAATTAGCATTGATAAACAATTGTTAATGGAGCTGTGCCCCTGCGCTCGGAAAGTTTTAAGTGTAACATTGTAGGCCGAGATGTAGACTTTTTAACCTTAGCTTTATGAGTCGTCTCATGGTCGATTTGGTAAACATAATATTTTGTGTGATTTGAAATAAACCAGATGGTAATAATTCCCAGCTGGCTCCCCAACTCATCTGGAGTGGAGTTACAGACAGCACAGTTAGCCTTAGGTCTCCTAGGCTAGGAAGGAGAATATCAGCCAAGATTCCCATTCCTGGCAGTTGCTCAGTGAATCGTAACAGGAGTGCTCGTAGTTTCACTGAGAACGACATCAAGTTTGGCTCTGATGCCCTAACAGTCTAATGGCTTGTCGATGGCTAAGCTCACACAAACACGAAGCCACTTGGGAAATGTAATGGATAGCTGCTGATCTCCATGGCAACATACCAGTTAGGGTTCCATCAGATCCAATTAGCTCCTGACCGCATTACAGCCTTAGTCTAAACGTGGGCAAAAGAGCTGAATTCCAGAAATGAGATGACAGCGACACCCCTTGGCATCAAGGCAGTCTGGAGTCAATGGGAGTCTGGAGGCAACATTTCCACTAACTGGAATCATATCTGGTAAAAATGAAGATAGTTGTGGTTGTTGGAGGTCAGACATCTCAGCTCCAGGACATCTCTGCAGGAATTTCTCAGAGTAGTGTCCTAGGACCAACCATCTTCGGTTGCTTCATCAACAACCTTCCCTCCATCATAAGGTCAGACCTAGGGCTTTTTGTTGATGATTGCAAAATGTTCAGCACCATTTGTGACTTCTCAGATACTGAAGCAGTCCATGTCCAAATGCAGCATGACCTGGACAACATCCAGGTTTGGGCTGACAGTGGCAAGTACATTCACTCCACACAAATGCCAGATTATGACCATCTGCAACAGGATAACGTCTAATCATTGTTGCATAATATTCAATGATGTCACCATCACTGAAACCCCAACGTCAGTGACCAGAAATTGTCATGGATCAGCCATTACAAGTATTGTGGCTAGAAAAGTGGGTCAGAGGTGGAAATTTTGCCGTGAGTAATTCTGTCTACAATCTACGAGGCACAAGTCAGGAATGTGTTGGAATAGAACAAAGAACAAAGACAGCACAGGAACAGGCCCTTTGGCCCTCCAAACCTGCACCGATCCAGATCCTCTATCTAAACCTGTCGCCTATTTTCCCAGGATCTGTATCCTTCTGCTCCCTGCCCTTTCATGCATCTGTCTAGATACATCTTAAATGACATCTTAAATATCTGCCTTTACCACCTCCGCTGGCAACACACTGCAGGCACCCACCACCCTCTGCAGGAAGAACTTTCCCCTTATGCCTGGATGAGTGCAGCTCAAACAACAATCAAGAAGCTTGACACCATCCAGGACAAAGTAGCCCACTTGAACAGCATCATACTCACAAATATTCAGTCCCTCTACTACCCTCCAAGCTCAGTACGAAAATGCACTGCAAAAATTCATGAAAGATTCTTGAATAGCACCTTCCTAACCCATGACCACTACCCTTCAGATGGTGAAAGACAGCAAAACATGGGAACAATACCATGTGTAAGTTCTCTTCCAAGCTGCTCACTACCCTGACTTTGAAATATATTGCCACCCCTTAAGTGTTGCTGAGTCATAATCCTGGAATAGTTTCCTCACTGCATTTTGGGTCTCCCTACAAGAAATGGACTGCAGTAGTTCAGGAAGGCAGCTCAGCGCCACCTTCTGAAGGGAACTGAGGGATGAGTAATAAATGCTGACCCAGCCAGTGTTGCCTACATCCCATGAGTCAATAAAGAAAAGCTCAGAAAGTTTTGTTTAGAAAGTTAATTCAGGGGTCTCTGATTCTAACACTGTTCAGGAAAACAATGGATGCAGTCAAAATTCCAGGGTAATTTTGCCTCCAGTTTATGTATGCATTAACACTTCGGGTCTGAAACTATTTAACTTGTACAAAAGTCTATTCTGACTTCTGATGTATAAAGCTTTTCAAGGAAATGTAGCTTAAAAGTGGCTAGGTCACATAATGCATGCCTTACACATCCCCTCAGATCATCATCCAAGTGGAAAATGTGCCCGCTCTCCACTATTTAGCTCCCTCCCTTCCCCATATTGAGAAACACTTCCACTGGGATATGGTGTACATGGATCTTTAAGGGAACATGTCTCAACCCCTGTCAATCACGTCCACTGTCACAGTAGTACATTATAGTCTGATCACCCTGAACCCATTTTTTAGCTGCAGCTTGCAAAACTGAGGCGTGCACAGATAACAAAGTGTGGAGCTGGATGAACACAGCAGACCAAGCAGCATCTCAGGTGCATAAAAGATTACGTTTCGGGCCTAGACCCTTCATCAGAAAAGGGTGAGGGGGAGAGGGTTCTGAAATAAATAGGGAAGGGGAGTTGGATCAAAGATCAATTGAGGAGAAGATAGGTGGAGAAGACACAGACAAGTTAAAGGGGCAGGGATAAAGGCTGCAGAAGAGAGTATGGGTGGGGAGGTAGGGAGGGGATAGGTCAGTCCGGGGAGGACGGACAGGTCAAGGGGGCAGGATGAGGTTAGTCGGTAGGAAATGGAGGTGCGGCTTGTGGTGGGAGGAAGGGATAGGTGAGAGGAAGAACAGGTTAGGGAGGCAGGGACGAGCTGGGCTGGTTTTGGGATGCAGTGGGGGGAGGGGAGATTTTGAAGCTGGTGAAGTCCACATTGACACCATTGGGCTGCAGGGTTCCCAAGAGGAATATGAGTTGCTGTTCCTGCAACTTTCAGGTGGCATCATTGTGGGACTGCAGGAGGCCCAGGATGGACATGTCTCAGGAATGGGAGGGAGAGTTGAAATGGTTTATGATTGGGAGGTGCAGTTGTTTACTGCAAACCAAGCGTAGGTGTTCTGCAAAGCGGTCCCCAAGTCTCCGCTTGGGTTCCCCAATGTAGAGGAGGCCACACCGAGTACAGCGGATGCAGTATACCACATTGGCAGATGTGCAAGTGAACCTCTGCTTGATGTGGAAATTATTCTTGGGGCCTGGGATGGGGGTGAGGGAGGAGGTGTGGGGGCAGGTGTAGCACTTCCTGCCGAAACAGGGGAAGGTGCTGGGTGTGGTGAGGTTGGAGGGGAGTGTGGAGTGGACAAGGGAGTCGCGGAGAGAGTCGTCCCTCTGGAAAGCAGACAAGGGTGGGGATGGAAAAATGTCTTTAGTGGTGGGGTCGGATTGCAGATGGCTGAAGTGTCGGAGGATGATGCGTTGGATCCAGAGGTTGGTGGGGTGGTATGTGAGGACAAGGGGGATCCTCTTTTGGCGGTTATTGCGGGGACGGCACAGATAGCCTCCCAGTTAACATTCCCATTGTGCAGTCTCATGTGAAACAAAGAATCCATACAGTTTTTACAATCTTTGTCATATTGTTGGTGCGTTTATGTTGGATCTGTTAAACTATACACTCTAATGCAGTTCCAGTTGAGGACTCTGTCCGCTATTTGGAACACACGTACACCTCCCTCTACCCTACATATCCCCCACCATCCCTCCAGCCCCCATTCTCTTCTCTACCACAACCACTCCAACCTGGGTCTCGCTCGCATGGGTTTGCACACAGCAGATCTGATCTATTTTCTTCCACTAACAGCCACCATTAACACCTAGTCATCGTGTATTTTCACTCCTCTACCACATTAGCACTCCTTTTACCTTTTTCTCTGGGGACCCTGAGAATCTCTCTCACTTACTCCTCCTCTCCCTTTTTCAAAAGCATTACTTTACTAGTGCTCTTCAGTCCCAGCAAAGAGGCATATTGGAGTTGAAATGTTAACTCTGTTTTACCCTTTCCACAGATGTTGCCAAAACTGTTGAATTTCGCAAGCACTTTCCATCTTGATTACATGTCTCCATCATCTGCAGAACTTCACTTATACCCTTCATTCACGGTCCAAACTAGCCTTTTACTCCCCCCCTCACCACCACACGCCAACTCCTCATTCCTTCTCAATGGTTCTCGCTCTAAGATGCAAGGTTGAGGGATGATCCAACTGAGGTACTTACAGTGATAAAGGAATTTGTTAGGGTGGAACCAGAGAAACTATTTTCTCTGGCAGAGAATCAAGAGGAAAAGTTCAATGCAGGTCATTTAGATGTGAAATCCGGAGGCATTTTTCTGAGTAATGGAAATATCACAGAAGTGCAGGGAATGCTGAAACAACCAGGCCTCTCTCCTGCCACCTCACCTTCCTGCCTTTCCCTGTCACCTTAAAGGGGTGGCTCAGTGGTTAGCACTGCAGCTTCACAGCACCAGAGATCTGGCTTTGATTCCACCCTCAGATGGCTGTCTGTGTGGAGTTTGCACATTCCCCCTGTGTCTGCGTGGGTGCCCTCCGGGTGCTCCAATTTCCTCCCACATTGCAAAAATGTGCAGGTTATGTGGATTGGCCATGGGAAATGTAGGGTTATAGGAATAGGGTAGGGGGCGTAAGCCAGGGAGGATGCTCTTTGGAGGGTCAGTGTGGACTTGATGGGATGAAGGGCCTGCTTCCACACAATAGGGATTCTTTCAAGATTGAGAAATAGGTGAGGGTATAAACTCCCTTTATCATTTTAAACCTGTTAGTCAGATCATGCTCCCCAAAGTGAAGAAAATACAACATTATGTGAGAGATAATGGGAACTGCAGATGCTGGAGATTCCAAGATAATAAAATGTGAGGCTGGACATTATGTGAGTTGATTTTATACTTTTATGCCTGGTATCATTTGAGTGAATGGCCCTAAGCTCTGGAATTCACTCACTAAACCTCCCCAGCTCTCTTTCCTCCCTCAGGATGCTCCTTAAAATTTACTTCTATCTTAATATCTCTTCCTCTGGCTTGGTATTAATTTCTATTCAATAACATTTCTGGAAAGCTTGGTGGATGCGGTGATAGCTTTGATATGTTAAAAGTAATAGGTCCCTGCTCACCCAGAGTGATTTTTGTCATGAGAGAGAGGTTGGCAAGTTCACATGGGGTAATATGTCTTATTATCCAAGAAAACAAACATCTGATCCCTTTATGATTGATGCAAACTCCTCAGAGTGCTTTTCAAACATCCTTAAAAAAGATTACAGATTCACAAACACTACAAAGTTTTGGTAACAACATTGCTTCCAAATCAAATATCATAACAGAATAGTTCTATTTTTTAAGTGTAAAATACAAAATGCAGCCCAGCTCGGCCACCTACACATAACAACTTTGAAAATACATGGATTAAAACAGCTTGACTGGCCAAGTTTTTTTTAATGGGTAACTAAACTCGTCAGCTCTCTGGAGGAAAGTCCAGGAACTGATTTAGACTGTATGGTTGAATTGAGGGAGAACAGTCTTTATTGGAAGAGCCATCTGTGGCAGAGATTCAAGCATCAGAGCTAAAGGGTGAGTCCGAACTCAGCAGTATGAGAAACGGACAAATAACTGATAATGGCACATTATCCAGGCCTATGGAAATTTGAATGGGAATTTTTGTAACTGACCTTTCTCACAGAGGGGAATGGAAACATTAAAAGGAATTTCACACAATTTCCTTGCGGATCATGTGGTATTAGGATGTCAACTCATACCAGCTTTCATACCAATAACAGAACCAGAAGGAGGCAGCTTGTCCCGATGTGGTGCCTATGTTAAGAAAATGTTCAAGATTAATGTATCTTTGAAGAAGTTATCCAGTTACAGTCATTCTCCTGGTGTTTCCTCATTACTGTGCAATTCCTCTCCTGCCATTGTACAACTTCAACTCCTTCTTGAAAGTCACTGAATTTACTTCCACTAACTCTTCAAGTTGTCACTGCATAAAAGAAATTATTGCGGAATAAAAACCAAAAGAACTGCCGGTGCCGCAAATCAGGAACAGCAACTGAAGTTGCTGGAAAAACTCAGCAGGTCTGTCAGCATCTGTAGAGAAAGAGATCAGAGTTAACGCTTCGGGGTCTGCTGACCCTTCCCGTTCTGAGGAAGGGTCACTGGATCCGAAACATTAACTCTAGTTTTTATTTCACAAGTGCTGCCAGGCCTGCTGAGCTTTTCCAGCAACTTCTGTGTTTGTCTCTTTATTGCTTTTTTGGATAGTTATCCAATTATTTTAAATCTCTGTCCTCTGATCTTTGTCCCTCTTTTGTCTTTCGGGAATCGGAAATGGCCTCACTTCTGAGTAACCAGAGGAGTGGGGGAGGGGCAGGAAGGAAATCTGAAGATCAATAAAAACTGGGATAAAGTAATTTTATGGGGAGGTCAGTGGGAGGGCATTGGAATAGTCAAGTCTACCGGTAACCAAGTATGTTTCAAACTTTCTGCAGTAGGTAAGCCAAGATAATGGTAAAAGTGTATTCAGAGCTTCTCAAGATCATTATGTTGGCGATAATTACATTAATTTACAGTTAATGGTGAGGCCCTTGGGAGTGTTGCCCGACAGAGACACCTAGGGATGCAAGTTCCTGGTTCCTTTAAAATGGTGTCACAGGCAGACAGGGTAGGGAAGAAGGTGTTTGACACATTTAGCTTCATCAGTCAGAGCACTGAGTACAGGAGGTGAGACGTCATGTTTGGGCTGTACAAGACATTGTTGGGGCCACTTTTGGAGCACTGTATACAATTCTGGTCGTCCTGCTATAGAAAAGATGTTATTAAACTGGAAACCATGCAAAAAAGGTTTACAAGGATATTGCTAATGCTGTACGGTTTGAGTTATAGGGAGAGGATGAGCAGGCTGGGACTATTTTTCCATGGATTATAGGAGGCTGAGGAGTAACCTTACAGACATTTACAAAATCATGAGGGACATAGGTAGGCTTAATAGCCAAGACCTTTTTCCCAGGGTAAGGAAGTCCAAAACTAGAGGGCACAGACTTAAGGTGAGGGGCAAGATTTAAAGCAACACTTTCACACAGTGGGTGGTACGTGTATGTAATGAGCTCCCAGAGGAAGTGGTAGAAGCAAGTACATTTACAACATTTAACAGACATTTGGGCAGGTACGTGGATAGGAAAGATTTAAAGAGATATCAGCCAAATGCAGGCACATAGGACTAGTTCAGTTTTGGAAACATGTTCGGCATGGATGAGTGTGGGGCCCAAGTGTTTATTTCTATGACTCTTATGTTTCTCTTGTACAGGATCGGATAGCTGTCTGGTATGATCAGACCCAGAGATACTCCTCAGAATACAGAGAATTCAAAAACCAGATTCTTTCTCTGGTGGATAGCTTGGATAAGGAGAAGGAGGAGCAAAGGCACATTCTTGATTTGGCAAATTCTCGTATTGAACGTGTTGAGCGAGAGATGGACTACTTAGAGACCAAAAATCCAGCCCCAGCATGTGTGGAGGTCGAGGACAAGTTTATTGACAAAAATGGCGGAAAAGCTGAGAAAAGGAAGAAACCTAGGTTTTTCGGTAAGCAACATTTAACAGTGAATTATAAAACAGAAGTCACACCAAACACAAGCAATCTAGCTCTTGTATGTTCATCACCAGTTTTTGAAACACTTCTAAACAATTATAACTAACTACCAAACAGACACTGAAATCCCCAGGAAGAAAGAACTTGCACTTATGTAGCACCTTTCACAATCAAATCGCTTTAGAGCCAGACATAACAAGGTGTAGAGCTGGATGAACACAGCAGGCCAAGCAGCATCAGAGGAGCAGGAAAGCTTTAGAGCCATATTTGAATTTAATCCACTAGTGTGGTGTTATTTGCACACAATATGAAATTGAGCCAGGAATCTATGTGCATGCTTGTATATTTCAAACAGAACAGGTTTCCATTCCTTTAAGGGGAAAAGAGGAATGCAATATCGCACAGATGTCAGAAAGGCACAATAACTTTAAGAGAGCTGAATGACATCTCAACATGTGAAAATCTAATATGAACTCTTTAAAATACTCTCTGTATTCTCAAAAACCTGATCAATGCACATATGGACCAAGCTTTACATGAAATTCTGAGATATCATATTAGTATATATTTCACTTATGAACTTCAAGATATCTGTCTCAATAAGAATCCAAGTCTCCATGACATGCCCATGAACTAGCATGTAGAAAACTACATAATATCAGATCCTTTGGGAAGAAGGTTTGTTGATAAATAGGCCAGGAAGATAACAAGAAATTGTCTTTGTGTATTGTTTTCCCTTGCTTATTGCTCATATAAGTTGAAATTGGAAAGTTTTATGGGTAACTGATAAGGAAAATGCAGGACTGGAAGACATGCAGAAATGAGCTGACAGCAAGATCACTACTATTAAGCTTACAAACAAGATAGGTACAGACTCACTAAAGCCCCAAACAGTATGCTAATTAAAAGTTGTCCATGTTTATCAATGACATATTTATATGTTGAGCGTTCTCACAGATCCATGTGCACAGTGCGTGTGGGTGGCATTTTAAACTAACATTAAAGCGACTAATTTATTGCCGTCAAGCAACATCAAGCATTTTAAGACAGCTAGCTACTCGATACTGAGAAATTTCAATATATTTCCTTCATAATCAATTACACAATCATTGGGTGTCTCGGGTATGTGCTAAAACATATTCGCCCGAAAGAATTTGACGTTCTTAAGACTATGTGATGAAGTAATGGAGAGCAAACATAAATCATTGGAAGTCTGGCAGTCAATCAGTCCAAAAAGAGACAAGTACAAAGAAGCTGAAATGATGTGGAAGCATGATAACTTTCACAGTCCCCTCGGGATGTTAATTCTGCAAAGAATCATGGTACTTAGTTGGGCAAGACATTTAGAAGTAGTGTTGGCAATTTATATATTATTGTGCTGGTCGCCATCAGGATTACCTTGATAACCAATTTGATTCTTTCACATTTATTGAGACTACTGACCCTCTAGCCTGTAGTTGTCTGTTTGTTACCATCTAGATATGGAATTAACATTTCCTCATGACCTCAGGGTTTTCCAAAGCACTTTACAGCCAGTGAAGAACATTTGAAGTGTAGCCATTACAGGAATTTAGATATTCGACAGGCAACTTGTGCACAGTAAGATCGCACAAACAGCAAGCAAATCATCATAACAGCAATAATTCATATTTATATAACAGCCTTGTCATGAATTGATATCACAAGGCACTTCTTAGGACTATTATAAAGGACAAAGTATGACGTCGGTTAGTTGACTAAAATCTTCTTCAAGCAGATCGGCTTTTTGCTGCATCTTAATGAAGGAATGTAAGTTGGAGTGGTGTAGAGATGGCATTCCAGAATTTACAGCCAAGGTCGCTCAAGTCATAGCTACCAGTGGTGAAGCCAATATTATTGGGAATTCACAGGAAGTCAAAAGAAGAGGAGAATGGATACCTTAGAGGGTTAAGAGCTCTCAAACGACTAGTGACAGGTGTAAGCTAGGACGACTTGAAAAGTGAAAAGAGAAAGTTAACATAAAGTTGTTGCTACATGGTCAATGTAGGGTAGTGAGCACAGGGGTGATGGGGAGTAGGACTTGGTGCTGATATCACCACCTAAGCTTTGGATGATGTAATGTCTGTGGAGAGTAGTCTGGGAGATCAGGGAGAAGTGCTTCAGAATATTCAAATGTAGATGTAACAAAGGCATGAACGAGGGTTTCAGCAAGAGATGAGCTGAAATGGGTGCAAAGTAGTGTGATATTGAGGTAGAACTAGGTAATCATTGTGATAGCACAATATTAGAAATCACCTCAGGATCAAGTATGACACACAAGCAATATGGAGAGCCAGACTAGAATGGGGGCTATTTTAGCTGGAGCATCGAAGGCTCGAGGGGTGACGTTACTGAGATTTATAAAATCATGAGGGGCATGGGTAGAGTAAACAGACAAGGTCTTGTCCTCAAGGCGGGGAAGTCCAAAACTAGCGGGCACAGTTTTAATGTGAGAGGGGAAAGATTTAAAAGGAATCCATGGGGCAACATTTTCATGCAGAGGGTGGGGCGTGTATGCAATGAGCTGCCAGGGGAAGTGGTTGAGGCTGGTACAGTTACAACATTTAAGAGGCCTCTGGATGAGTATATGAGGAGGAAGGGCTTAAAAGGATGTGGGCCAAATACTGGCAAATGAGCCTAGATTCATTTAGAGCATCTGGTCAGCATGGTCGAGTTGGACCGAGGGGTCTATTTCTATGCAGTACGGTTCTATGATTCTATGACCAAGATGAAAAACAGACTGGCTTAATCTTAACAAGGTGTAGAGCTGGATGAACACAGCAGGCCAAGCAACATCAGAGGAGTAGGAAGGCTGATGTTTTGGGCCTAGACACTTCTTCTCCAGCATCTGCAGTTCCTACTATCTCTGGCTTAATCTTAATGTTTGGCCCAGCAGGGTAATGGAGGCAGGATCTAAGGAACAAAATCTGGAGTCAAGACAGAAACAAACAGCTTCGGTCTTGGGAAGACAAAACTGAATGTTGGATAAGCAGTGTAAAAAGCGGTTGGCGAGAGGGGTAGGCTGCAGGGAGGGCAGAAAGGGAGATCGCAATGTGAAGAGAGAGAGAGGCTGAAAGGATGTGAGACAGGGAGGCAGAAAGATGGGGAGGGAAAGATGCAAAGTGGGAAGAACAGTTTTAAGTCTATTGGCAAAGAAATATACAACTACCCGAGTGCCAGAAAAGCTTAAAATCACTGAGGTAATAAATTCCTTGCAAATACATGTAGAGTCTGACTATTAACACTGTATATGATTAAGAGTTCCTATCTGGGAGAAAACATAATGGGTGGTGTAATAAACATTATGTTAATTTAAATCTGAGATTGGGCTCTGAGATGCATTAGAAAGGGTGTTCAGAGATAATGGGAACTGCAGATGCTGGAGAATTCCAAGATAATAAAGTGTGAAGCTGGATGAACACAGCAGGCCAAGCAGCCTCTCAGGAGCACAAGGGCCTTAGAAAGGGTGTTACCTGCTTTTTCAAAATCTCCTAGCTTTGTGCTTATGTGATGGAGTTAACAGTGACCTTACCCGTCTATGAAAGGTTTACTTAGGACAATGAAGTGTGTCAGTTATTTTGAAAACTACAATCTTCACTGCCACGTTATGCCCGTTGACTTCAGTCAGTTTAAATACGGTGATGTCTAAGAAATTAATGTTTTCTTGTATTTTGTAGCTTTATGTTTAAGGGACAGTTGATCATTTTTTAAGAATATTGATGGCTTCTTCTAGTTCTACTTCTGTGTGAGTCCCAATGCCCATATGCCAACACAAATACAGAAGATATTGTTATTACAGCACTGCATCACTGAGTAAATTAATTAGTAAGAATAATCATGGAGCCTCTGAAAATTAAAATTGGCCCCAAAAATCAAAAAGTGGCCCTTGGGAAAATCTCAAGGAAGTTCCCAAAAAACATTTTGTGACCTGGTATGATGACAACTTTTATGTTTGCTTAAGATAGTTGTCAGAGTCTCTATTTAACATTTCAACTGTTTCCACTAGAAGAGAGAACTTCCAAAAATGCACTGTCCCTTCAGCATTGCACTTGGAGCGTCAATCTAGATTACAGGGTCAAATCTCTGGAATTTGAGTTGACAATTTATAACATCAGAGGCTACTCAATTGGCAGATTTGTTGGAATGAAATTGACCAATGCCTGGGGTGTGAAAGGAAATCATAGCAGCAATAGATGATTTGGCCTCTCAAGCCTGCTCCACTATTTCATAACATCATGGTTGATTTGGTTATGGGCTTTGCTTCTTTCTATCCCCATCAAATGATCCTTCACTTCCCCACCAGTTCAACGGTCCAGCTCAGCATATTTAACTACCTTGTCTCCATGCCTTTCTGTGGAAGCAAGCTCCAAAAATTAAGCCTCTGAGGGAATAAATGTCCCTTTATGTTGGTCATAAATAGGTTACCGCTTTCTCTTAAACTGTGTTTCTTAGATCTAGATTCACTCAAAGGGAAAAATCACCTTCCCAGAATCCACCCTGTCAAGCCCGATTGGAATCTTACATGCTTCAATATCATCTTCTTTTATTTATCTAATTTCAATTGGGTATAGACTCAATCTGTTCAAACTCTTCATCTCATAAATCAAATGAATTAACTTAATCCAAACTGCATCCAAAAGAATTAGATCCTTTCTTACATCATAAAAGCAAAACTATGTGCAGTATAACGGGATAACAAAGTGTGGGGCTGGAAGAACACAGCAGGCCAAGCAGCATCTTAGGAGCGCAGGAGCTGACGTTTCGGGCCCGAGACCCTTCAGGGTCTCGGGCCCGAAACGTCAGCTTTTGTGCTCCTAAGATGCTGCTTTACCTGCTGTGTGCATCCAGCTCCACACTTTGTTATCTTGGATTCTCCAGCATCTGCCGTTCCCATTATCTCTGATCACTCTATGCAGTATTCTAGGTACAGCTTCCCAATGCACTTAGCAGTTGCAGCAAAACTTCCCTATATCTATATTCTATCCCAACAATAAAGACCAATATTTCATTTGTCTTCCTGATTACTTGCAGTGCCTAAATGCTAATTTCTTCTGATTCATGTACAAAAACTCGTGGATTTCTCTGTACCACAGCATTCTGTAGTCTATCTGCATTTAAATAATATTCTTTCTATTCTCACCAAAGTTATCAATCCAAATTTTCCCACATTCTACTGTATTGACAAATGTTGTGTATATTCAGGATAACTGATTTATATCCCTTCGCAGACTGTTTATGTTTTTCTCACAATGTATGTTCCTGTCTAAGTTGGTATCATCAATAAATTTAGATAAAATATTCCTAGTCCTTTTTTTCAATTCATGCACCTGGATTGTAAATATTTTGAGTTCCAACGCTGCTCCCTGTGGTATCCCAATAGTTACATTTTCCTAGCTGAAAATGAGCTCTGTTTCCTTTTAGTGAGCCAACCCTCTATGTATCAAAAATAATACCCCACAACATTATAATGTCTGATCTTGTGCAGTAACCATCTATGTGGCACCGGAACCAAATACACCACAGCTATTGGTTCTCCCTTACCCACCCTCAAAAACTCTAATAAATTACCCAAACATAACATCACACCTAATTATATTTTATCCTAGTGAAAATTTGTGGTTGGGGTTATTAATGTAGTTGTTGGTTGTCTCGCCGACCTGGTTATCCTGCGGTGTGTAGACGTTTCGTTACTGTTCTAGGCAACATCATCAGTGCAACCTCTAATCGAAGCATTGATGTACTGCCTCCTTTTGCATTTATATGACCCTCTGGTTTGATGGTCTTGTCGCTTCTGGGAGTGTTGTTTTAGCAGCGGTCTATATACGGGGTCTACTTCAATGTGTTTGTTAATGGAATAAGCAAACATCAGACGTGCAACGGAATTTCTGAAAGCCTGGTCTCTACACGGGACTCCATTGACAAACACATAAAGATAGATAGCGTATACAGACCGCTGCTAAAACAACACTTCCAGAAGCGGCAAGACCATCAAACCAGAGGATCATATAAATCCAAAAGGAGGCAGTACACCAATGCTTCGATTAGAGGTTGCACTGGTGGGCGTTGCCTAGAACGGTAATGAAAAGTCTGCACACGACAAAACAAGCGGCTGGGCAAGCTAATGACCAACTTCATTTCGTCCAAAGAAATTAATGGAGATAATCTGTTTCTTCTTCCTCTGTTAAATTTCCAGTAAGATGCTTTCCATCGTTTTGATTTTTTTTGGCTTTTTTGTTTCCTTTCCAGATTGCACCGAAATGATCAGCAGCATTAAAGCAATGAAAATCGTTAAGAAGCTGGAGACGATTTCTGGGCTGTGGACCAGAGACCTGATGTCCGACTCTGGGAAAATCTATGTATTTGACGGTATCGCTAACGACACGATATATGAATTTGCCAGATTACGGGACCTGACTGATTTCTCTGGTTTCATGAAAGCAAAGAAAATCAAACTGCCTTACCCATGGGCCGGCACAGGCCACTTGGTGTACAAAGGCTACTTGTATTACATTAGAAATGAGCCCGAGTTCCAACTGATCAAATTTGACCTGAAAAACCGGACAGTGACAGACAGCACCATGTTCCCTGCCGAGCAGCAAATCCCAGTCTATGGTCTATCACCGTTCAATTACATTGATCTAGCCGCAGATGAACATGACTTGTGGGCTATATATGCCACCTTAGAAAACGAGAAGCACATCTGCCTCGCGAGGTTGAACCCTAAGACACTGGATATCGAGCAAATGTGGGATACTCCATGTCCTATAGAGAATGCTGAGAATGCCTTTGTCATCTGTGGTACGCTCTACGTGGTTTATAACAGTAAGCTCCGCAGTCGATCACGGATCCAGTGTGTTTATGATGTCAATGGCATCGTGACCAATGATGTAGCGCCTTTGGTGTACTTCCCCAAACGGTATGGGATGCATTCCAGCTTAAAATACAGTCCAAGAGAGAATTACCTCTATGCTTGGGACGATGGATACCAAATAATATATAGGCTGGCAATGAAGCCGAAATCGGAACTGTAAATCTTGTGTCTAACTGCATGTCATTACTAGGATCAGGAGCCTGAGAAAACCCCCTTAACAAAGAGGAACCAAAGTAAGATGGAGGAAAATGACAATGTTTTAAGTTGAGTGATTCACTAATTTCCCAAGGCTCCATTAAAGGGTTCAGCACCACGAAAATAGAATCAAATATTTCATTAATTGAGAGATTAACAGTGCGTTAACATGCTTGGTGATGCATCACATATAATTGTGACTAAGACAGCTGCAGTCAAATTGAGGAGTTAGTCAAAAGGGATGTGCATGGGCCAATTAAAACAACCACATCAAGCACACTCACATGAAACTTTGTACCGGCATTAAAAAGAATTATGCAACACCATGAAAATGTGTTGATGCATTCAGATGCTAAAAAGAGTCCCTGATGAAAGCACTTGCACTTATATGGCTACTTTTACAACATCCCAAATGGTTTCACTCCCGATAAAGTAATTCTGAAGTGTGGTCACTGTTATAAGAAATATAGGTGACAGCTTTTGTACCAACAACAGTCACAAACAGGAAAATATTAATGAAGAGTTCATCTGTTTTAGGAGTTAGCTAATGGATAAATATTGGCCACAACACTAGGCAGCACTGTCACACTCTTAGAACATAGAACATAGAACAGTACAGCACAGAACAGGACCTTCAGCCCACGATGTTGTGCTGACCATTGATCCTCATGTATGCACCCTCAAATTTCTGTGACCATATGCATGTCCAGCAGTCTCTTAAATGACCCCAATGACCTTGCTTCCACAACTGCTGCTGGCAATGCATTCCATGCTCTCACAACTCTCTGTGTAAAGAACCCGCCTCTGACATCCCCTCTATACTTTCCTCCAACCAGCTTAAAACTATGACCCCTCGTGTTAGCCATTTCTGCCCTGGGAAATAGTCTCTGGCTATCAACTCTATCTATGCCTCTCATTATCTTGTATACCTCAATTAGGTCACCTCTCCTCCTCCTTTTCTCCAATGAAAAAAGTCCGAGCTCAGTCAACCTCTCTTCATAAGATAAGCCCTCCAGTCCAGGCAGCATCCTGGTAAACCTCCTCTGAACCCTCTCCAAAGCATCCACATCTTTCCTATAATAGGGCAACCAGAACTTGACGCAGTATTCCAAGTGCGGTCTAACCAAAGTTTTATAGAGCTGCAACAAGATCTCACGACTCTTAAACTCAATCCCCCAGCTAATGAAAGGCAAAACACCATATGCTTTCTTAACAACCCTGTCCACTTGGGTGGCCATTTTAAGGTGTGTCTGCACACCAAGATCCCTCTGTTCCTCCACACTGCCAAGAATCCTATCCTTAATCCTGTACTCGGCTTTCAAATTCGACCTTCCAAAATGCATCACCTCGCATTTATCCAGGTTGAACTCCATCTGCTACCTCTCAGCCCATCTCTGCATCCTGTCAATGTCCCGCTGCAGCCTACAACAGCCCTCTATACTGTCAACGACACCTCCAACCTTGTGTCATCTGCAAACTTGCTGACCCATCCTTCAATCCCCTCATCCAAGTCATTAATAAAGATTACAAACAGTAGAGACCCAAGGACAGAGCCCTGTGGAACACCACTCACCACTGACTTCCAGGCAGAATATTTTCCTTCTACTACCACTCGCTGCCTTCCGTTGGCCAGCCAATTCTGTATCCAGACAGCTAAGTTCCCATGTATCCCATTCCTCCTGACCTTCTGAATGAGCCTACCATGGGGAACCTTATCAAATGCCTTGCTGAAGTCCATATGCACCACATCCACAGATAAATATTGGCCACAACACTAGGCAGCACTGTCACACTCTTCTTGGAAGCGCAGGGCTGGGTTTTCCAGAGGCAAGCCCAACTGAACCTCACCCACATAATCCCCCCAACCTTGGTAAAAGGCAGCATCAGGTCTGCCATCTGGTATCCACATCACCAGTACTCTTTAGGTTTGTTCGAAACCGAACGCATGGCAATGTTTCACGGCCCACTCCATTTTACAGGAGGTGCACAGGAAAATCATTAGGAGTGTGTTAAGCCAGAAATGTGGGAATGGCACCTTGACTCATGAGAATGAATCCATGGGTGGAGTTTGCAGTAAAGTCTACTGCTTATGGTGACAGCATTTGGCTGTCAATAATCCTGAGGTGTTCAGATTCAGATTAGGGAGAGACTGAGAGGTCTCAAGGGCCCAGTAAGCTGGAATTTGGTCCATGGCTGATTCCCTCTCTCACCGGATGTGCCAGCTTAGATGTTCAATTAACCTCTGTGCCCTCCCCTCCACTACATCCCAATTGGTCCTCAACCCCATTGGCTAGCCACAATTTGGCTGGTTAACCATTGATTCAATGTGATATCACAGTAGGGGTGGGAGAGGGTTGAAGTGGCTGGGAAGAGGAGGCTAGCAGAAGGGATAGGGCTATGCATTTCCTGCCAACCCTGTTATTGCAGCCCAGTGTATGAGATTATTTATATCTGCCTGAGAGAGCAAAAGGGCTTCCCTCATAATTTATCCAAAAACAACACCACTTGCAGTGCAGCACTCCTGCAGTACCATCATTGACTGTTTGGGCCATTGTCATCGTTCTGATATTTGTCTCAGACACTACTGCTGATTGGATATTTGCTCAAGATACTGTCATTGACTAATTGCTTCTAAACACAGTAGCTTATGCGGTGGGTTAGGTATCCCTTAATGTTGGCATACTTGGTAGACATGGGTAGGGTACATGACATTATGGTCGGTGACTTGTTACTGTTAGGACTCATTCAGAAACTAGTTTTTCACTGTTCGCACATTCAAGGATCCAGTATGGGCTTAAAAAACAGTACTGTTGAGATTAAGAACAGGGTTTGTCACAATTGTGTAAATAATAAAGCAATGGATATGCTTTATCTATGGTATGGCACTGGGCTTACTCCTAATTTCAAGTCACTTGTTTTGCAAATAATACCTTGACACAGCTCTTCCCATTGATGCCATGGCACAAATTTGTTAAAATTTCAATAACCGAAAGGTAAATTCATTGAGAAATCAGCCCCTATTGAAACTGGCTCTATGATTTGTAATGTCAACTATTCTTACACCTATAGCATTCTTGTACTGTCTTACAGCTGATCCAGTTATCCTATATGTAACCACAATGTATACTTTTTATAATTATAACTATCTGCATTAATAATAATCATTCACTGTGAGAGTGGGTGATATAAGTGATTGCATTCCATTCCATTAACAGACTGAGGATGAAAATCTTCCTGAAAGTTGTAAGTTCATAGAATCGTAGAACTACTCGAGCACTAATAAAAGCTATTTCATCCATTCACTGATCCAGCCTCAGTTTTCAAAAGCACTATCTCATTTATCCCAAAGTGAAACTATTTTCCCTTTCACGCATACATCCAAATCCCGTTTGAAAGTAATTGTTGAATCCTCAACCACCCTTTCAAGGAATGCATTCTAGAACATAATCACATGTTACACAAAAGAATTTCTCATCTCCTGTTCCATTCTTTTCGTCAGTTATGTCAATTTGTCTCCTCTAGTTACCAACTCTCTAGTGTGAGGAAACAGGTCCTTACCTAATCTATCAACGATTCACAATCTAGAAAAATGTCAATTTGCTCTTTCTTTGATCTTCTATGGTCTAGGGAGAACATCGCCAGCTTCACTAATCTCTACATATACCTAAACTCCCACATCCCTAAAGTCTGCAACTAACATAAGATTCGCCAATATTAGTCCACATTCTAAACAATGTGGGTGCACAATACAATTCTCATATGAAGAAGCATATTACATTTTCAACCACAACCGCAAGATCGCTTTTCAGAATCAGTGGTGGGGAGTAAAGGGTGAAGATGTATGTGTGTGGTAGTGAATTTGCAGCCCATTTTAAATTTCTCTTGTTGCTATCATTTGTCAAGTGGACTCACAAACATTAGGCCAACGCGCAAGAATGTCTTTGACTAATCAAAACATTTCACACGTTGTCTATATTATTTGATCAGCCTTTTTCTTCTATCTTACATCTGATAATGGCATAGCTGTCTCACTATGGCGATGGACCAGCAGTTAGATCAGCATGGTGGCTCAGTGGTGAGCACTGTTACCTCACAGTGCTAGGAACCCAGGTTCAATCCCAGCCTTGGGTGACTGTGTGTGTAGAATTTGCATATTCTCCCTGCGTCTGTGTAGGTTTCCTCCCATGGTCCAAAGATGAGCAGATTAGGTGGATTGGCCATGGTACATTGTCCAGGGATGTGTAAATTATGTAGATTAGCCATGGGAAATGCAAGGATGGGGTGAGTCTGGGTGGGATGCTCTTTAGACAGTCAGTATGGATTTGTTGGGCTAAATGGCTTGTTTCCATGCTGTAGGGATTCTATGGTTAAATCCACCTACCCGAGGAATATTCTATATTTTTCTGTGTGTATCGTGGGCTCAATCCTAAACTTCCATTGATTTTGTTCTGGATAAAGAAGGAGCTAGAGAGCAAAGATGAAGCAAACAAATGGCTCAGATATTGGTTTATGTGCTGCCAAGCATGTAAAACAATACTTTTCACTGTGCCTCATTACACATGACAATAAGAAATCAAATCTAATCAGGTGGGTGCCAGGCTGAATATGCAAAACTGGAATTGAAAAGAAAGAAACAAAAGCATTAAAAAAGACACTGAAATGGCTGACATTAACATAAAAGGGATCTGAAAGTAGATATACAAATGATAAAAAGGTGGGAAAAGAAATAACAGGGCCAATTAGAACTGAAAAGAAGCTTCGGAGGATGGGAACAGATCTGAAGGAGGACAACTTTCTTTGCTGAAGAAGGAAATACTGCCAATGTTTTAATGAAAGAGGAGGTTACTAAGACCCTAAATGGACTAAATATTGGTAAGGAATGAATATGAGGAAGGATGGAAGGTTGACACCTCACCAAAATCAGATGAGATACAGCCAAGAATACTGGTAAAAGCAAGATTGAAAAATAAAACTCTAGCCATAATCTTCCAAACCTCCTTATCTACAGGTGTGGGGCCAGAGGACTGGTGAATTGGACACTACACCGCTGTCAAACAAGGATAAATCCAGCAAATATAGGCCAGTCAGTTTAAACTTAGGTGTTGGAAAACTATTAAAGCAATGATCTGGGACAAAATTTATAGTCACTGAATCAAATGTGGATTAATTAAGAAAAATAAAAAGATATGCTTGTGGCAAATTCTGCTTAACCAATAGATTGAAGTCTTTGATGAAGTAGCAGTAGGTTGATAGGGGTAATGCAGTTGATGCATTGAATATGGACTTCCAAAGAGCATCTTATAACGTGCTACATAACAGGTTTGCCAACAAAGTAAAAGCCCTTGAAATAAAAAGATCAGTGGCAATACTGGCTGAGAGGTGCCAAAGAGAGAGTGATGGTGAATTGTTGATTTTTAAACTGCAATAAGGTATACTGTGTGGTTTTCCAGGAAGATAATTTAGCTCCACTGTTTCTTTCCTTGATCTGTGTTAATGACCTAGATGTGATGTGGGGATTACATACTCAAAACTTGCAAATGACACGGAACTCAGAAAGGTTGTAAACTGTCAGGAGATTAGTAATGGACTTCAAGAGGGCATCAAGAAGCTGGTAGAATGGGAGGGCATCTGAGAGACAAGAGGAGGCAATGGCCTGGTGATATTATCACTGGACGATTAATCCAGAGACCCAGCTAATGGTCTAGGGGCCTGGTTCGAATGCTGCCACGGCAGATGGTGGAATTTGATTTTTTTTTTTAAAAACCCTGAAATCAAGAGTCAATGATGGCTATGAATCCATTGTCGATTGTTGGAAAAACCCATCTGACTCAGTAACGTACAACAGAGTAGGAAACTGCTACTGTTACTTGGTCTGGCCTACATGTGATTCCAGACCCACAGTGATGTGATTGACTCTTAAGTGTCCCCTGGGATGGGGAATGAATGCTGGGCAAGCCAATAACACCCTCATCCTGTGAATGAATATTTTAGAAAAATTATGGCAGAGAATATGGAGTTGGGGGAATGAGGAGAGGTGATATATAATAAAGCATACAATTCTAAACAGTGCAACGGCAGAAAGAGCAGGGAGAAATGTGCTCAAAACATTGAAGGTGGCAAGGAGATTAAGGAAGTAGTTAACAAGGGACACAGGCCCCTTATATATAGAGATGCACAGTGCAAAAGCAATGTCTTCTGAGCTTTCAGAAATGTTGTTTTGGCCTCGTCTAGAGTTCTGTGTCCAGTTCTGGGTACAACACAGCAATTAAGAAAGATCTAGAGGGATTGAAAGATTACAGAAAATGTGTAGGAGAATGTCCCAGGAAATAAAGACTTCAGTTATGAGGATCGATTGGCAAAGCTAGGGCTGAGGAGAGAAGGTTTCGAAATTTAATAGTCAAAACCTTGAGAGGCATGGAGAGACTGAAAGAGAATGAGAGAGAGAGAAGTTGTCCCCATTAGCATAAGGAGTCAGGATAAAAGGACACAAATTGAAGCAAGTGGCAAATGAACCAGAGGTAGCTTATGGGAAAAATTATTTTAAGTAGCGAATAGTTTGGATTTGGAAAACACTGACTGGTAGAGGCAAATCTAATCATGTCTTTTAAATGGAACTTGACAATTAGCTAAAGAGGAAAAATAATCACAGGACTATGTGGAAAGACAGAGAAGTGAAATCGTCTCAGTTGCTTCAATGAACATGACACACCAATTGGCCTCCTCTTGATCTATAGCCAGTCAATAGTTCTACAGGCTGGAATATTTGGTGATAGTGGGCTAATAGTATGCCGGAGGGAGGATCCTACATCTGCATGGTCAGTTGCCCCACTTTACTTTCCTAGATGACATCTCTTCGCTTAGAAAGGGACAGAACTTCCAGGGAAAACCTTGCCTCACAGAACTGCCAGCCAATTGAAAATGAACTGCCGTGCAGCATACAGGGATTGGTGGCCACTGTCAGCATGCTAGAAGTCTGAGAGGAAAAGAAATTATGGAGACCCCAAACTGAGGTAAGTCCAGGATATTGGTGGGTTATGGGGAGGGGTGGGTTTCTGCAAGACATAACATTTCAGACATGGCTGAAGGTGGGTGGGTGGGAGAGCAAGACTGGGTTAGGGGTGGGGGGGGTGTGTGGGGGGGAGGGGGTGGGTCTCTCTAAATGCCACAATGGGTCACAGGAAGGTGGACAGCCATCTCTTTCCCATTTTGACGAACTAACAGTTACAGTGTTATACCTGCCAGGTTGCACAGCTTGGCACAGACTTCTCCCACTACCCACCAAACCAAAGCGTAGATCAGAGGAGATTATAGAGTCATTGAGTCAGACAGCATGGAAACAGACCCTTCGGTCCAGCAGGTGTGTGTCCACCAGGTTTCCTAAACTGAGCTAGTCCCATTTTCCTACATTTGGGCCACGTAACTCTAAGCCTTTCCTATCCAGGTAGCTGTCCAAATGTCTTTTAAATATTGCAACTGTACTCTCCTCTCCATCTCCTCTGGCAACTCGATTCATATATGGACCATCCTCTGCGTGAAAAAGTTGTCCCTCAGGTCCCTTTTAAATCTTTCTCTTCTCACCTGAAACCTATGCCACCTCGTTTTAAACTTCCCTGCCCTAGAGAAAAGATCTTGGCTATTCACCTTATCTATGCCTCTCATGATTTTTTGAATGTCTGTAAGGTTGCCCCTCAATTTGCTATGCTCCAGGGCAAGATATCCCAGCCTCTCCTTATAACTGAAACCTTCCAGTCCCAGTAACACTCTGTAAATCTTTACTGCACCCTTACCAGTTTAATAACATCTTCACTATAGCACGAATTGTTCGCCGTACTCCAGACGTGGCCTCACCAATGTCCTATATGGTTGCAACATGCTGTCCCAACCCCACTGGCCATTCCTCAGCCCACTGGCCTAGTTGATCATGATCCTGTTGTACTCTCATGTAACCTTCTTCACTGATCATTCCACCACCAATTTACATGTCATCCATAAAGAACTCAGTTAGGCCACAGGTTCATGGCCCACACTCGCCCTCGCCCCACTGCCAACACAATCATGGTAGGGTGCCCGGTAATCACATGGCCTGTGGCACAGGGCCCTCATTTATCGGTCCGCCTGCTTGCTTTCCCATCCGCAAGTGGCCTGTAGAAGTCAGCTCTGTGACTCAGTTTACTCAACTCAACCTCCTCCCAACTATTAATAAACATCACTTGGAAGTGCTTCATCCCACCAGCACTGAGCATCAAAGATACGTTTTAGCAATTTCAGAATCAGGGTTTCCTAGGGCAAGAAAAGTAACTGACCATCATTTTTGATGTTTCAGGACATCTGTGAGCAATGCCACGGGAGGTCAGTTGTTCTGTGGTTCGTTTTGTCTGGAACACGTTGGTCACTATTCACAGTCAGTAGATCTAATGCCATAGTTTTATCAAAAATTTCTAGAATTATCTTCCATCATCGCATCTTTTAATCCAAAGAATAGTAATGCAAAAGTTGGGTGGCTAACACACTATCCATTCTGGAACTGAGTTATACTAGAGAATGGAAATGTCTCGGTAATACTTCACGGTCCCGTTCAGGATTTCAACTGATGTTAAAGCTGTGACATTGTGTCCTTAGCCTCATGTTGTGATTTCTCTTTCCGATTTTTATTCAGAGAGCTTTGCTGAGACACGCACATACTGCTATCAGGACAGAATGCTGACCAGATTAGATTCCTCCCACAACCAATTCTTTATCGTAAAAAGACAATTAATTCCCAGGACATTCAAGGGGCTGGCAAGGCCTAGTTGCTTGAGTATCAGATAGTTATGCAACCTGCTTTCGAGGACACCTAAGGGTCAGTCAGATCGGTTCATCTTGAAGACCTGCTGTAATATAAGATACACACAGAGAATGGCCACTTGTACAACATGGTTGCTGATACTCACCATCTGCTCCAAGACAGGGAGGGAGAAAATTAACTAAAACTAGTTGAGAAACATACTGTTGCCAAGCAGCTCTGTAAGAATAGAACTGATACAAAATGCTGACAATATAAAGTGATTGGCAGGAACAGGAGGCTGGAGACAATAGCGGCTGAAGTACTCTGGTGAGCTAGAACAACTCGGATGGTCAACAGCACAGGTATATGAACCGTTGCCCCGGTCAGCCTCCAACCCATGTACTGTCCAAAATTTAAAATAATTCACGTCAACAAGCACCATCACCCATCTCCCTTGTATTGCTGGTGGCCACACACTCTCAATTCAGCCACACCTTGCTTTTAAAAAATTCCTCATGCAGTTCAATGTCAAATTAATATTAGACTAGGAAGCCATCATATCTAATAGTCCTCATATATACAGGTACCACAAATGATATTCCAGTTAGTCTATCATATAAATACCAGATCACATTATTAGCAATGTCTAGACATCAGCATCAAACCTGACAATGGTTAAAGTCTAGCAGTATGATTCAGATCAACACACAATAAGTATTGTTTTGGCTTTTTTTAAAGCTGTTTCAGTAGAATTTCCTTATTTTGGCCAGCAAACTAATAAGAACAAGTCTCAAATTCACATGATCATTTAAAACAGAAGGTTGCATTTATGTTACATCTCATTGTGATGAGGATACTCTGCAGTGGCATTTTGCACTATTTAGGCCAAGTGAACCAAGGGTTATTGGAATAGTTCCTGGGGTGAGAAGGCTATCTTATGAGGAGAGATTACAGAGAGTAGGGACATGACCTTTGGGGCTTAGAAGAATGAGACATGATTTCAAGGGCAGCAAGGTGGCTCAGTGGTTAGCACTGCAGCCTCACAGTGCTGGGGACCCAGGTTAAATCCCAGCCTCGGGTGACTGACTGTCGTGTGGAGTTTGCACGTTCTCCCCGTGTCTGCATGGGTTTCCACCGGGTGCTCTGGTTTCCTCCCACAGTCCAAAGATGTGCAGGCTAACTGGATTGGCCATGCTAAATTGCCCATAGTGTTCAGAGGTGTGTAGGTTATAGGGGGATGGGTCTGGGTCTGGGTGGGATGCTTCAAGGGGCGGTGTGGACTTGTTGGGCCAAAGGGCCTGTTTCCACACTGTAGAGAATCTAATCTAATCTAATCAAATAAAAGTCTTTGATGCTTTGAAAGGATGGATGCTGAGAGATTGTTCACTCTGGCTGGAGACCTTAGAGCTTGGAGTCATTTGTAATATTAACACATAATTTGATTAGTATATTTGCATATTGTTTGGATAAGATGTTGGCCATTTAGGACTGAGGTGAGGAGAAATGTCATCACTTAGCGAGTTGCAAATCTTTGTAATTTTCCATCTCGCCAGTGAGGAATGCCCAGTCACTAATTATATTGAAGAATGAGATCAATACATTTAATGGCACCACAGGAATCAATGAGAATGGTGTTACGACAGTAAGATTGTTTTTATTCATTCAGTGAACGCGGTGCTGCTGACTGGCCAGCATTTATTATCAGTACCTAGCTGCCCCTTGAGAAGGTGGTGATGAACTGCCTTCTTGAACCGTTGCAATCCACATGCTGTAGGTTGACTCCATGATGACCGTAGGGAGGAATTCCAGGGTCTTGACCCAGTGACAGTGAAAGAACAGTAATATATTTTTAAGTCAGGATGGTGAGCGGTTGGAAGGAGGACTTGCAGGTGGTGGTGTTCCAATGTATCTACTACCTTGTCCTTCTAGACAGAAGTGGTCATGAGGCTGGAAGGTGCCTTCTGAGGGTTTTTGGTGAATTTCTGCTGTGCATCTTGAGGATATTACACACTGCTGCTACTGAGCAGCGGTGGTGGAGGGAGTGGATGCTTGTGGGTGTGGTGCCAATTAAGCAGGCTGTTTTGTCCTGGATGGTGTCAAGCTGCATGAACGTTGTTGGAGCTGTATCCAGGCAAGTGGGCAGTATTCCATCACAGTCCTGACCGATGACTCGCAAATGGTGAGAAGCTTTGGGAAGTCAGGGTGTGAGTTACTCACTACCGTATTCCTCACCTCTGACCTACTCTTGTAACTAGTGTTTATATGGTGAGTCCAATTGAGTTTCTGGTAGGAGATTCAGAGATGGCAACAGTATTGAATGTCAAGGGGAAGAAGTTAAGTTGTCTCTTATTGCAGATTTCATTGACTGGAATTTGTGTGGCATAAATGCTGCTTGCTACTTGTCAACCCATGCCTGGATATTTTCCAGAACTTGTTGCATTTGAACATGAACTGCTTCAGTATCTGAGGAGTTGCGAATGATGCTGAACATTGTGCAAAAATCAGTGAACATCCCTACTTCTGACGTTATGGTGGATGGAAGGTCATTGATGAAGCAGCAGAAGATGGTTGGGCCGAGGACATGACCCCGAGGAACTCCTGCAGAGATGTCCTGGAGCTGAGATGATTGACCTCTCAAAACTACAACCATCTTCTATGTGTCAGGTATGACTCAAACCGTCAGAGCGTTTGTCCCCGATACCAATCAATTACAGTTTTGCCTGGGCTCCTCGATGCCGCACTTGGTCAAATGCAGCCTTGATATAAAGGGCAGTCCCTCTCACCTCACCTCTGGAATTCAGCTCTTTTGTCCATGTTTGAACCAAGACTGTAATGGGATCAGGAGCTGAGTGGCCCTGGCAGAACCCAAACTGGGCGTCACTGAGCAAGTTATTGCTGAGCAGGTGCTGCTTGATAGCGCTGTTACTGACACCGTCCATCACTTTACTGATGATCGAGAGGACACTGATGGGGTGGTAACTGACATGTTTTTTACTATGTACAGGACACGCTTCGGCAACTTTTGTCAAGTACATGCCAGTGTTGTAACTGTACTGGAACAGCTTGGCTCGGGGAGCGGTAAAATCTGGAGTACATGTCTTCAGTATTATTGCGGAATGTTGCCAAGTCTCATAGCCTTTGCAGTATCCAATGTTTCCAACTGTTTCTTGATATCACGTGGAGTGAATCGAATTGGCTGAAGGCTGGTGCCTATAAGGTTAAGAAACCACTGCAAGAAGCCAAGGTGAATCATCCACTTGACACTTCTGGCTGAAATTGCCGTGAATGCTTTAGCCTTACCTTCTGCACTGATGTGCTGGCCTCTTCCATCATCCAGGATGAGGATATTTGTGGATCCTCATCTTCCAGTGAGTTGTTTAATTGTCCACCACAATTCACAATTGGATGTAGCAGGACTGCAGAGTTTAGATCTGAGTCATTGGTTGTGTTATCGCTTAGCTCTAGCTATCATTTGCCATTTGTGCTGTTTGGTATGCAAGTAGTCCTGTTTGGTAGCTTCACCAGGTTAACATCTAATTTTTTTCATTTTCAGCTATGCTTGATGTTGCTCCTGGTATGCCCTCCTGCACTCTCCATTGAACCAATGCATTTCTGCCGGCCTGATGGGTAATGGTTGACTGGGGGATATGCTGAGCCATGAGGTTACAGATTGTGCTGGAGTGCAATTCTGCTGCTGTTAATGGCCCACAGAATCTCATGGATGCCCAGTCTTGAGTTGTTAGATCTGTTTGAAGTCTGTCTCATTTAGAAATGTGATAGTGCCACACAACCAGATGGAGGGTATTCTCAATGTGAAGATGAGACTTTGTCTCCACAAGGACTGTGCATTGGTCACTCTTACCAATACTGTCATGGACAAATGCATCTGCAATTGGCAGCTTAGTAAGGATGAGATCAAGAATGTTTTTCCCTCTATTTGATTTCTTCACTACCTGCTTCAGGCCCGTCTAGCAGCTCTGTCGTTTAGGAGCCGACCAGCTCGATCAGTCGTGCTGCTGCTGAACCATTCTTTGTGTTGGACATTGAAACCCACATCGCATCCCTCCACCATCTAAAGTGGAGTTGGTGAACAAGCTTGCCATAAGCTAACTGAATTATAACACATTGAAGAAGCTGAAAGGCGTAATTCTGCTCTTATTTCTTACATTCTTATGTTATGCAACAATCAAATGACCTGCTGGTGTTTTCTATATACACTTACAGATGGCAACTTGAGAATTCTGTGGCACCCCATCCAACAGTAAACTGTGCGTGTAGAATTGGTGGTGAATCGTATATATAGATAAAATCCCTAAAAATTCAATTTGATCCTCACTCATTGTGCTAGAATATTTGAGGTAAAATACTTCACATGTGCTGTGCAGAAGTTTAATGAAATGAAAAATAGATTGAAACCAGATAAGGAGGCTTTAGCAAGATTGCTAACAAAAGCTTGGTCAAAGAGTTGGGTTGTAAAGAAAGCCTTGAAAGAGGAGAATTGGAGAGATTCGGGGATTTAGGAAGGTAACACCAGAATATAGGACCACCAGAAAATGTATGGGTGAATGTTCAGCATTATTAGTGGGGCAAATAGGAATGGTGATGCTAAAGAGACTAAAATCAAGGAATGCAAAGCTCAAAGGGTTTGAAGGTTTGGACAGGGCTAGGGATAGGGGTAATGAGTAAGATGATGACTGTAATTTCATTTCTTTAAAACTGAATTTCAAGCACTTTATTTGCACAAAATGTAAGGTCACATATTTGAAAGCAAATATTGATGAATCTATGAACAACACCTTTCTCTCCAGGGGTTATGAAGGATGATATTGGAACAGATGAGCCGGTCTTGCATGATTCTGTTCTGAAACTGCATACATGTTCCAGAAATTTGGAGTATAAATGAATGTTACTAAAGCAGCCAAACATGGCTACAATATCAGGTTACACAATGGGGAAAATGTATCTTTCCTGTGTTTATAGGCACTCATCTTACTTTGCTGCATTGTTATTTAATGGGAAGTTACACTGTTTTAAATGTACATTCCAAGTTAGAACAGTAAAGGATATGAGATTGAACTAAATTACAGATAATTGCTACCTGATCCGAAAGTCAAAAAGTCACAATTTCTTCTGAGCTAAGAGGAGAAAAGCCAAGGCGAATCTGCGGTATAAGTGTGGCCATTCAGCCAGCCAAGTCTATTATACTATTCAACTAAATGATGGTTTATCAACGTCTTAAGTCCATTTGCTTCACTTTGTTCTTTCCTTTTAATGCCTCTACTCTTAAAAATTCTTATCAATCTGATTACAAGACTGCCATGCACATAAACAAGTTTGTGAGTGGGTTTTAACATGCAGCCAATCACAACAATTTTTCACTCATATTGAGGTGAAAAAGGAAAATATAATGACGTGAAAATATGTTTAGAGAAATCTGATTACTGAAGAATGAAAATCATGGGGAAAGGGGCATCAGAGCTCTACGCTTATGAGAAAGAAATGGAATTTTTACCCAAAAATAGCCCAATTAATTTTATAGACTTTTATATTTACCGGATTTTTAATTTTAATAATTAAAACAAGAGAAAATCAAACTTACTAGCTGAATTTTGAAGAGGCAAGTAAAGTCTGATTATCTGAAAAACCACTTTAATGGTCTCTCTGCCACTATCTATATTTGCCACTCCAGATCAAAGAAGCACCTTGGACCTGTTATACAGGGCCTATTCAAATTCTTACTCATTTAAAGACTGTTTCTTCCTTCAACCCTCCGAGATCATATCACCATTTTCTTCTCTTTCCTCATTCAAATTAACCAATTCCCCCTACAACTTGCTCAAGCTGGTGCTCTCCTGGCACTGTGGGCCCCTCTTTGCTTCAATCTGACACTCTTTTCATCCCACTCTCCTTAGTGAATATTGGCAGTCTTCTTTCTGTCTACCCCAAAATACTACTCCCAACTTCTGTCTCCTTGCTTTTGCCCCTAATTTCCTCCTTTCCACTTCCTTCCAGTTCTTCCTTTTCCCTTCCTTACCATTTCTCTTCCACCCTCTCCTCTGCATCATAATGAGGCCTCTTCCATTCCCCTCTGTTGACATCCTTCTGTGTTGAAGTTGCACCATCCTGAAAAATGCAGCTAATGGACATGATCATAATTGCTGCATAGTGCCTTTGGCTAATTGATTCATGGGGTGTGGGCATCAGCAGCTGGGCCAGCATTTATTGGCCAGAGTTAAGAGTTAATCACATTGCTGTGGGTCTACGGTCATTTGTTGGCCAGATTTCCTTCCCTAAAAGACATTAGTGATTAGTGGCTTTTGCAAAAATCCACAGTGGCTTCTTGGTAGTCATTAGGCTAACTTTTTATTTCAGATTTATATTGCATTTAAATGTAAACTTCTGCTATGGCCCAGATTTCAGGATTTCAGGAGCATTACTGCCTCCCCTTTGTATGCCCTGTAAAGAAATCCCTCCCATTGTACACCATAGCAAGAGACATATTGAGCAGCAAAGCATCTGGGGCTAATGTGAAGAAAGCCCAGCCTAATCACTGCTGATGTTCAGCAAGCAATTGATTTAACAATGACATAACAGTCCCCTTGCCATCCTTGCACCACCATTATAGAGCCTTATTGAGAAATGCCAAGGGGTAGCAAATGTTGAAGTGGTCTAAGGCAATGAATTTGGGCAGATTAACCTAGTTTCACGCTACTAAAATATTCTGAGCTTGACATCAAACTACCAATCACATTAAATTCTCCCAAAAGTGTTGCACTGGGAAAATAGGGAAGGAATGGTGGCTTGCAACAAAAGGGAATAAAGCAGCATTGGTCAGGTTTGAGAGGGATCTATCAAGTGTTGACACTTTGACTCTGAAATGACAAATATTCTGCTCATGAAAACGTTGGCATCTTTCAATTTGATGAGCACAGATTCACACTGAAGAGGTTTAAAGAGACGCTGTGATTTCTGTTTCAAATAGGCATGTTTATTCACAACTAAGTTAAAGTCAGGCTGCAAAACAACTCGACTGACTCAAAAGTCTTGATTTTTGACTGATGTGTTGCTAATTTACTTTGCCTCACCTCCTAGCTGCAACATAGCTATTATCTGGCAAGAGATATACCTTGTGTATTCAAAGCAGACCCAATCTCTCAGCCTTGTTTTGGCACTGAGACAGTTACAGTCCAACAGCCAAGTCTCACAGGATCTGGCAGCAGCAGCGAATAAACCTTTTGGCCAATTTAAACAAGATCAGGCACTTTGTAAATCATGCTTTATTTGTTTGGTATAATGGGAGTCCCAACTGTTAATAGCTTTATAGATTTGCTTATTATGGGTTTGGCTTGGCTTTCCATCTTAAAGTCTGCACTTCTGAGAAATTTCAATTAAATGTTGAGAGTAGTGATTTAAAATTTTAAGAGTGTTTTGTTTTACGATTACAAGCTGCCATTTTAATCCAGTCTGTCTGACAGGAACATTTTGGTGTTGGGGGGTGTTTAGCAGCAACCAGATGTAAGAGGGTTAAGATGACACTATATTCGAAGGCCCTGCCAGTGAATTGACAGGATTCTGGTAGTATGTAGGCCACCTGGTTGGGGCCTAATTACAACAACAATGTAGTCAGTGTTTGCAATACGATTTAACTTTAAAACTCTGGGAGGACAAGCAGAGCCAAGGCCACCAATAAGTCCCAGTCTGAGGCCAAGGTAAATTAAACATTTTAATGTATAGAAGGGTCCCTAGTGTTATAAAAGTGATGAAAAATCAACTGCCATTACCATGTTATAGTATGATGTGAAACTCGAGTCTCAAACACTGGTGACTGGTGGTTGGGGTAGAATGTTGCCAGCAATCCTCTCCATATGCTACTGTAGGCGATTGTGCAGTAGTATGTGGTAGACACAAAGGCACTGATCACCCTTGATCGGCTTCAATGTTCTGAGTGCATCATCCGTATTACAGAGATGAGACTCCCCCAGCAGGCGTTCTACTCATAGCTTCAAAACAGCAGGTGAGGCCCAGGTGGACAGAGGAAGTCTTTCAGTGGCACTCCTCAAGGTCTCACTGGTGAAGTGCAGCATTCCCATAGGCACCTGGGAATCATTGGCCCAAGACCATCCAAAGTGGAGGAGGAGTGTCTGGGAAGGCATCAAGCACCTCGAGACCTGCCGTAGGGAAAATGTGGAAGACAGGAGAAAACAGGAAAAGCCGCACAGACACCCCGTTTACTCCTTCCTGCGACTTCTTTCAGATGTAACACAGCCTGCAATAGCTGTACTGATCTGTACAGCCACATACAAACTCACCCTGGGAGCAGAAGAGAGGCATCCTCGCCTGTGAGGGACCACCAATGAATGATTGAAATGGTAGAGTGTGGTCCACAGATAAGTCTGAACTGAAGATGCATGTGGTTTGATACAGCATGTGGTTTATTATTTGGTAGTAACTACACACTAATTGCATGAACTCTTAAGCAGATTTGCTCCATCGGACATTACCAGAGTCCAACTAAATGTCTCCTCCCTAAACCTTGCATCCAATGGCTGTATTCAAAATGGACAGATGTTCAGCTTAGCAAAGATTAACCCTTTCAGAGCCATTGCTTTATACACACCTTTGGGAGAAGGGACTTAGCTGGGGTGGGGGGGAGGTCTTGAGAAATAAGCATTGCCTTATGATCCTTGGTTAGCCTCTGTGAAGACATATTGTGACTCATAGATTATACAAAGTCTGCTTGTGCAAATGCCCAGTAATAAGAAGTAAGAGCTGAATTTGATCAATAAAAACATGGTTGCTAGAAAATTGTGACAATTACTAGGTTTATCTCTGAATGAAAGAAAGAGAAATTTTATTGCTAAAAGACCCTGCAAGTTATATAATGCAGTACCATACTACACACAAACACAGGTAGGATTTTTTTAAAAAGGAGGTTAATGTCTCTAGTGCCAACAGAAAGATAAAATAAAATGTAGTTTAATGTTCTTAGAAATCTTGAACAGTGAGAGCAGACCCTCCGTGATTTGTTGTTATGAATTCATCCTTCCTTTACTTTCTGCTCTGTCAAACACTTCACTGAAATATGATTTACTTGCATATTCCCAAGTCTGGCTGTCCTGTCTGAATACTCTGCCAGAAAAATTTCATTTCCCAATAGAGATGTGTATTTTCCAATGCCGGCTCAATTATCCGGTTTTACTGCCTCTGAATGAATCGATAACACCAGCGTAGCTGAATTAGAATGTTCCGTTCTGAGGAAGGGTCACCGGACCCAAAACTTTAACCCTGTTTTCTCCTCCACAGATGCTGCCAGACTTGCTGAGCTTTTCCAGCAACTTTGTTTTTGTTCCTGATTTACAGCATCCTCAGTACTTTTGGCTTTTATTTATAATATTCAATATCACTTCCCTGGACTTGACTCAATTCGTGTTCAGGTGATCACAGCAACCATTTTAGGACAGTATTTGTCTTTTTAAAAATCACTTGAGTCCATGAAGGCCTTAGATATTAAAATCTGATGATGGCAGTTAAATGTTAATAAGTCTATGTTCACCATTATCGTTATGCCTTGTTGCAGGTCATTTCTGCCTGAGGTGTCATGTTTGTAGATCCTACCCCTAAGGTACCCTCTAAAGTAGATGTGGTGTCACTGTCTGAGCTGATGGCTCCACGTAGGAGAGCAAATGACTGTGCTTCACCTTCATCACTGTCTTCTTGCTCTTCCACTTTGATCTCTCTCACAAAAGCCTGGTCAGGTTGTAGTTCTTAGGTGTCTCGAAAGCAAAAGGTTACAAGGGTAAGGTTGTCATGAAGGCAGGGAAGGGAAATTCAAACCATCTGCAATTCATAAAATTGAAGCGACTTTGGGATGAGTGGGGGATTGGGATGAGGGATTGGCAGGGAATGGAAAGGGTTGAGTGTGAACCTATCATCAATGTTGACAGATGTAGTCCCACCCTATACCATGGCCTTACTACCACACAATCCAGTGTTAGTGGCAACGTCTTCTCCATCAATGACCATACCCTCCTAGTTATCTCCTTTTGCCCCAAATTATTAAGAAAGAGGCGATATGTTTCCATGATATATGTTTGGTGATATGACTTTCATGGTTGAATAACTAGTAACATATGCAAGCTGTCAAATGTGATTGTAAGCATTGTCATGGTCCAATTTTCTGAGTCAGAGTGAAAGCAATGGCAGTGAGGCAAGAATCATCATTGAGATTGCTGGTATGTGAGTCATGGTTCTTTGATGCATTGAATAATAGTGAGACTTGTGGTGCAGTTGGTAGGGGATGGCATTTGAAGATGTATTCACTGACCTTGACCACTTGTGTGAGGTCACGAAACTTCTTGTGCTGCAATGTGCAAGTTTTTGGGCTAGCCTAAAGATAATGAACGACACAACTATTTAGTCTCACTGCCTTCACTTTCTCTCTATGAAGGAATTCTGGTTTCCTATAGATAGAAGACCTTTCTCCTCATTCTACTTTCTGCACCAAGGTCTCCAGTACAGTATCAAAGCTACTCAGAACCTATTCCTTCCCCTTAGTATACTAATCACTCATCTTACAGGTCAGACTCTTCTGCACAGTGCCCTTTCTCACTCAAATGCACCTTGAGGAGGTGTCAATTGGCTTCCCATTGTGCAAGCTAACTCAAACCTGTCTGGCTCTGACCATTGTGTATGCCTTGCATAGGGGTAAAATCATTCATCAGTGCACGTAGCACTGGCTGCATGCTGAAACCTTGTAAATGAGATGGCACTTAAGCTCTGTACTCTGCCCACATCAGAAGTACAAACAGCCTTATGCATTCTGATCCCACTGGATTCTGATCCCATTTCTGGACATTATCCAAAGCTTCTCCTTTAAACATGACAGAGTTAGTAACAGAGAGAGCCATCAATAACAACCCATGGTTAATTTTCCCTGATTTTGTGAGCAAACTACATTGAGTTTCTTTGCATTGGAGTAAGACATTGTCCTGTCAGAAGTACGTCTTCGTGAAAGTTTTGCCACCAAGTTGATTCTGTTTCCTCCTGCTCTTCAAACCTCAGTGAATGAGGAAGCATTAAGGAACGAATGGTTGGAAGCCATGGAGGTGATGGGTTACTCAGAAAGATAACAATGAGAGAGCAGAGGAAAATGTCAAACAGGACTATTCTCAGCACCTCATGATGATGAGTTGCTGAGAATATTTTTTCTATTCATTTGTGGGATGTGGGCATCATTGGCTGGCCCCAGCATTTATTGCCCATCCCTAATTACCCTTGAAAAGGTGATGGTGAACTGTCTTCTTGAACCACTGCAGTTCACCTGCTGTGGGGCTGACCAGCAATGTCTTTAGGGGAAGGAATTCCAGGATTTTGTCCCGGTAACAGTGAAGGAATGGCAATATATTTCCAAGTCATGTTGTGCACCATTCATTTTGCAGCCATGGGCAGACCAAGAGAGAGAGGAAAGCTGCAGGGGGAGAATAAAAACTCACTGAGAAGCAACCACTCAGACTGCAGAATATTGTTGCAGTGGTGAATTCTTTAAGAACTGCAGTCATGACTGAAAAACATCACGAATACTATAAGACAATAAGCACCATATGGTTCAATGGCCAAGGTACAAAGAGAAGTTGTGAGATGATAATTGAAAACATCAGCTTTAGGGTTATCCAGATATAATACAAGCCAAAACATTATTGATGCCTTCCAATGTGTCGTAGTTTTAGCTGAAGTTGACTTTCAGCGAAAATACGAAACCCTCATCTTGTTTGACTAAACAGATTTTTAAACTTATTTTTTCATTCATGCATTCACTGCTGCAACATGTGGATTTTTGAGTTCTGGTTTAATTTATTTGACCAATAGAAGGCTTCCAGAGCTTCATGTAGAGAAAACTAATCACAAATGTTGAAGAGCAAACTTCAAAGCATATAGCCTGGGATGGTTTTCTTTAATCTTTTAGGGTAAAGAGGCAAGAGAGGCAGTTTTGCAGGCTCACCAGAAAAGCTTTCACCATTAATGAACAGATTTTCAATTCCCAGTGATACTGGGACTAAGAATGAGCAGTATTTAGAAATCCACTCCTGCAGGGTGCCTCTAATTGCCTAAGCCGCTGGAAGAACACAATGACTTACCTCAGAGGCAGAGCTGGAATCTACTGGCTTTTGTTTTCTTTTATTCATTCACAGGATGAGGGCATCACTGACCAGGCAGCATTTATTGTCCATCTCTAATTGCCCAAAGGGCAGTTAAGTGTCAACCACATTGATGTGGGTCTGGAGTCTCATGTAGGCCAGACCAAGTAAGGATGGCAGTTTCCTTCCCTAAAAGACATTAGTGAACCAGATGGGTTTTCCAACAATCAATTCATGGTTAAACCCAAAAGAACTGTGGATGCTGTAAGTCAGGAACAAAAACAGAGTTGCTGGAAAAGCTCAGGAGGCCTGGCAACATCTGTGGAGGAGAAAACAAAGTTAAATCCTCAGGTCTAATGACCATCCCTCAGAATCAAATCATGGTCATCATTAGACTCTTAATTCCAGATTTTCTTTTAAATTCAAATTCCACCATTTGCTATGGCAGGATTTGAAACTGGGTTGTCGGGGTCTCTGGATTAACAGTCCAGTGATGATATCCCTAGGCCATCACCTCCCCCACTTGGTCTCTACTTAATGGAACATCAAACTCCTTAAGAGCCAGCAGACAGCAAGGGAGCCATTCTGAACATGAACAGTCTGGTGCATGTCAGTGCACAGCTGTCGGGAACAGTACAGCCAGAAGTGAGTGTTTTACGATATGATGAGAAGAAGCAGAATTTGAGGAATCTCACACTGAATCACGCATTGATTGACCGTGTGTATCTACCTGCTCATTTTGGCAAGGCAGGCTACATCATCGCTGCTGACAGCCTTTGCTGCCAGTGTCAGGAGGACAGTCTCCAGCTTCTGGACACCAACTTCCAATTAAGTATCATTGAAAATATTCCTGGCTCACAACTACAAAAAGCTTTCATGCTTATGAATGTAAGCCATCCATGTGATGATGCTGAATGCATGCAATATGCTGAGAATCTTGTTCACCTCAGCTATCCTACTTTGCCCATCTGCATATGAGTGACTCAAAGTATATTACAATGCAAGGCTGTAATTTGTAAAGAAGTTAGTTATTGTAAAGGTTATCACTGTAAAGTAAATAACAGTCCAGAGAAGACATTTCTTTCATACTTTAATGGGATGTAGGCATCACTGGCAAGACTGGCATTTGTTGCCCATCCCTTATTGCCTTGAACAGAGTGCCTTACCAGGCAACTTCAGAGGGCACTTAGGAAGCAAACACCTTACTGTGGGTCCAGTTAAGGTGTTTAGATGTCAAAATTGCACTGAATGAGTGACTCACGTGTGATGTGGGGTCAGGATTCATGAATTACCTGGGCTTCACATTCCAGACCACCTCCCCACCCGCTGGTGACCATCCCTCACCCACCCCCACCAAACCCCCCACCCCGCCCACACCGCTCTCCCCACTCCACCACTGAAAAAACAACTCCAAGTGCCAGGACAGTGTTGTTTATTTTGGTATCTTGCCGACTAAATGAACTCCATCAGTGCTTTGTTACATAAACGGTGCCTCCAAAAGGGCAGTTGTGGTGTTCATTTAATTCAGAGCTTTTGTGTCAGGCAATTCCACATCATGCAGAATTGTCTGTAAAAATCAGCCTGCAACGAACAATGCAGTACAGGAACAGGCCCTTCGGCCCTCTAAGCCTGCACCAACACATTTTGCCCCTCAGTGCGAAAACTGTCTTTACTTACAGGGTCTGTATCCCACTAACCCCTTCCTGTTCACGTATTTGTCCAGGTGCTTCTTGAATGCTGCTTTGTTTCTGCTTCTACCACCTTTTCTAGCAATGCGTTCCAGGCACTCACCACTCTTTGCGTGAAAAATTTGCCTCGCACATCTCTTTTAAACTCGCCACCTCACACCTTGAAACTGTGTCCCCTAGTAATTGACCCTCCACCCTGGGAAAAAGCCTCCATTCTGTCCACTTTCCACTCTATCCATGCCATTCACAATCTTATAAACTTCTTTTAGGTTGCCCCACAACCTCCTGTGTTCCAGTGAAACCAAACCCAGTCTATCCAATCTTTCTTCATGGCTAAAATCCCCCAGACCAGGTAACATCCCTGGACAACCTGTTCCGTGCCCTCTCCAAAGCATCCACGTCCTTCCGATAGTGCGCTAACCAGAACTGCACACAGCCTGTAACCTCAGTAGTACTCAGCTGGTAAAGTTCCCATCCACACAAAAACCAATGTCTTTACTTTGGCCATGTTCTTACAAAGTGGGCAACAATCTGAGTGACAACACAGTTTGGGAACTCACCACCCTGAGGACACCTTCAGTACATTTATGCTTGCATATCCCATTTATTGAGGTTGTAATTTTTTTTTAATTTGACCACACCAATATACAAAAAAAGCAAAATTATAAGTTGGTTGAGCCAATTGAAAATTTAAAACAATGAAGTACTTAAATATGATGCTGTGGATAACAGGGAAATGTCCTTGCCTTCCTGGTGAATATTTAATTCTCAATGCATGTCCCTAAGGCTGATTATCCAGAAACTATTTCATTTCTGTCTGGATCTTGCTGTTCACAAAAATGGCTCTTGTTTTTTTCTGATGTTACAGTAGTGACTACACTTTCTGACAGTACACCATTCATATTGTAAATGCAACAACCTGGGAATTACTAGAAATAGACAACTGCATTTATAAAGGAGACTGAAATTAAAAAGGTCTCAAAGAATTTACTGACCAATGGTTAACTAACTCGTAAAAACCAAAAGAACTGCGGGTGCTGTAAATCAGGACCAAGAACAAATTTTCTGGAAAAGCTCAGCAGGTCTGGCAGCATCTGTGAAGGAAAAAACAGAGTTCACATTTCAGACCAGGTGACCCTTCCTCAGAACAGCGTCTGCCTCTTCATTGGAATGCCTGTCCATAGACACTGACTGAGCTATCTTCAAACATTGGTTCTAAACAATTGATTTTACATTTCTTTTTCTCAGAGCACTCTTTCAGTTTAATTTCCCTTTTTGGATAAAACTTCATACTTAGCAGTTACTGCCTTCTCAGTTATGCAATGCCCTCAACAATTAATCATAGCCAAGAAAAATGGTTCTGCCTCACATCTTCAGTATTGTTGAAAATATTCCTAACTCCATAACAACAAAAAGCTTTCATATTTATGCATTATGTGTGCGTCACTGATGTGTCACATATGCCAAATGCTGAGAATCTTGTTCACTTCTGCTGCACTACTTTGACCTATCTGCGTCTGAGTGACTCAAATTATATTACAACGCAAGACTGTACTTTTGTAAGAAACTTGATTCTTGTCTAGGTTATGTCCATAAATTATATGACAGTCTGGAGAAGATATCTCTTTCATACTTACATAGGATGTTGGCATCACTAGCAAGATCTGTTGCCTATCCCCTATTGCCCTTGAACTGGGTCAGGGACCTGGGTTCGATTCCACCCTTAGGTGACTGTCTGTGTGGAGTTTTGCACGTTCTCCCCGCGTCTGCTTGGGTTTCTGCTGGGTGCTCTGGTTACCTC
This sequence comes from Stegostoma tigrinum, assembly GCF_030684315.1. NCBI lineage: Eukaryota > Metazoa > Chordata > Chondrichthyes > Orectolobiformes > Stegostomatidae > Stegostoma > Stegostoma tigrinum. The sequence goes on along the minus strand of NC_081374.1, from coordinate 40,004,184 downwards.
CCACAGTCCAAAGATGTGCAGTTTAGGTGGATTGGCCATGATAAATTGCCTGTAGTGTTCAGGGATGTGTAGATTAGGTGGGTTATGGGGGGATGGGTCTGGATGGGATGCTCTCAGAGGCAGTGTGGGCTTGTTAGGCCGAAGGGCCCATTTCCACACTGTAGGGATTCTATGATCTCTGAGCGTCCTACCAGGCTATTTCAGAGAGCAGTTAGGAGGCAACCACAATGTTGTGGATCTGGAGTCATATGTAGACTAGACCAGGTAAGAATGGCAGATTTCCTTTCCTAAAGGATGTTAGTGAACCAAATGGGTATTTATGAAAAGCAACCACAGTTATGTGGTTTTCATTAGACTAGCATGTTCACAGCATCCATGCCATGCCAGTTAATATGTCGATGTTTCAGCCAGAGCCTAAAGGCTACCAGTCCTCCTGTACTGATGTGCTCTTTAACGCAGGCACATGGACAGCCTGCTGGTCAGCGGGATCTGTCTTTGGGAAGAGGGGTGTTTTGCTGTACATTACACCGAAACATCAGTCTAACACCTAGACCATGTGCCAGCTGCCTGCATGGTAAACACACTGCATGTTTACTCAACCAAATGGCAGAAACTGGGTGGGGCCTAGTCTTCAGTGCAGTCAAAGGAAGGCTTGCTGACAGTCAGGAGTCCTGGTACTGTTAAGTCAGGGGCACAGTCCAAGGGCTTGGCCAAGGGATATTGCCCGGCATAGTCACAGAATCTTTCGGATTACACTTCAGGGAGTGAGTTGGCTTATGAGGAGAGATTGAATAGACTGGGACTCTGCTCATTGGAATTTGGAAGAATGAGGGGGCGTCTTATAGAAACACATAAAATTATGAAGGGAACAGATAAGATAGAAGAAGGAGCTTGTTTTCACTCGAGGGTGAAACTAGAACTAGTGGGCGTAACCTCAAAATAAAGGGGAGCAGATTTAGGACTGAGCTGAGGAGGAATTTCTTCACCCAAAGGGTTGTGAATCAGTGGGATTCCCTGCCCAGTGAAGCTGTTGAAGCTACTTCATCAAATGTTTTTAAGGCAAAGAAAGGCAGATTTATGAACAATTACGGAAGTAAGGGTTATGGTGAGCAAGCGATAAAGAGGAGCCTAGTCCACAAAAAGATTAGCCACAATCTTAACGAAAGGTGGAATAGACTCGATGGGCCAGACGGCCGACTCCTGCTCCTGTTTCTCATGTTCTAATGTGACAGTCAGACCTGTAAGGCCATCATACATAGTCAGGGAAATGATGTATTGTCAGTCAGGGAGCTGCAAAAACAGGGTGCAGATGCCTGGGGTCTAATCAGTCTCGTCGAGATGCTGTTTGTCAAAGTCAGTTAGAGGTCAGGTTGAATACAGTCCTGGGGATCCATCCATTAATGTTTCAGGATGGTTCAAGGAGGGTCTGTATGGGCAGCAGGGGCATCACTGCCAGAAGGGTTGGGGTGGTCTAGGCTGGGGGAGGAGCAGAGGTATGTGTTGAGATAGGGATAAGTACAAACTAAAAGAAATGTAAATCAGGAAGGGTAACCAAACCCAAAACGTTAACTCTGATTTTTCTTCACAGATGCTGCCCGATCTGCTGAGCTTTTCCAGCAATTTTGGTCTTTGTAGGGATAAGTACAGATGATGAGGGGGGGTCTCAGTGTGTACAGGGGATGGGCGGTGCAGTATCAGGGGGTACTGTAGGCCACAGGAGGCGGATTCTTGGCAGTGACCACCATTGTCCCCATCACAAAGAGAATAGCAAGGAGCAAGGTGGGCATCGTCAATATGTAATGCCAGGGTTCTAGGGGCATGGAAAACAGTTTCAGGCAAAGGGAAAGTTCAAGGTAGTGGATGGCCACATTTGGGGAGAGATGGGCTGCCAGGGTAGTGCAAGGTAAAACCGGTCATCGAAACCTGGGGTGGTAGGGGGTGTGGGTTGACTGACAATCAAGAGGTGCCCACTGTTGGCAGTGTCCACCATGAACTGCATTCCCTGCCAATACTCACAAAATGCAACTGAAAATGGTAAAACAATATTGAGGCTGGGTGTCACTTTGATTGTTGAAATTGCCGGATCCACATCTACTGGGTGCTAGGACATTGAAAGGGCAAATAGGTGAAGCACGTGCTTGTTAACTCCAGCGACATTCAATTTGCAATCATTTCATCAATTCACTTGTAATCCATGCAGGCTAAACATGGTTAGGCTTCAAACACTTGTCAAAGGCAGAGTGGACCATGACATTTGTACTTGCAAATCTAATATTTCTCCCCCATTGATGCAGAGGTTTGTGGTAATTGTTCAAAAGGAGCTGAATGCTGATCAAAGTTTGTCAAATTTCCAATGTTGCTGTGGGAGCATGGGGACATAGCACCACCATTAATCATGTGACTAAGATCCTCAACTCTGCTCTACAATGGGAATTGGAATGGTTGATGTGGATCTGGGATGGAGTGGAGCAGGCATGGCCTTTAGGATGTGATGTACTAGGCATTGAGCCCAGATGGCAGCTCTTCACCAGGTTGGGGCACAGACTGTGACCAGCATGATGGGGGCGCTGTTGGCAGACGATGGAAGCTGATGAAAGTGCTGCTGCTCAGACCAATCCGGGGAGGGAGAGGGTGTCCTCAGTATAGTCCAGACAAAGTGTGCCCTATCGTCTTGGTGCACTGTGCCCTGCACAATTGGAACACATAATGAGGCAATGTGATAGATTCTGAGGGGCTGGGGAAACAGGAGTAGTTGTTCAAGGAGGAGCATGGTAACATTGGGGAAGGGGAAGATATCCTCATGGATGACAGACTTCAGTTACATCGGATGCTACAATGCAGACAGAACCTAATCGACACCCGGTTCCAGTTGATGAGAGCTAGGGGCAGAAGATCAACATGGACTGTAGAACAGCTAATGGTCAAAATGCTGGCATTTGGTTGGCATTGTAGCAGTGAACAGCAACATCTGGTTTGGTTTCACTTGTGTTCACTTTTGCTGGCTGTAAATAGAAGCTGACATTTGGTGTTTGTATTCGTCCGATAGCATGCCTTTCAGTGGTATGCCAGTAATGGTCAATGGCAAGTTGTGGATGTCCAGTGGAGATGAAGACAGAGTAGTACTGACTTAGAGGATGTTCAGATAGTGTATAGCTACATACAGGGAAGCTGTGTGAACTGGTGGTTAAACAGTAACAAAGGGGTTGTTTGTATGAGGGAGTGTCAACCATGCCAGTTTATGTGCTGTGGGCAGTGTGGTTTCAAGGCTGAAGTGCCATCACTTTGCCAATGTGGGGCAATGCCAGACTGCTAATGCTTATCTGTGCACACAACAGCCTCTTAAAGACGGGCAGGGCACAAGAGACTCAGGTCTTTTGACAAATATCCACAGAGTGGTGAGTTGTTCTGGGAACATAATTGGTGAGATGGGGCTAGAATCCGGTGCAGGAACACCTTAGGGGCAAGGTAAGAAGTCAATGCGGAGAAACCTCATTAACACCTCACAGCAATAAAAACCCTCCGGGAAAACCTGATGCAGCTGGCACTGAGCAAAAAAAATAAGATCAGCCCAAGCAGAGCTGGGCAGAAGCTTGAAGTCGAGACAAGTGAATGTTAGAACCACAGGCACAGAAACTTCTGGATAGGCTAATGAGCATTAGGCTTTAGGGTTCAAAGAAAAGTCTTTCAATAATGTAACAAGTAAGATTATATATCTCTGAATGCCATGTGTTGTAGTATTTTGTTTTAATATGTAATAAACAATGTTATAGACAAGGCCAAACCTGAAGACAGCTCTTCATCTTGTGTTGTCCTCAACCATTCCGTCTTGAACGCAAACACATGGATGTGGGCACAGAACCAGAGAATAAATGAAGAACACTAATGAGGCCTGATCAAGCTTCAGGGAAGAAGTGAGGAAACCTGAGTATGTCTTTAGTGAGGGATGAAGGTATTGGAAAAGAAACAAACTCAACACCAATACAAAATCAAAAATACTGCAGATTCTCAGAAAATTGCCACTCCCTTTTCAGCTTCTTCTTTGAATAGAGGCTCAATCACTGTTCTTTTTCTTGTCTCTGATTTTGGGCTTGCAGTTTGTAGTGATTTAACTTTTCAATTTCTGACCTAACCTTTCGCTTTAATCACCCCATTACCATTCGCTTTTGGCTTGCACCACGATCCCACTCGTCACCGATACCCTCCTGTCTTTCATCCATTCCTGTGGCTTCCCTTTTGTTCTTTCCCATCACCCTCCATGCCTCCCCATCCCATCTCCCCTTTCCCTGCTTAAAGACTATTAAACCAGAAGTCATACATGACACCAGGTTATTGTCCAACAGGTTTATTTGAAATCACAAGCTTCCAAAGTGCTGCTACTTCATCAGATGCAATGGGACTCCACCTGCCAAAGGAGCAGTGCTCCGAACGCTTGTGCGATTTCAAATACACCTGTTGGACTATAACCTGCTGTCATGTGACTTCTGGCTTTATCCCCCCCCCCAATCCAACACCAGCACCTCCACATCATAAAAATTATTACTTCTCTAACTTCTTCTCCTTTGACAAAAATGGTTATCAATTTGAAATATGCCTCTTTCTGCACAGATGTTGCTGGATCAGCTCAATATTTCTGGTATTTTCTGTTTTAGTCCCTGTGTTGTCTTTCCAAGCTGACTAACTGACCATCAAGCATTTCGTTTCCTAGTATGTCAAATGATCGTACAAGTGTAAATTAAACAGGAGGTGGGAATTGCCTGGTGTTGACTCAATGGCCTGGTGTCAGTACCTTTAGGTGAAATTGGCAATGAAATTGGTTTTGTTCATTTCACATCGGTCTCTCCCAAAGCTTGCCTCAATCTGTGGTCAGGTGATCTCTGCAGCCATTTTTTTGTCAGTGTTTCTTCTTCTGTAAAAACACTTCAGTCTATGTCTCAGGTGTAACATTCGGACTGTCGTTCTTAAAAATTAATGATTTATATTGACCACTATCATACGTTGACTGGAAGGCCAGATTGTGATACAGAGTGGCACTAAGAACAATTCCCGCCACAGCTGAGATTATCAGTTTCACCTCAGGCAAGGTGACCCTCAGGTTAAATTATTCTCCCTGCAGTGAGAGAGCAGCCTATGGCCCTTTAGGAACATGGCAACTTTCATTTCAGTATTTTGTTATTTGGGATATGAGTAATTATTGAATCAATCGACACTGACTGCACATATATCTGTGGCTAAAATTCCAAGAAGTTAGAAGTTAAAGTCACGTACAATGGTGACACAAAAATGCTACAAATAAAATGAGCCTTTTCTAGCTCTGCTAGCTTTGGTGCACTTTGTTTCAGACAGGAGACAGTGCGCAAAGCACCTTCTAGGTTTAAATTATTTGTACTACACCACCCCCTCGTGGCTTTGATTGGAAAGACAAAGACTGCATCAGTTTTTAGAACTTTAGTCAGCAAAACTGGTTCCTTTTAATATTGCAATCCACCACTGTGACCCCAGCAACCCCCACTCACCCCTGCTGCTCAACCAAATCTGAGCTAGAAATATCCAAAAGGAATAGGCACTCACCCGCAGTATGTAAATACCATTGGATGTGGAACAATGGGAAGCCGGTAGTTTGCAGTAATTTCATATTTTCATCTCTTTCAGATATAATCATCGCAATTAACTACTGGAATACCCAGGAGTGTGTTCACAGAAAAACATTAAAATTTCAAGCCACAATCTTATGATCCCAACAGGGTGTTTGATTGAATGGATCCAGGTGAGCACTCATTGGAGGATTACACATGGAATTACAGTGATCTCCAAAACACAGGTGCACGTTGTTTGCAGGTAAGCATGCATTTGATGTAGTGGCATATGTCAGTCATGAGATCATTAATTGAGCACCTTGGGCATTCCATTACCCAATTAATGAGATAAAGTCAGAAAGAGCTGAGCACTCGGCACAAGCCATGAGGAGTCAGACAGAGAGCTGGTAATGATCCTAAGATGAGCAGAACCTTGCAGGTCAAGAGCACATTGGATGCCACTACAGGGATTGGGCAGGTGCTGGACCTGCTTGTTCAGTTTTTGAAAAATATTTGAAGGTATTTTGAGGTGGCAGGGTGTCTGTGTTCAGTGCTGCTGCCTCACAGCACCAGGAACCTGGGTTTGCTTCCCCCCCTTGGGTGACTGACTGTGTAGAGTTTGCACATTCTCCCTGTGTCTCTGTGGGTTTCTGTCTAGTTTCCTCCCACAGTCCGAGGATGTGCAAGATTGGGGGTTTGGCCATGGCAAATGCCAGGTTCTTGGGATAGGGCAGTGGGATGAGTCTGGGTGGGATGCTCTTTGGAGGGTTGGTGCAGACTCAGTGGGCTGAATGGCCTGCTTCCACTCTGTGGGGATTCTTTGATTAAAACTTTGAAGTGTAGTGTTACAGAACTGCAGAGACACATCTGTCCATATGATACATGGTCTACAGTGCTGTACACCTCTTCTGAGGGGAGTTGATGGCCTGTTGGTATTATTGCTGGTCTGTTAATCCAGAAAATGTTCTGGACCCCAGTTTGAATCCTGCCATGGTAGATGGTGGATTTTGAATTCAATAAAAGTATCTGGAATTAAGAATCTAATCATAGCTGTGAATTGGTTGTTGGTTGTTAGTTGTTGGCAAAATCCCATCTGGTTCTTGAATGTCCATTAGGGAAAGGATATGCAATCCTTACCTGGTCTAGCCTACATGTGACTCCAGACCCACAGCAATGTGTTTGACTCTTAGCTGCCCCCTGAGCAGCTAGGGACGGGTAATAAACACTGTCTGGCCAGTGAAGCCCTCATCCCATGAATGAATTTTAAAAAAAACACATTATCTCAGTGCCCAAAATGTAATCTCAAATTCCTCTTTGTTGGTAGAAATTCAAGAATGGCCAGTCTGCACTCAATGGAAACAGCTGCAGAGCGTGGTGGATGGTTTCCTGACAAAGATGCCAGGAACAAGATCCAGTCAGGAGATGTAACAGACCCTTCCTACATTTTAAGGGGCAATGTGTAAATGAGTGACAGAAAAATCAACCAGAGCTTCATGCAAATTTGGATAAGGAATGAAGTCCTCATGCAGAAGGTGAAGGCTCTGAGCTGTGAAGTATGAGATTAGAGTACAGCATCTAGTAGAAAATAATGAACCTTCTTATTTTTTTGTTTTGTTGCAGGTCAATCTCCACAAAAAAGCCGAGTAATGGATCTCGTGAGACCAGAACCATTCAACTCATTGTGGATGAGTGACAGCACTGCCACCATGGCATAGGCAGTGTGCCCAGAGCCCATACAGGCAGCCCCTATACTTCCACCAATGGGATGGCAATTCTTACATTGTATTACTTCAATATCTGGTTTTTGATGTGGTATGTTACAGAAAGGAATCTCTCAATGGCACTTCAGATCCATCTTATATTATCTGTGTCTTTGTAGTACCTTCATAACTTTAGTCTGCATAAATTCCAGACCTCTGAGGCAGAGAACTGATGTCCTTTTCCCCAATATGTGCAATGGCAGGATTGGCTGGAGATCATACAGCACCAAAGGAAAAATATTCTCTACTTCAAAACAAGCTCAATGCTTGTCAAGACACTGGCTGTCATTGTGTAGGGTTCAGAACATACTCGATGGCAGATCGATCCATGGTGGTGCCCACTTCATCAATGTGGATAATTGTCCCAAATCAAAACATGCACTTTCTCCTGTTAATTTGAATGCTATTAACAGTAAGCTGTCTTGCAAATTATTAAAGTTTTAAAATGTGCACTCACCTACATGTGCTTGATAACTTGCAGCATCTTTGACCAATACCTCAGCTTATAATGTGACAGTGTCATGTTTGTGTCCATTTTCTCACCATCTGCAGCTTGCTTTGTCTATCACCTTTGCTCCAAGGGCTGATTGATTTTGAGGTCTACAAGTCGTGGTTTCATTTTTATCAGATAATGAACTTGAATAGACCTAGAGAAGGCGAGCCGGCAAATCGTGTTTATGGAGGGGTGGGGTGATAGAATTTTTTTTTTTTTTACACAGATGGGGTATGTTGTGGTCCTTAAAGTAGGAGGACATCTAGGATGTCCAGGAATGGAACATCTTGTGAGTAGATGTGACCCTTTCCCTGAAACCACAGGAGGTACTTCTCTGATGTTGTCTGAGTTGCATTCCTCCAGCTCTATACTGTATTTACAAGTTAAGTCTAGTTCTTCAGGCCCTGAAAAAACAGACAGAATCTGTTTGAACAGCAGAGATCGTTAAAACCTACTGCAGTCAATCTGGCACTGTAATGTACATAGTGTACTTCAGCACTCTGCATCATGATAGGCATCTTGACTAGCTTGCCTAGCTCCAGAACCAATATTACTGGTGCAGTGACCAGTGCTACTGGATTCGGAGCCAGTTTTATCTAATGGTCTCAAATCAAATATTCACCTTCCATCAGTCCTGAAGCCTCTGAGTCATTCATAGCGCTAAGAATACTAGTTACTTTCCACACCTTATGTAACTTGCTTGGCATTCTTTATAGCCAACATTCAAACATCTGAAATGTAAAAAAATTTGAAGCACTGAAGTGCCCGACTGTGTACATTGGTGAAAATACAGTGAAAGCAAAGTAATACAAATCTAATTGGGTGCTGGCCTACTGGTATTATTGCTGGACTGTTAATCCAGAGACCCAGGTAATGTTCTGGGGACCTGGATTTGAATCTCACCATGGCAAACAGTGGAATTTGAACTCCATAAACATCTGGAATTAAGATTCTAATGATGACCAGGATTCCACTGTAGATTATTGGGGGGAAAAATCCCATCTGGTTCACGTTCAGGAAGGAAAATGCCATCCTTACCTGGTCTAGACTACATCTGACTCCAGACCCACAGCAATGTGGCTGACTTTCACCTGCCTTCTGGGCAACTAGGGATGGGTAATATATGTGGGCCTAGCCAGTGATGAGTGAATGAATGTTTTAAAACATGTAAAATGTAATTGATTTGGGAATCATCATCAGATTTGTTCCCTCTCTGCCATCCAGGTTAGTTCTAGCACCGTCAGACTAGGATTCACTCAACCCAGACCAAGGGTTAACCTGGCACCTTCCTCGTTGTATGGTTTAATTAGAATGCCAGGCACCAATGTTAATGCAGCTGAGGAAACATTAATAACTTTACTGGCATCTTGCAGTGACTTTGCTGCAGTGAAGTTGCAGTTGAACTGCTTCACTAAAATGACCATATGGACACACTGGGCCAAGCAGCTGTGTTGTAAATGTTTCATGATTGATGTTCAACAACATAATTGTATAGGACCTTTCACCCAAAGCATCCTGAACTATTTCTGAGTAGTAGCCTCCATCATAATGTAGGTAACTTGTCAGCCATTTTTCACAAGCAAACTACATTGAAAGAAAAATGATCAACAGCCATCTATTTTAAGCACTGGTTGTGTGCTGATGGTTGCTTGGGAAAACATTCTTGCTCTTCTTTGAATAAATAGCAAGTTTCATATCTTCCCAAGAGAACAGATGTAACTGTTTAACCGCAGGAATGGCAATTCTCCTTCAGGCTTGCACAGAGATTTCAGCTTGGATAAAGTGTTCCAGTCCCTGGAATGGAAATTAAAGACACAAACTTCTGACTCAGAGACGAGAGAACCACAGATATTCCTCGTGTTCCCTCTGGGGTGTCCTGATTGTTGATAAAGAATTCCTCCAGTCATTCTGTGGATTAGCAAAGTGAATGATAAGATCCTATGTTAAATGATTCTGAGATTATAAATGAGTTATTCATACATGTAAAATATTTTGATGACATTGTTGCTAGAAAACATCTGGAGCATGTTGTTTAAAGCAGATAGTCTATCTCTGAGACTAAGAGGGGATTCCATTAATTTAGCCTTATCTCTGAATCACTCTAGGAAACCACAGATAATAAAATTCTTAATAGGGCTCTGACTGTTTTCTGGGCACCCAGTTGAAAGTATTACAAATTTTGTAAGGTGGAAACAAAATACAGTATGCAGCTATTTAATGATAAATACAGAACTGTACCATCCCACGTATTAGAGGGTGGTAAGAAAATCCAAAACGGTGACAAAGATTGTGCTTCGAGTGGCAGCTCACAAAACAGTGCAACAGCTCCAAATTTAAACCTGTGCCTTGTTTGGTGGGCCCCTACAAGGAATGCAAACATAATTAAGGAGTAGAATCGTTCTCATCTTTCTTCTGAATCCCACAAACTTTCCATCAACATCCTCCATGCAGGCTGCACACTGCACTGCAGTCCACTATATGGAAAGTATGTGAGATGAGATAAAGTGTCACATAAATAGAAACCTTTCCCTCTCTGGCAGACAGAATCCACTTAAGTCATGTGAAAGATCAGAATTCCTCAGCTAATTGCATGCAACAATGGAATAAACGTTTTTTAATAAAAGAAGATGATGTCACCCAAAAACCAGACAAACATTTTAATGAGTCCCCTCCACTACCACAATTTTTTATTGTTCAAGGGATTTGGAAAGGAATTTTCCAGCTTTATTTCTCTACAGGCAGCCTGTTCTGTTTTAAGTAAGTTTTCTACTTCTCCTAGAAGGTCACTTAGCTTTGAATGGGATGGAGAATGTGGATACTATGATGTATAAAGCATTACAGTAGTGTGGGACAAACTGGACAATAACCAATAGCTATATTCTAGTCTTTGTACATTACAGTGGGCACTAACAGGTTCGTGGACCATGAGGACTCATATAGCTACACATCCAGACCTCATCAATAAGTGTCCACACACACTTTCTAGCACGAGTCAGTGTTAAGTGATTGGAACCAGAGCCCTGGATGATAAGTTTCTCATCTCCATAGCGCTTGACACCCTGCCAATAGCATCTATTAACTCAGGCTGGCCACTGTACCTGACATCTTTCTTACAGTTGTCACCCTTATGTGGAACATCAGACTCCCAGGCCTGTGGACTTCAGAACTCTGCCAACAGAAGCTGTGTGGGAAATTCACTCCACTGAGATCTTCATCACATTGGTCAATGAATATTCAGGGCATGGCATCATTGTCAAATTAAGGAAAGTGGAACAACTGCATAGAGGCCATTATCCCATCACAAAGTCACCCTTTATTTACATGAGCACAGTACGTGGTATCTGACCTGCCAGCTCAAAGCCAGGCCCTAGACTGAGACCTTCTGACTATCCTGTTCCTATCTGTCCACCAGAGCTCCCAGATTGGCCTAGGTTAACAACCCCAGTGAGGGATCTCATACTCAATGAGGTCTACCTGGCCATGGTTCCAATCACTACAGATAGTCAGTGGCTTCTTGAAGCTGAAGGGACAAGAGGAAGTACCTTCCCTCACCTGAATTTTGTAAGATTATTAATAAAAAGCCTTTGTAGACAAGCCACCACTGAGAATGGGGAACAGTATTGGCAGTAGTTGCACTCAGTGCAAGCAAGGAGGACCTCTAAGTCGGCTTGGAGAGCTGGCCCAAGGGGCATGCTACCAGGAGGCTACTTCCTGCAAACTAAACTGTACCTAACTGCTTGCAGAAACCTGAATATGGACTGAGATAACCCTACCGGTTGGACAGCTAATAAAACCCCAGCTTCACTTTTCTCCATGAGACTGTAAGCATTTAGAATCCAAACAGGCACCTACCTGAGCACCCTTCCTTTGAATTAAACCCCAGAGGGGCAGGAACCCTCCCCAATGAGCTGCTGCCAATAAGAGGCAGGCAGTTCTCTAGTATTGGAGGTGCCAAGAAAGTGGTGGACACTGCTGGTATTACATGGGGCATAGCTTGAGGATCATCATTGGAATTCCCAGATTGAGGTGTGTGATTGGGATGGAGGTACTGGGGAGGTGAGTAGAGGGATCAGAAGCATGGGGAAGTGGAATCCTGCAGGAGCCTCCTTCCTGATTCAATCAGGCATAACATGTCCAAGAATGAAGAGGCTCCCTGGCAATCCCCTGGCAAACCCATCCAACAAGGCTTGCTGGGTGGCTTCCCCAGATAGGAATCTCCTTGCCCACGGCTGGATGAAAACTAGCTGCAGCAGGAACCAATCCTTCAGCAGTATGATGGACTTTGTTATTCTCCAGGGAGGAAGGCCACCCACAAGCCTTTCAGTTCCTAACTTGATCAGAGGATCGCAGGAGAGACATGGGATCTCCAACTCAGCCTAAGATTTGCCAATTGTGGACTGGAAGGAGCTACTTGATGGTAAATCAGTGTCACAGCAACATAAAGCTTCCAAGGAGCAGGCAGAGTGTTGTAAACAAATATGTTCTGACAAAGAAAATGGCTGGGAATGCAAAAGCTAAACCTGCTTCAAGCATACTTGTTGGCGAAGGCAAAAAATGAAAACTTATGTCACATACCATGCACTTGATACTACAGAAAGCCTGCACGAGTACAGAAAGTAAAGAGCAATAATTAAAAAGGAAATTAAAAAGGCATGAAAAGATATTGGCAAGTGAAACTGAGGAACACCCAAAGATGTGCCACAAATACACAAATAGAGAGGCAGTGGATAATTAGGAGCAGAGTTGGTTTGAGACCAAAGGGCTGTTTTACATGTGAAAGCAAAAGCTTGATTCTTAAAGAGGGAAACAACATGGACATTGTACTGAGGGAGAAAGAGCATAAAATGTTGGACAATATAAACACAGGAATGAATTTTGTCACAAGGATAAAAGTCTTGTCCCTGGGAAGAAGAAACGGAGCTGTTGCCACTCAGCCAAGCGGTGGGGGAGGGGAGGTAGAGCTGGAGAATGTGTCGGAGAATGAGAAGCGGTAAAGCTGGAGAATGTGTTGGAGAATGAGGGGAGGTAAAGCTGGAGAATGTGTCGGAGAATGAGGGGAGGTAAAGCTGGAGAATATGTTGGAGAATGAGGAGCGGTAAAGCTGGAGAATGTGTCGGAGAATGAGGAGCGGCAAAGCTGGAGAATGTGTCGGAGAATGAGGAGCAGCAAAGCTGGAGAATGTGTCGGAGAATGAGGAGCGGCAAAGCTGGAGAATGTGTCGGAGAATGAGGAGCGGTAAAGCTGGAGAATGTGATGGAGAATGAGGGGAGGTAAAGCTGGAGAATGTGTCGGAGAATGAGGGGAGGTAAAGCTGGAGAATATGTTGGAGAATGAGGAGCGGTAAAGCTGGAGAATGTGTCGGAGAATGAGGAGCGGCAAAGCTGGAGAATGTGTCGGAGAATGAGGAGCAGCAAAGCTGGAGAATGTGTCGGAGAATGAGGAGCGGCAAAGCTGGAGAATGTGTCGGAGAATGAGGAGCGGTAAAGCTGGAGAATGTGATGGAGAATGAGGGGAGGTAAAGCTGGAGAAACTGGCATACACCTGCCCAGACAGTGCAGGCTGTTTGAGGTCACGGTGCAATAAAGTGCTGCTGTCGTTTGGAAAGACTGACAGCCCTTTGTTAAATTCTCCGTCTGACAAAATTGTCAAAGCCCTGAGAGGAAAGGGTTTTAGAGGAATGACAGATGAGAAGATCCCGACCAGACCTATAGTTCTGTGATGCCACACTGCAAGTTCTCCTCTTGGATTGGCCTAGAAGGGAGGTCCTCACCCCAAGGGGCAGGAGAAGATGAGGCATCCCACTTGACCAAGGAAGCCTAGAAGGAAATCACAAAGGATGTATGCAACTGCAGTGTCACCTTTAAAGCTGGCGGCAGAGGTTCAAGTAGATTAATGGTTTCATTCAATTCACCAATGTGAATGTATCATATATTGCTTAACCTACAGCCATTAGGTATAACTAGGTATCAATGTGAGCCTGGTAGAATGGGACCATACCCACCAGCCACTGGCTGAGATGAGTAAATAGCATGGCAGTATTTTGTGAAGGGCAGAAGTCCATCTCAGGTGGCTCTTCAGTTCAACATTTCTTTATTGTCCATATGGAAACTCATTTCAAACATATTGCTCATCCTTTTAAAAATTACATATAAACATGTAATATCATTTTTTTAAAATCTATTACAGAGATCTTGTATAATGAAGATATATCGAAGTAATCATCAGTGAGTCCCACCCTGGCTTTCCTTGAAAGTGGAGTTGTAGGTAGACAGGGTAGTAAAGAGACATTTGGTATGCTTGCCTATATTGGTCAGTGCATGGAGTATAGGAGTTGGGAGGTCATGTTGTGGCTGTTCAGGACATTGGTTAGGCCACTTTTGGAATACTGCATGCAATTCTAGTCTCCCTGCGTTAAGAAGGATGTTGATAAACTTGAAATGGTCCAGAAAAGATTTACAAGGATGTTGCTAGGGTCGGAGGGTTTGAGCTATGGGAGAGACGTTGAATAGACTGAGGCTATTTTACCTGGAGGATTGAAGGCTGAAGGCTGACCTTATAGAGATTTATAAAATCATGAGGGGAATGGATAGATTGAATAGACAAGGTCTTTCCCCCAGGTTGGGGGAGTCAAAAACTAGGTTTAGGTGAGATGGTAAAGATTTAGAAGAGGCCTAAGGGGCAACTTTTTCACACATAGGGTGGTGCATGTATGGACTGAGTTCCAGAAGAGGTGGAGGCTGGTACACTTACAACATTTAAAAGGCATCTGGTTTAGTATCTGAATAGGAAGGACTTAGAGGGATAACAGCTAAATGCTGGCGAATGGGACTAGATTAATTTAGGATACCTGGTTGGCAGGGATGAGTTGGACCAAAGGGTCTGTCTCCATGCTTGTAGCTCTACGACTCTATATCCTTGTCCACGCATCAATCACCTTTTAAAGTTCTTCTCGAGAAGGACATATGAGATTTAGAGGTCATTCGTCCTGCAGCTGTTGGATTGTAGCTCTTTTTGATTTCTGATCATATCCAACAGTAGTACTGAGACAAGGAGTGACTCTATTTGTCCTTTGATTTATTAATGTCACATCTACCTAGGCACAGTGAAAAATTTTGTTTTGCATGCAGTACAGGCATATCTTAACAAGCAGAGTGCATAAGGGTAACAGAACAGAGCAAGGAATGCAATGTTACGACTGCAGAGAAGGTGCACAAGGAACTAGGTCAATATTACATATCTTTACTTACGTCAGTATTCTTCGAGAGCAGATTTAGTCAAAAAGCATCAGCTCATCAAATACACTTCCTGTTCATTTCAAGAATCCCTGTATCCTTGAAGACTGTGCTTCCCTAAGACAACAGGATCGGGGCAGTTTCTAAAGTAGATAGCACTCCAAACTTCAGCTTCTATGATTGTAGAATCCAATACTCCTGCACTATTGCTTCTTGGTATAACGTTGTTATGGTTCTAAGCAAAAGGAGGGTTTATGTATTTTTCTCTTGGTCATATAGAATAATGTTTGTGATTTTAATTAGATGTGTTTGAGGGGGGAGATGGGCACAGATTTGTAAAGTAAGACAGTATAATCCACCAAAGTCATGTAAAGCATCACTGCTCCAGAACGTCACTCCCAGGAGTCCCTCATGCTAACATTTAAAGGCTACCTCTGTTTGGTTCCTTTAGCAATGGCCTTTGCTGTCACAATTCTCACATTCTTAATTCTGCAGAGAATGAAACTTTGACAGCAATACCTGCACAGCATCTCGACCAGAAAGCCAAAACTGACCCCAAGTATGAATACTGTCTTGAGAATATTAATATTTTCTGGACACATTATTTTCTTTTCCTCCAAATGTTGTATGGTGTCTGAGGGACATGAGGAACTCTTAAAGAGCTGAATATTAGGCTCCGACTCCGCAGACCTTCAGTGAAAGCTGCCAGGGATAGTGTCCGAGACTGTGCAAGTAATGTCATGGTTTGATTGTTGAGTTTCTTTTTGTTTGGTAACATTGCAGCTTCATTTTTAAACAAGTTATGTTTGTTTGGGCCAAAGCTTATTCTATTTGTGATGGTCTTTGAATGGGGCATTTATTGGCATAACCCATATTGGTGAAATCTGCACTTCCACTTAAACATGGGCAAGATTTCATCAAATAATCCTGTCTCCACACTCTCTCGCCATTGGTCACACACCAGACCCATTGTCATGGTGAGATGCCATTCCACTGCCAATGCAAAAGCAGACAATGATTGGATGATCCCTGATCCCTTCAGTCATTAGTCCCCTCTCCTGTGCGGTTGAATAAATAAGGATTGGAAATAACACACTGTTTTTGATTTTAGGGAGATGGGGATGAGTTGGGCTGGTTTTGGGATGCAGTGGGGGAAGGGGAGATTTTGAAGCTGGTGAAGTCCACATTGATACCATTGGGCTGCAGGGTTCTCAAGTGGAATATGAGTTGCCGTTGCTGCAACCTTCGGGTGGCATCATTGTGGCACTGCAGGAGGCCCATGATGGGCGTGTCATCCGAGAAGTGGGGGGAGGGGGAGCTGAAATGGTTCGCAACTGGGAGGTGCAGTTGTTTAGAGTGAACCGAGCGTAGGTGTTCCACAAAGGTTCCTACTATCTCTGAAACAATTTTAACCCCACTGCGACACCTCTTCTAAGGAATTTCAGAACCCCGTTCCCCTCCCCCATTTCTGAAGGGTCTAGGCCCGAAACATCAGCCTTCCTGCATCTCTGATGCTGCTTGGCCTGCTGTTTTCATTCGGCTCTACACCTCCGCTTGGTTTCCCCAATGTAGATGAGGCCACAACGGGTACAGCGGATGCAGTATATCACATTAACAAATGTGCAGGTGAACATCTGCTTGATGTGGAAAGTCATCTTGGGGCCTGGGAGAGGGGTGAGGCAGGAGGTGTGGGGGCAGATGTAGCACTTCCTGCGGTTGCAGGGGAAGGTGCCGGGTGTGGTGGGGTTGGAGAGCAGTGTGGAGCGAACAAGGGAGTCACGGAGAGAGTGGTCTCTCCGGAAAGCAGACAGGGGTGGGGATGGAAAAATGTCTTGGGTGGTGGGGTCGGATTGTAGATGGCGGAAGTGTCGGAGGATGATACGTTGTATCCGGAGGTTGGTGGGGTGGTGTGTGAGAACGAGGGGGATCCTCTTTGGGCGGTTGTGGCGGGGGCGGGGTGTGAGGGATGTGTTGCGGGAAATGCGGGAGACGCGGTCAAGGGCGTTCTCGACCACTGCGTGGGGGGGGGGGATGTACTCTTTGAAAAATGAGGAAATCTGAGATGTGCAGGAGTGGAATGCCTCATCCAGGGAGCAGACGTGGCGGAGGCAAAGGAATTGGGAATAGGGGATGGAATTTTAGCTCTGAATCTCTGAAACAATGCAGGCGAAAGTTGGGAACATAGATTCCCGCTGTAAGACAGTACCCAGATGAAAGAGGAGGGCTGAAAGATGAAAGATGTGGACTTCACCAGTTTCAAAATCTCCCCTTCCCCTACAGCATCCCTAAACCAGCCCAGTTCGTCCCCTCCCCCCACTGCACCACACAACCAGCCCAGCTCTTCCCCCCCCACCCACTGCATCCCAAAACCAGTCCAACCTGTCTCTGCCTCCCTAACCGGTTCTTCCTCTCACCCATCCCTTCCTCCCACCCCAAGCCGCACCCCCAGCTACCTACTAACCTCATCCCACCTCCTTGACCTGTCCGTCTTCCCTGGACTGACCTATCCCCTCCCTACCTCCCCACCTACACCCTCTCCACCTATCTTCTTTTCTCTCCATCTTCAGTCCGCCTCCCCCTCTCTCCCTATTTATTCCAGAACCCTCACCCCATCCCCCTCTCTGATGAAGGGTCTAGGCCCGAAACGTCAGCTTTTGTGCTCCTGAGATGCTGCTTGGCCTGCTGTGTTCATCCAGCCTCACATTTTATTACCTTGAAAGAGAGGGCTTCGGGCCGATGACGGGGCGGGGCCACGGGCTGACTGACAGCGACCGGGCTGAGTGGGCGGGTCCACGGGGTGACAGTGAATTGGGTGAACGGGCGGGACCTAAGGATGATTGGCTGTGTCCCGGGGTTAATGGGCGGGGTCTATCGTTGATTGACATCATCCCCGGTAAAATATCAATAAAGTTTTCTTTGAGAGCGGCAGCAAGATGGCAGCCTCCATGTTGAGGGTTGCCATGGCGAGCCGGGCCTTCAGCTCGGGTGTCGGGGACGCCCTGTGGAAGTTAGGCCGCCTCAACCACGTAGCGATCGCGGTGCCGGAGGTAGAGAAGGCCCGCTGCTTCTACCGGGACGTGTTGGGGGCCCAGGTCAGCGAGCCGGTGCCCCTGGCCGAGCACGGGGTCGTCACCGTCTTCGTCGAGTTGGGCAACACCAAGCTGGAGCTGCTGGAGCCGTTGGGCCCTGACAGCCCGATCCGCGGCTTCCTGCACAAACACCGAGACGGAGGCCTGCACCACATCTGCATCGAGGTGGACCAGCTGGCCGCCGCCATCCAGCGGCTCCGGGAACTCCGGGTCCGCACCCTGAGCCCCGACGCTCGGATCGGAGCCCACGGCAAACCCGTCATCTTCCTCCATCCCAAAGACTGCGGCGGCGTCCTGGTGGAGCTGGAGGAGGCCTGAGGAGAGACGACTGGGGACCGATGGTGAAGTAAAAACCCCTCCCTCCCTCAGCCCGATGGCCGGACAACCTGAAACTGATCTCGACACCTGGGAGTGAAACTGACCCAAACCTGAGCTGGGGGCTTTGATCTTGTCTGTCTGTAAAGACTACTTAGGAGCAGACACTCCCCCGGGAGCGGCTTGTTCTGATAACCCAAGAGAAAGAGACTTCGCCTGCGTTTTGTTTCTAATCCGCCTTAGACTGAAAACCGAAATCAGTGACGGCCGAACCCCCCACCCCGTTCACTAAACCTTTAAAGGGTTAGAAGTTAAAGGTACTGAGTGGAATAAGCTACAAGAAAAAGGGATAGAGCTGGATGAACACAGCACTGTGTTCATCCAGCTCTACACCTTGTTATCTCAGATTCTCCAACGTCGGCAATTCCTGCCATCCCTGTAACAAGAGAAAGGGGTGTGAGATATTTACTCCATGTCCCCTGCGCACTTCCTTGATCTTGGTCTTTATATTTAAACTTCGGATTCTATTCCTTCCTTTCCTTTCAGCATGAATAAAGGGCAGGGATGGGTGATATTCGTGGTCACCTTAATTTGGTGTGTTCAGTTTTCCATTCTTCAGCATGGAGACAGCTCAGATGTTGAATCAGCATTCTGAAGCAGTTTTAGGATATTCCTCTGTAGATAGTTATTTGTGAGGCTTAATCATGATCTTGCTAAGCTGACAGATCACAAATTCAGGTGAAAACAGCCCTTTGGTGCAGTTTTGCTTATTCAAGGTTTCAGCTCAGCTGTTAGTGATTTTTGCCTCTGTGTCAAAAGCTTTCATGTTCGAGCCTTGTACCAGGTCATAAGCATGTAATTAAGGCTGGTGCTTCAGTACGATAGTGGGGACTGCTGCCTTTCAGTTAAACCGTGGTGTTTGTCTACCCCAACACTTGGATGTGAAAGCATCTTATACTGTTGAAAAGAATTGGTACACTCTTCAATGTACTGGCCATTAATTACTGAGCAACTGGCAACACTACACCAAACTAGATGTTCATTATCTGGTTTTTGTTTAAGAGATCCATGTAATAGTCAATCCTACTATAGACAGATCTCTCTGCAGCTGTTAGATGAATGGAGATTAAGTTGTGCTTCTCATCCTCGTTTTTTTTCACTCTCATTACCTGCCACAAACCCAGGAGGCAGACAGAGTTGTACAGCACAGAAATAGACCCTTTGATCCGACCAGTCCATGCCGATCATAATCCAAACGAACCTGTCTGCGCCTGGCCCATATCTGTCCATTTCTAATTCATGTACTCATCCATAAGCCTTTTAAATGTGGTAACTGTATACACATCTACCACTACCTCTGGAAATTCATTCCATACATGAGCCACTGTGCTTAAAAAAAAGAAACAAATGACCCTCATGTCCACTTTAAATCTTTCTCCTCTCGCCTTAAAAATATGCCTCTCACCTTTAAAAATGCACCTCGTCTTGAAATCCTCCAGCCTACAGAAAAGTAACCTTCTATTCATCTTATCTGTACGCCTGATGATTTTATCAACCTCTATAAGGTCACCCCTTCACCACCTGTGTAGCAGTGAAAAATGTCCCTGCCTCTCCCTTTAACTCCCGATTCCCAGCAACATCCTGGTGAGTCTGTTTTGAACTCTTTGGAACTTAATCATATCCTTCACACATCAGGGCAACTAGAACTTGACACCACATTCTGAAAGATGCCTCTCCAACATCCTGTACAACCTCAACATGACATCCCAACTACTATGCTCAAAAGATCTGAGCAGTGAAGGCAAGATATGTCCTTCAGGTTTCTCCCAGCTTGGTAAACAGTGGTGCTATTATACTGCTGTTGATAGACTTTGCAATTCCTCCATCACCACCTGCCTTTCCTCAAAAGTTTGCACCCTTGTCTTGGTGTTTATTTCAGATTTATATAAGTAATAAAATTGAAATTCGCATTTCGTCTCCAGATTATTAGCATACTCCTCTACATTGCCAATCCAGTGAGATAACCACTTTGCTACTCATCTCACGTACGCTCTCACACCAAAACTGGATGAATTCACTTGTGATTATAAATGATATTATGTGATTGGTCAATTTGTTGGCCTGATCCATGATATCTGCCAAAGGAATTGGTAACTTACTGAAGAGCAGTGTGGCAGTCTGGCTATAAGTCATTGTCTCAACACAGAGCAGATGTAGATGACTACCTTTTCAGCTCTTACGTTTGGGTTCACACTTGCTCTGCACAGAAATCTACATTTTGTCGGTTGGTCAGATCTTTTCTGAATTTCAGTTGGCCTGTTGGTCAGTGCCTAATTCTGCAATGAACTGGCAATCATATTCTGATAGCTCTTTAGTAAAATTTAATTGAAAATGCCGCACAAAGTAGGTGGGGAAGAAATTCTAGTTTGATGTTGATGTTAACAATCCTGCTAACAGCCCGAAAAGCATCCAGTTCCATACAAATCAGAACCCAACCTATCATCTCACTAATTTGTGTAAATCAGGAACAATTTGTATTTATAATATGCCTTTCAAGGCTTCCCGCAGATAAAATACATCAGAAGTGTAGTCCCTGCAGTGTTGTATGATTTTTAAATTAGAATAAATATTTTAAAAGCAGATTTGATGCCAGATGTGATTGTGGTGCAGTGAATAGTATTGTGATTAATATAAAATTTAATTTATTTAATAACATTGAACAATAACTCTATCAGAGCCACAATGAACTCACTGTGCTGATGGACAGTATCTAACTGGACTCAATGCCAACTCTTGTTCACTATCTCCAGAACCCTTGTTCAATACCCGTGAGATTGGAAATCTGTGCTTTTAAGGGGACTGCAACAATATAATCATCCTCCCTCTACAGCACTATTACTGATTCTGCTACAAACTAGTTTAACAGCAGACCAAGCCATCGTACAAAATAGAATAAATACTAAAAGCACAGTGGATTAAACAATTTCCTTGCCTCCTGACCCTGAGAGAACTTCAAGTCAAGGGTCACAACTGTGTCGCCCACTTCCCCCATGAGGATGGACTTTTTTTTACTTTTGTGGCATGAATTCAATGAAATTTCCCTAATGACAGTGCCTCTCCCTCGCATCGTTCCCTTCATCCCTCAATGCCAATCTTAATTGTCAGATCATGAGGTTATCCTGGAGTTGGTCCCATTACCTTCCACAGAAACAGGTCAATTTCATGAGTCAGTGTCAAGGACTATAGCTTCATCCAATTCCTCTTCATAAGCAGTAACCGTATTCAACCTCAAACATATTTTATTTGACACCATTATGAACAGTCCATTTGAAACAACAATTTTTTATGTAATCATAGAACAGTCAATCAAACAATTCAAGAATATCTTAAGAAGAACATTATTAATAACTCAAAACTGTTGTCAATCAAATCAAATCAAAACTCATGGCCTTTTGACAGTTATGTCAACAATCCTGTCTGAGTTTAATCCTTTGGAGTTCAGCTAAACATTCATAGTGACATTCTATTTGTACAAGTCTGCAGAGCTGAATTTATGAAAGCTTTTGAAGTGGCCTGAAATGATGGTCATTCATTACACAACTTCAGTCATGAAAAAGATTGCTGGACTGTTAATCAATATAAAGCTTAACAGAGAAGTTCCAAATAACACATGGAATACAGAAAAGGGCTCTGTATTCAATAAATAAAGTACTCTAATGAATTTTAACACTTCCACACTGCTAGTCAAGTGATATTATCCTCATGGAAACCAATAGCTATTTTTGCAAAAACAAAAACAATGATTTTCCAGTTACTGATAAAAAGAATTGTAGGACAACATTTCAATTATAAGGCATTAACTGTAACAGGCAAGTTAAAATCCATATAGATCGACCATTGCTTAACAGGCAACTAAAACATGAAACGAAAGAAACTTTTGCATTAACTAATTAGCTAATCCAAACGTCTTGTGAAAATATTTTATTTTATACTGTGCTTCTGTTGGACGGACGGCAGTGCGCTCAAATCTCAATGTACTCTAGTTTCCAGGAAGACCGCTTCATCTTGCAAAGTGAGAGTTTTCCAGCATTCTTCAAGAACTATTCCACGCAGCCACATTATCCCAGACCAACATCCACCAGCAAATTCCACCTTGACCAGCCCTGAAATCAAGAAAGGTCTTGCTCTCTTACTTTTGTACGGAAACCCAGTCTAGGCAAGCATTCTGCTTAATTGTTCATGCAAAATCAGCCCACAGTGGTCTTGAAACTTGCTGCTTCCCCATAGAGTAGCAATACGCTTTCCTTGTTTCTCTCCTTACCTGTGCATCTGACCAAAAAGGTAGCTGTCCACCTTACTGTGCCAAATGGCCAAAGCTGTCACCCGATTCTTCAATAATATCAGTTTGGACTCATGGCCTTGTCTCCAGCAGAATTAGTACATGCCTCATTGGGAATTTTTTTTTAAAGAATCATAGAATCCCTCCAGTGTGGAAACAGACCATTCAGCCCGACAAGTCCACACCACCCCTCCGAAGAGCATCCTACCCTCACTCATTCCACTACCCATGCATTTCCTGATGTATAACCCAAACATCCCTGGACACTACAGGCAATTTAGCATGGCCAATCCACCTAGCGTGCAGACCTTTGGCCTATGGGAGGAACCCCACGCAGACACGGGGCGAATGTGCAAACTCCACACAGACAGTCACCCAAGACTGGAATCAAGCCCTGGTCCCTGGCGCTGTGAGGCAGCAGTGTTACCCACTGAGCCACTATGCTGCCCCATTATTTTACCTTACGTTTGAACAGGATATTTTAAAACAGCCAGCATGTGAAGTTTCACTTTGGAAACCATGTTAAGAATATTTGTCAGAGATGATGGGAACTGCAGATGCTGGAGAATCCAAGATAACAAAGTGTGGAGCGGGATGAACACAGCAGGCCAAGCAGCATCGCAGGAGCACAAAAGCTGACCTTTCGGGCCTAGATCCTTCATCAGAGAGGAATATTTGTCACTTGTCCTGGAGCATGTAATGATGACATGTAATTGCGAATAATTTTTAAACTTGTCAAAAAGGTTCCTGACCTTGGTATAGTCTTCCCCGTGTTTCATGGATCTCTGACCTTACAGGTTTTACACACCACCCACCCACCCACCTCACCAAAAATGTCAAATTCCAAGAGGAGAGCCCACGTAGGCTGGGACTTCGTCCCCTGGAGCATAGGAAGTTGAGAGGTGACCTTATAAAGATTTATAAAATAATAAGCATATAGGAAAGGTGAATGGCAGGGGTCTTTTCCCTAGGGTAGGAGATGTCAAGACAAGGGGGCGTATTGTTAAGATGAGAGGAGAAAGATTTTCAAAAATGGGGGCGTCTTTTTTTTAACACAGACAGTGGTTCATGTGTGGAATAAACTTCCAGAGAAACGGGTGGATGTGGGTACAATTAGAATGTTTAAAAGATGTTTAGATAAGCATATGAAAAGAAATGTTTGGAGGGATATGGGCTAAGGGTAGGCAGGTGGGGCTAGTTTTGTTTGGGGCCATGGACGGCATGGACTGGTTGGACCAAAGGGTCTGTTTCTGTGCCTTGGCTAGATCAGTTGATTTTACAAAGTCCCATCACTCACTCTTCAAAAAAACATAACTCTGCCTTTTTAAATGGTTTGGCGTATGACTCAGCTCCTGGTGTTATTAAATCTGATTCAATATTGATGAAAGCAAAGATATATAACAGGGAAAGGATGCAATGGTTCGACCGTAGATCAGTATTGTGGCATTCCCACCATCTAAAAGGACAAGGACAGTCAGGAACATGTTCCCCTTCTCATCACACATCAACCCTGAGTGTTACTGTTCCTTCACTGTTGCTGGGTCAAAGCCAGGAACATTTATCTATCATATTGACTGGAGAAATTCAAGTATATGTCTCACCACCACCTTCGCAATGGAACTGAGATAATCGATGTCACCTTGGTAGTAATGGCCACATTCTGGGAATGCCTTTTGTTAAATTGTTCTATAAATCAATTTTCCCCACAGCATTCTTGCTACCAGGAACTGCAATAATCTTTGACTCACTTGCCCAGCCTCCAACCTAAACCCACAAATCAGGAATTAACTGGAGTACCTTTGTGCTCTTAATGGCTGCTTGTAGCCACAGAGCAATCTGTAAAAATACTGTTAACATGTTAGTGAACGTAGGTGCAGAGTTTCCTATTCCAATGCAGTCAGGCAGACTTAACAAATAGTTAAGCAGCGCAGTGGCTCAGCAGTTAGCACTGATGCTTCTCAGTGCCGGGGATCTGGGTTTGATTCCACTCTCAAGCAACTGTCCACATGGAGTTTGCACATTCTCCCTGCATCTGTGTGGGTTTCCTCCAAGTGCTCTGGTTTCCTCCCACAGTCCAAAGATGTGCAGGCTAAGTCGATTGGCCATGCTAAATTGCCCATAGTGTTCTGAGATGTGTAGGCTAGATGGGTTAGCCATGGGAAATGCAAGGGATAGGGTAGGGGAATGGGTTTGGATCGGATGCTCTTAGGAGGATTAGTATGGGCTAAATAGGCCTGCTTTCACACTGTAGATTCTATGATAGTGTAAAGGGACAACCATTCCTAACACCAACAATTTTCATCAGCATGAGAAAGGGGCAGGCCGATAGCATATATTTTGCTGTTCTAACATTGCAGGAGTTGATACCCTTCAACTTTCCACAACCTTCAAGGAGTGGGACCAAACTTGGAAGTTGACTTGCTTCACACCAGGCGGAGGTATTGTGAACCGTGCAGGAGCGCAAATTTAAAATGAAGAACCGTATCACATATCATTTCAAAAGATTTTGCCAATTTAAATATATACATTGCATTTGATTTTTAAAGCATTGTTTGATGATAAGATGCCATTCCTTAAACACCATTAAATTGGACATAATCCTGAAATTGCAAATTCGTTCAACTCCATTCCAATAAATTATGCACTGGATAAAGTGCTGCTTTGCATTACATTTTAGTGAAGTTTGCATTTGATTGTATAAGCTGTCATGTTTTCAATGATGTCTAGCTCAGCTATTGTTTTGGCTGTTTCAAAGATTTGAGAAGGTGGCTGAATTAATAGCAGACGTCAAAGAT
This sequence comes from Stegostoma tigrinum, assembly GCF_030684315.1. Lineage (NCBI taxonomy): Eukaryota > Metazoa > Chordata > Chondrichthyes > Orectolobiformes > Stegostomatidae > Stegostoma > Stegostoma tigrinum. The sequence continues at coordinate 39,978,588 of NC_081374.1, read as the reverse complement.
TTAAAATTATCCAGCTCTGCAGATTTCATTGACACATTGCCCAATAGAGTCTCATGTCGAATGTTTAACTGAATAATAAGGTCACTTATGCATTCTTTACATGGATTACTTACATAACTGTCTAGGGAAATTTGAACTCGGTTCAGCAACTTATTTTTGAGTTGCTGAGAGGATTTTTAAAAGTGAATTTTGAACTTCTATTTGCTTTTCTTGCCAAATTTATGAGCTTCCCAAATAATTCCCAATGCGATTTGAATATACACATGAACAGATTCAAGAACAGCTTCTTTTGAAGGGTCCTCTCAAATGTTAATTCAGATCTCTCCCTGCACCATCTCTGCAGTCATAATGTGGAGACGCTGGTGTTGGGCTGGGTTCGACAAAGTCAGAAATCACACAACACCAGGTTATAGCCCAACAGGTTTATTTGAAAAACAAGTTTTCAGAGCCTCACTCTTTCTTCAAGGTATTAGTGAGAGAGGTAGTATTAGACACAAAATTTATAAGTAAAAGATTAAAGGGTCACACCCCGATGAGGACGTATTAGACAAACCTGAGATGCTGTTAAGTCATTAATGAATTAGAAAGTTTTAATTGATTAATATTTAGATGTGAATTCCCAATTTCCTTTTAAGTCATTGTCCTGAGAGAACAAAAGGTTTTATCGGTGTAAAGAAGAGGTGATGTTTTAGGTCAGGCAATGCATGTTAAGTGTGAGGCCTTGTTTAGAATCTGTGCATGTTTTGGTTTGGAGTCAGACTGGTTTTATTTCTAAAGTGGGAATTTACAAGATGCCACATTGACTATCTATAAATTGTGTGCTTTTTAAACAATATAGAATGTACCTGCAAATACAAATTCGCCCCATAGATTCATGTCTGTGTGTGTGTGTGACTGGGTGTGTGTGTGGGTGTGATTTGATCCCCTCTATGCCAACATGTTCATGCACAGGCTCGAACAAGACTTCTTTGAACACTATACATCAGATACATTGACAACACTTTCTTCCTTTGGACTCATGGCGAGGAATCACTGAAACACCTCCATAGTGATATCAACAAGTTCCATCCCACCATCAAACTTACCATGGACTACTCTTCAGAATCAGTCTCATTCTTGGACCACTATATTTCTTTTCACTTTCAATTGATGAGGAAACAATGGCCTAATGGTATTGTGTTAATACCTCTGTTAATTCAGAGACCAAGATAACATTCTGGGGACCCAGGTTCAAATCCCAGGATGGCAGATGGTGGAATTTGAATTCAATAAATGTCTGGAATTAAGAGTCTAAGGATGACCATGAATCTATTGTCAGTTGTCAGGACATCTCCATCAGGGACAGACACCTCAGCTCCTCACTTTATCACAAATCCACAGATCACCTTACAATGCTGCACTTCTCTAGCTTCCAGCCTAAACAGGAGAAAATAGCCATCCCTTACAGACAGGTCCTACGCATACACAGGGTCTGCTCGGATGAGGAGAAACGTGACAGACACCTGAAGGTGTTAAAGGATGCCCTCATAGGAACAGGATACGATGATCAACTTATTGATCGCCAGTTCTGACATTCCACACCGTAACGACCTCCTCAGAAGACAGACATGGGATATGTCGGTAGTGTATACTTTGTCATCCAGTACTTCCCAGGAGCGGAGAAACTACGCTATCATCTTCCAGCCTTCAACACATTATCAGTGACAATGAGCACCTTGCCAAGATCTTCCCCATACCTCCACTTCTCGCCTTCAAACAACTGCCAAACCTTAAACAGACCATTGTTCACAGCAAACTACCCGGCCTTCAGGACAAGATCGACCTCAGCACCACACAATCCTGTCAAGGCAACCTCTACAAGACACATCAGATCTTCAATAAGAACCCTACCATCACACGTGGGGACACCACCCACCATGTGCACGGCAGGTACTCATGTGACTCGGCCCACGTTGTCTATCTCATACGCTGCATGCAAGGACACCTTGAGGCATGGTACATTGACAAAACCATGCAGACGCTGTGACAATGAATGGACAACAATTGCCAGACAGGAATGTTCCCTCCCAGTAGGGGGAGCACTTCAGCAGTCAAGGACATTCAGCCTCAGATCTTTGGGTAAACCTCCACCAAGGTGGACTTCAGGATACATAGCAACACAGGGTCACTGGGCAGAGGCTGATAACCGAGTTTTGTACCCATGAGGATGGCACCAACCGGGATCTTGGGATCATGTCGCACTACAGGTGATCTCATCACACTGTACACTCTCATACACGCACACTCACTCAGACAAACACAGTCACTTATGCAAACACACTCACAGTCACACTCAATGTCTCTCTTTCACACTCACACACAGACGCACACACATATACACACACACACACACACACACACGCGCGTGAATCTATGGGGTGAATTTATATTTGCAAATACATTCTATTTTGTTCAAAAAGCACACAATTTATAGACAGTCAATGTGTAGTTTTATAAATTCCTACTTTAGAAACAAAACCAGTCTGATTCCAAACCAAAACACAAATTCTAAACAAGGCCTCACACCTAACTTGCATTGTTTGACCTAAAATGTCACCTCTGTTTAATATTGGTAAAACCTTTTGTTCTCTCAGGATAAGGGCTTGAAAGGAATTTGGGGATTTACGTCTACGTATTAATCAATTAAAACCCTCCAACTGATTAAAGATTTATCAGCATCTTAGGTTTGTCTAATACATCCTCTTCAGGGGTGTGAATGTTTGATCTGTTACTGTGGATTGGCCATGCTAAATTGCCTGTAGTGTTCAGGGGTATGTGGGTTATAGGGGGATGGGTCTGGATGGATGCTCCAAAGGGCAGTGTGGACTTGTTGGGCCAAAGGAGCTGCTTCCACACTGTAAGGAATCTAATCTAAAGAGGACGATCACAGAACCCAAGCTATTTTGCACTTCAGAGTCAACCACATTGCTGTGGGCCTGGAGTCACATATAGGCCAGACCAGGTAAGGATGGCAGTTTCCTTCCCTAAAGGACATTAGTAAACCAGATGGATTTTTTTCCCACTGACAACCAACAATGGATTCATGGTCATCCTTAGACTCTTAATTCCAGACATTTATTGAATTCAAATTCCACCATCAGCTGTGGAGGGATTCAAACCCAGGTCCCCAGAATGTTATCTTGGTCTTTGGATTAACAGAGGTATTAACACAATACCACTCGGCCATTGTCTCCTCATTGATTGAAAGTGAAGAGAAATATACTCGTCAAATATTCCACAATTTAAAATCACCCATTAATATATCGAGCACTTTCATCACAACAAACAAAGTAGCCATCTTTTATTAAATTACAACTGAACTTTGTGACTAACTAAGTCCTTTGGGTTTACATTAACAGATCAAACAATCTAACAGTGTTTAGTCCTGCACGCAAGTGAAACAGAAGCAACAAGTTAATGATTAGAAATCTAATCATTCGTAACGCCTGTTTTTCTCAAGATACCTTCTTCCTGTCATCAGTATCGCTAATGTGAACACTTGGGCTTTCAGCTTGATTGTGCTTGAGAGTCATTTGTTGCATTCTTTAAAAAAAATATTTATCAAAATACAAATAGAATGACCTATGTTACAAGGTCAGCTCCTGTTTATAAACTCGTGTGTTGTTTGCAGTCAGGCTGCAGCTCTAATTAGATTCAAGAATACACTAAAAGCATGAAATGCTTGTTGCACACACTGTGTTAACCTTAAGACACTCAACCATACAGCACTTAATTACTGATGCCAGGCAGAGAGGAAATATCCAACTTGAAATTACTTTTTACAACGTACATGAATGGAAAGTGCTCAAAGGACACAGACTCAGTAGCTGGAGTTTATAAAAGGAAAACAAAAACATTGTCATAGCAGCCCTCCTGCCTTCAGCTCTAATGTGGTCTATCTTCACCAGGCCACACCCCATCTCTGTTTCCGTGCTTGTTTAAAACCTGCTCCAACCTGAACTTTCTCCGTTCTGGCAGCAGGTCTTACCCTGATAAATGAACTCTGATTCTCTCTCCACAGAACACAGCAGTCCGCAGGGATTTTAGATGTAGGAGCTGATGTAGGCCATTCAGCCCTTTGGGCCAGCCCTGCCATTTAATGGGGTAGCAGCTGCTCTGATAGTTCTCAACTCCACTTTCCTGCCTTTACCCCATAACTTTTGATTCTGTTACTGGTTAAAAATCTATCTCAGCCTTGAAAATACTTGATATGGAGGTGCCGGTGTCAGACTGAGGTGGATAGAGTCAGAAGTCACACGGCGACCCAGCCTGGACAGCCCTTTGTGGTATAGAATTATGCAGGTTCATACCCTTCTGAGAGAGGGAAATTCCTCCACAACTCTGTCCTAACTGGGTGACCCCTGTCCTAGAGTCCTCTGCAAGGGGGAATCTACCTCTCCGCATCGACCCTGGCAAATCAGTAAGAATCTTACTGGATTCAACAAGGTCTCCTCTCATTCTTTTAAACTTTGGTGACTATGAGTCCACCCTATGAAACCTCTCCTCATGAGAAATTCCCTCTGTTCACAGGATCAACCCACTGAACCTTCTCTGGACTACTTCCAATGCCAATATCGCTTTCCTTCAATAAGGAACCCAAAACTGTTCCAGCTGTACTCCAGCTGTGATCTGACTAGTGCCATGTGATATGTTAACAAGAGGCGGCATGGTGGCTCAGGGGTTAGCACTGCAGCGTCACAGCACCAGGGACCCAGGTTCAATTCCAACCTCGGGCAACTGTCTGTGTGGAGTTTACACATTCTCCCTGTGTCTGTATGAGTTTCCTCTGGGTGCTCTGGTTTCCTCCCACAGTCCAATGATGTGCAGGCTAGGTGGATTGGCCATGCTAAATTACCCGTAGTGTTCAGAGGTGTGTGGGTTATGGGGGGATGGGTCTGGGTGGGATGCTTCAAGGGGCAGTGTGGACTTGTTGGGCCCAAGGGACTGTTTCCACACCGTAGGTAATCTAATCTCCTTATTTTTATGCTCCATTCCCTTTGAAATAAAGGCCAACATTCCATTTACTTTCCCTAGTGCCTTCTGAAGTTGAATGCTAGTTTTTTGCAATTCATGTGCTAGGGCACTCAAATCCCTCTAAGCAGCAGCTAATTTTTCCAATTAAATAATATTCAACTCCTCTATTCTTCCTGCCAAAGTGCATAACCTCACCTTTTCCCACATTGTACCCCATCTGCCAAGTATTTACTTGCTCCCCTAGCTGGTCTATATCACTCTTAAGAGCCTGTTTGCTATCTTAATCTCTTACCTGTCCACCTATTCATTTATCATTGCAAACTCAGCTACAACACAATCAGTTCCCTCATCCAAATCATTTCTAGATGATGTAAATAACTGTGGCCTCTGTACTAGCCCCTGTGGCACTCCAATAGGTACAAGTTGCCATCCTGAAAGTGCCACCCTCATCACAAGCTTCCATCTTCTACTACAATTCCAATCCTCTATCTTTGTTAATGTACTTCCCCTCAACAACATAAGTTCTTGTCTTATTAAATAACCAAAAATGTGGCACCTTATGAAATGCTATTTGGAAATCCAAGTATATTGGTTACTACTTGTTCCACTTTATTGAACCTGCTTGTTACTTCTTTGGCACCACATCCACCACTTACACTCCCTCCAGCGCTGTCACTCTGTGGCAGCAGGGTGTACCATCTGTGAAGTGAGCTGCCATATCGAACCAAGTGTCCTTCGCCGCACTTTTCACAAACACTCCCATTGAGAATGGCAAGACATGCAGGCACAAGGGAATACCACCAACCTGCAACTTCCCCTCCAAGACATACAGCACCCTGGGTTGCAAATGGATCATCGTTTATTCATTGTCGCTGAATCAAAATTCTGGAACTCCTTTGCTCATGACAACGTAAGTGTATCTCGCTGCAGGGAATGCAGTAATTCAAGAAGGCAGCTCATTGCCACTTCCTCCAGGGCAATTAAAGGTGGGCAGCAAATGCTGAGATGGCCAGTGATGCCCACATCCTGTGATTGGCAAACAGAGGGCAATGTGGAAATGTGTGAACTTGTCCATTTTAGCAGAAACAGTTTTAAAAAAATGAAGAATATTATCTTACAGTTAAGAGTTTGCAGAGCTCTGGGATGCAGAGGGATCTGGGTGTTCAAGTGCATGAATTGCAGAAGATGAGCATACAGCTAAAGCAAGTAATCTGGAAAGTTCATGGAATGTTACGAATTATTGGGAGGGGAATTGAAAGCAAGAGAAGGGAGATTACATACACACACAGTTTTTCACACACCCACCCACCCACCAACACACCCACCCACTCTTTGTCAAACAGTCGTCCTTACATACTTTCTCACACACACACATATTATCCCTCACATACCCACTCACTTCTTTACACACATTCCATCTCATGTACCCACCCACCCATCCACATACTCTCTCACTCTCACACATTTTCTCTCTCTCTCTAACACAAACACACACACACACACACACACACACACACACACACACACACATTCCTTCATATGCTCTCACCCTCTCACACGCCAAACAGCTCCTCACACACACACTCTCACACATACACTTTCATTCTCTCCCACAAACTTTCCCTCCGTCGTGTTCCTCAGACCTCCTTTCCTTGCCTTCCTGACCTCAGTCCATTGAGACCTCAGTGCCTGTGAGCAGGAAAGACGCATTATCACCCATTGCACTCACCAACTCTCAGCTGTTCCCCTGACTCATGCACAGCCATCTTCCTAACCTGCTGAGCAGTTTTTCTGCCCTCACAAATACCCTCCACGTGCACTGCCTAGCAGACTCACTGACCCTTCCAGCATCCAGGGCTCAGGCTAAATGAAGGTAGAGATGTTTGCACAGCTCTCTCAATTAGAGGCCTTTTCCCTGCTGCATTTTCAATCAGCAGCAAATGGGGTTAAACAAAGTGGTTTCTGATTGGAGGAGCATTTCCTTTCCGAATCTGCCCAGGGACCTACCTGTGTTTGGAACACGAGTGCATGTTTAATAGAATGGTTTACATTCTGATCATTCTATTGTGTTTCTGAATTCCGAATCCAGCTCCCAAATTTCATCTAGAATTTCATGTCATACTCCAAAAGCTTTCGAGACATCCAAATATTTCGGCCAGGCACGATCTCAGTCTTTCAGAAAATGTTGGCCAGTACCTTATTTGGTATCTTGCTGAGCACTTATGTGTATTTAAGACTACAATCGATAGATTCTTGATCAGTTGGGGAATCAAAGGTTATGGGAAAAGGGCAAGAAAGCGGATGGGAGGAATGTAGGATTAACCATGACTCTACTGAATGGTCGAGCAGACTTGAGGGGTCGAATGGCCTACTCATGCTCCTATTTCTTATGATCTTTCATGCAGACAATGATCCAGCTTTGATCTTAGCCATTAATTCCATTATTTGATCATTGATTAATGCAAGAATTATCCTACCCAGGGCTTGTTCTGCTACTTTACATGCTGTGAATCAGCTTGATTCTAGTTTAGCAATTCATTCCACATGCTCTCATGGCATTCTCAGTGTTTTCAGGCTTCATTCTTTATCTCATTTCACAGCAAGCTCTTGTGACCTTATCTGAGCCTGAAGCTTCAGGTTTGGGCCTGTCTCTGGCCCTCTGTTGGCTTGGAAGGTTCATTCATAATGTGGCCATAACCATCGATATGCCTGCTGCAGATGTTTGATATGGAGTGTCTCCCTCTAGCTACAGTTCTCAGTGACAGGCCTGGTCACCTGTTTCAGGAAAGTCTGAATATTGAGACACACGTAAGCACGTATTATGTCTCTCTCATGGGGAAGGCTCTAAGTCCTTCTTTCATACCATTAGGTTTATAGTGGTCAAGGCAAATAAAGACATCATTATCATTGTATATAACCTTCCATCATGGCAGGTGTTATTCTAGTGCCTCTTTTGAATAATTTGAAATAATCTTTTACAGTGTTATCCATTTTACTATAATTGATCTCTATCCTTTACAGTGACAAGTTAGAAAACTATTTGATGAAGAGTCTAGGCCCGAAACGTCAGCTTTTGTGCTCCTGAGATGCTGCTTGGCCTGCTGTGTTCATCCAGCTCCATACTTTATTATCTTGGATTCTCCAGCATCTGCAGTTCCCATTATCTCAGAAAACTATTTGGCCACTTTTCACAACTGTACTCCTTTCTAATTGCCTCTTATGTTTGTTATTTTTTCCAGTGGCTCCCCTCTATATCTTTTGACAAACATTTCCATTCGCTTTACACTTGTGTCACGTTATATTTTTTCTCCTCATTTCCTTCACAGGGTCACCAGCTAAGCCATCATTTATTGCCCATCTCTATGTGTGTTTGAGAAAGCAGTAGTGGTGAGCTGTATCATTGAAGCATTGATGCCTGAGGTCATTGTATCCACTAGGCTGTTGGAAAGGGATTGTTTGGATTTGAAGTCAGCAATGAATCATTGAATCTGTATAGTGTTGAAGCAGGCCACTTTGTTCATTGAGTCCACACCTACCCTCTGAAGAGCATCCCATCCAGACCCACCCCTACCCTATCTCTGTAACCCGCCATTTCCCATGGCTAATCCATCTAGCCTGCAGATCCCTGAACACTACGGGCAATTCACCTACCCTGCACATATTTGGGCTGTGGAAGGAAACCAGAGCACCTAGAGGAAACGCATGCAGACACGGGGAGAATGTGCAAACTCCACACAGAGTCACCAGAGGGTGGGTTCAAACTCCAGTCCCTAGTGCTATGAGGCAGCTGTGCTAACCACAGAGCAAGGTGTGAGCAATAAATGACTGCTAAGCTGATGAGATTCATATCCCATGAATGAATTGAGAAGAAGAAATATAATGTGATGTAAGTATGAAGCAAATCAAAATGTTTGTCAGAATTCAGAGAGAGGAGCCGCTGGGAAAAATCGGTGACATCTTAACCAATGACAATAGTGAAATTCTTGAAACTTGGTTTGGGTGAAATCACCTGATACCCTTGTTTTTACAGGTGCTACACATTACAGGTTTGGAAGTTGTTGTTGAAAGCGTTTTGGTGAGTTGTCACAGTACATCTTGTAGACAGTACCATTATGACCACTGTATACCAGTGATAAGGGAATGAATGTTTAACATAGTGGATCAAGTGTCAATTAAATGAGCTGTACACATGGAGAGATTCTGTCACATTCCTAATCTGTGGTTTATAAAGCTTTGAGAGTCAGGAGGTGAGTTTCCCAATCTCATATCTGCTTTTGCATCCTCAATATTTCATGTGGCTTGCTCAGTTATGTTCCGGTAAGTGGTGAACCATCATGAATGTTTATGTTAAGGGATGCAGCACTTGAATCTGAAGGGAAGATAGTCTTTCTTTGGCATGTTTGTTCATTTGTCACTCATCATCCCCAACAGGAACATTATCCAATAATGCAGAATGTGGGCATTAACTGCTTAGTATCTGAGAAGTTCTGAAACAAACTGGGTGCTGTGCTAATATCAGTGAATATCCCAAGTCTGATCTTCCAATGGAAGGAAGGTCATTGCTTAAGCATCTGAACTCAAGGAAACTTTTCTTCTATTAATTCACAATTTCCTTTTTACTTAAATGTGATGTGGGCATCTTTGGTTTGGCCAACGTTTGTTGCCTATCCTGAGTTGCCCTTAAGGTGGTGGGTGGTGGTGAGCACTCCTCTTGAGCAAGAGCAATCCATTTAATGTACATACAGAAAATACCCTGAGGGAGGGAACTCCAGGATATTGACCCAGTGAGTGAAGGAATGGTGATATATTTCCAAATCAGGGCATGGAGTGGTTTGGAAGGAAACTTGCAGGTGGTGGTTTTCCTAAGTTTCTGCTGTCCTTGTATTCTAGATGGAACTGGACATGGGTTTGGAAGGTGCTGTCTATGGAGCTTTGGTGAGTTATTATAATGCATCATGTATATGATACACATTGCTGCTACTGAGTGACAGTGATAGAGTGAACACAGATGCAGTGTCAATCAAGTGGGCTGCCTTGTTGCATATGGTGTCAAAAGTCTTCAGCATTATTAGACCTGCATCCATCCAAGCAAGTGGGGAGCATTCCATCACACTCCTGCCTTGTGCCTTGTAGATGGTGGGCAGGCTCTGGGGAGTCAGGAGGTGAGTTACTCACTGCGGAACCCCAAAGCTCTTGTAGTGAATGTGACTAGTCCAGTTCAGGGTGTTGATGGTGAGGGATTCAGGAATTGTAGCCATTGAAATGTCACGGTGGTTAGATTATTTCTTGTTACAGATGGTTAGTGCCTTGAACTGGTGCAGTGCAAATGTTACTCGCTAAGTGTCGGCTCAAAGCTACATCTTATCCAGGTCTTGCTACATTTGGACATGGGCTGCTTCAGTATCTGAGTCGTGAAAAGTACTGAATGTTGTGCAATTGTCAGTGAACATCCCCACTTCTGACCTTGTGATGGAGGGAAAGTTTTTGATGAAGCTGAAGATGGTTGGGCCTCGGACACTACCCTGGTGAACAGCTGCAGAGAGGTCCTGCAGCGAAGATGACTGACGTTTAACAACCTTTAATTATCTTCCTTTGTTCCACGTACAACTCCAGCCAGCAGATTCTCCCCACTGCCTCCCAGTTCCTACTGGCTATAGTTTTGCAAGGGCTTCTTGATGTCAAAGGCAGTGACACCTCGCTCTAGAGTTCAGCTGTATTGATGCCAGTGCATAATTTACAGGCTTTCATTGCCTAGGAGAAGATGGTGATGAGCCATCTTCTTGAATGCAAGCAAGAGCTTTGCTAGGCCATTTAAGGCAGAGCTTCAGAATGGATGGCAGCTGCTTTTTCCTCATGGGTTTATCTGCTGCTGGAATATTACATCAGTGTTGAGCTATGGATTGGGAAATTAGCAAAGAACTAAATAAAGGGCATCCATCAGTAAAATGAATTATATCCTGGCTGCTTGTTATAACTTATAGCAAAGCCAGTTTCTGAATTGTTAAAAAGATTTGATTAAATCAAAAGTAAATTTGCATTTGGCTTACAAAGAAGCAATAAAGATCTGAAAGTTCCCAGGTTTAACCGGCGGCCTGTAATAGATCAAGTGATCTTAGTTAGCTAGTGTTAAAATTGGTCTGTATTTTCCTGGATGGAGAAGTAAAGCACATTTCTCAACCCACCACCTCCACTCTGGACTGCTATGACAAGAAAGCATTTATATAGACATTAGGAAACATACTCAAACGTGCCATCTTGTCCACCATGTTCAAACAGTGGAAACATTTAACATAAGGGACAGTCGCAACACCATTAAGAACTTGGTTAGAGACTGAAAAAAACTGTAGATGCTGGAATCCAAGGTAGACAAACAGGAAGCTGGAAGAACACAATAAGCCAGGCAGCATCTGGAGGAAAGGAGCAGCTAAGGAGCAGTTCTGGGTATTGCCCTTCTTCAACTGGTAATACCTGAATCGTTGACTGCTCCTTTCCTCCAGATGCTGCCTGGCTTATTGTGTTCTTACAGCTTCCTGATGGCTGATTGACAGGAAACAGAGCAATGGTGAAAGTTTGAAGTTAACTGGATGAATGTATATCGTGAGAGTGCTGTACGTGATGGTATTCATAGAATAAATACTGTGGAAACAGGCCATTTGGCCCATCAAGTCCACACAGCCCATCCAAAGGGCATCCCACCTAGATCCACACCTCTATCCTAACCCTGTAAATCTGAATTTCCCATGGCTAATCCAACAAGCCTGCACATCCCTGGAGACTATGGACAATTTAGCCTGGCCAATCCAGCTAGCCTGTACATCTTTGGATTGTGGGAGGAAACCCATGCAGACTTGGGGAGTATGTGCAAACTCCACACAGTCACCTGATGCTAGAATCAAACCCAGGTCCCTGGCGCTGTGAGGCAGCGCTGCTAACCATTGAATTGATTTCATAGATTTAAGTCATTGTCCTAAATCAAACGTGCACAGCACAATTTTGAAATTTACAGATGAGAAAACTTCAAGCTATTGTATACTATAAGGATACTACAGCCCTCAATACAAGACAGACAGGGTGGTGTGGACAATGGCAGATGAGGTTAAATACAGAGAAGTAAGAAGTGCTACACTTTGGAAGGAAGCAGAGGCGATATAAGAGGTAACAATTCTAAAATGATGATAGGAATAGTGGGATGTACACAAATCGTTGACGGTGGTAACCAGATGGTTAGTAAGGTATTTGAGTTTATGGGCTTTATAAGTAGAGCCATAGAGTACTAAAGCAAGGAACTTATGGTGAACCTAAATAAAATATTAGCTTGGCTTCAGCTAGAGCATTATATCTAAATTCACATTTTAGAATGTAATGTGAAGGTACTTGAAATGGGATTTATAAAAATACTTCTGGGGCATGAAACTTCAGTTCACTGCATATATTAGCAAAGCTGGGTCTGTTTTCTGTGGAGAGTCTAGGAGAAGTTTGGTAAATGTGTTCAAAATCATTAGGGGCCAGGCCAGGTAAGGTAAGGAGAAACTGCTCATTGACAGAAGGGTTAGAAACTACAGATTGCAAGTTGAAATGTGGAGGCAGGTTCAATTTTGCATTTCAAAAACAAAGAAAATATTTTCACAACCACAGAGAAAAGGCAGGAAAGAGATCATTGCTGAGGAGCTGAGAGAAAGTTGGAACAGGCAATGGGCTGAATAGTCTCTGTGCAGCAACTGTTGATTCTACTATTACCTGATTCAGTCCCCTGGTAACCAATTCTCTGTTTAAAGGTGGAGGTGCGAACTGAAGTTGAGTGCAATTTGCCCCACTAACAATTCTTATTTGGGTCAGGTTTCAGTGTCTGGATATTCAACGTGGAATTTCACTGAGAACTCCAGATGAGTGAAAAACTAGTGAAAATCTGAAAATGCCAGTGGTAGACACAGCAGACTCTTATAAAGTAATAAGATCGAATCAACTTACATAAAATGATGCTAACACAAAGTACACAAATGTAGCCCATTTTATTGGTAACTCAATGCATGTTTAACATATGTAGAAAATACTTCAATCAGAAGACAAGCTACTTTGGAAACCAAAGACAATAAAACAGTGAATTACAAGATAAAACAGTTTCATCACAATGGACCCCTTTTCCCAGTTTAAAGTTAGTATTATGAACTTTTTTTAAATAACTATAATCTCTTTATCTTTTGTTAAATTTATTATTTTACAATAACCTCTACAGTTTAACTGCCAGACTACCATAGAAAAATCAATAATTTCTATGAGCTGCCTACACATTACATGTGATAATCACATAGCTATATCAAAAAGTAAGAAACTGCAGTTCATACAAGAACTAGAGTAGCAAATAACATTATACAAACCAGTCAAATAACCTATTATAGCAATATCAATGATACAAGCCAAGTATGCTACTAACAATTGTTGCATTCGCTACAATCATACTATTAAAAAAACACTAAAGTCCACCCACATATGATTAGCATTAGTAAATGCAGACACATACAGCAAAATAATGAGAACATGCTCCAGCCAACAGTAAATAATGACACACCCATATGTAACCATATATAAGTCAACCCTATAAATAGACACTGTTGATATAGATTTTAAAGAGACAGTGCTTTTACAGCCCTACACAGGTTATGTGAAACAGAAAACTCCTGGAAAATTGTGTCTGAATCAGCGCAGTAACCTTCAATTCCTGGAAATACTCAGTCAAGCTTGAATCAAATTTATCAGATTTGTTTTCAAATAAAGAAAATCAACATTTAACTACATAATTAGCTTGAAGTTATCCATGATTAATGTTGGTTTAAATTCCAATCCCTCCATCCTCCTCTTCTAAAGAAGCAAGCAAGCTGCATTTTTATTCAAAGGTGGCTGTGACAAAGGTTCATCAGGTGCTATTTAAATTCCATGTCAATTGTCTTAAATACAACCAGTGTGGGCCTCCGACTATCTCTTTAAATGTACATTTTAGATACTAAATGACTTACACAGGATACAGATGGTCTCCTTACAAAACATTGACAAAAAATTTGTTACAAAGTAGTACATAAAGGTGCGAGGACACTGGCAAAAGTTTACCTACAGGTCTATTCCACCTGTTTTTATGGTCAAAACCAGTGTTATTCCTTGGGCAAATGTTTTCATAAATAAAACTAAACTTCCAAAATTTTGCATTTTGCTCCATCCCAAAGCAGGTTTAGCCACAAGAATCCAGAACTGGGCAGAAGTCTAATATGGTGAGACTCTCCATTGGCAACATTTGATAATTAGTGACAGCAGAAACTCAACCCTTCATTAGTACTTTGCTGTGCTGTTAACTGGGGCTACTCCTTCGGAAGTGGAGTATCCTACTTTGTGGACAGGATAAAAAAAACAACTACATCTCAATCTACAGCAAGTGCATTTCCCATTCACAGGGTGTGAATCATTAATTGACAGCAATGATTTAAAAGGTGCTTAGCTGTAGCTTTTAAAACATGTTTTTCTTTAAGCTCACGTGTACGAATGTTGGTTTCGAAAAATAAATGCGCCATTTTACAAGGTCAAATGCACTTCACTGAACCAACAAGATAAATGTAATACAGCAAGACTACGAAATGCTACACCATGACAGCACTTTGCAGAGTCTTGGGACAGGTAATGGGGAACATGTGGCTCAGTAGAAATCCAATACAAAGTCCCAGAGTGTCAATATATATTTAGTTTCCCTGGATTCCAGATGGTACGGCATCTAAACGGGGCGTGAAGGGTTATAACAGTTAGTAGCTTTCAGCAATTGGTCAAAATAGATTTTTCATGAAGTAAAAATACTCAACAGTAGTGAAATTTTAAGTAAGTGTCACCAGATTTATGAGCACCACTTTACCTCACTACAACTGTATCAGTGAACAGCATTAGCCAACTCAATGCACTATAAGTCTACTGTACAGATTTTGCTGGCCTATGGAGCTCTGTCCACTCAGCTGGAATTGTGCACCTGCATGCCATGAACCGAATACAAAACAGGATTCACACAAATATTGTGCTCAGCTTAGAGAGAACAATATTCTTTCCGAAACTAATAGGTTCATCCTCACACCTTGGTTTGCATTATACAAACGCAGCTTGTGGGGACTGGAAAGTACAGGCCTCAACATTCTTGACATCTAAAAGTTCCAAAAGGTGGAGCACTCTAAAAATGCTGTACAAATATTTACCTGGTTATAGAAGCACTGGTGGAATGTTTGTTTCTTGTTAGAAATTTAATTTTTTTCAAAAAAACATCTGAACCAGCAGGCTAGTGTATTTCTGTAAACCCTCACATTTCTACCAGTTTATCATTTTATAATGCTGGTATTGCGCGAGATAAATTCTAATGTAGATCTGTGCTCTCCAAACATATGCACAGGAATAATGCCTTTCCTACAGAAACACCCACAAAACACCATCTCCCGGTCAACCTTGAAACGAGACAGGTTTTACAACACCAGAGGTATTTGACAGAGACATTTTCTAAAAGCCATTTCTCTGGGAGATTGCCAGGTGCACATCAACTCCTTGCAACCTTATTAAATCAGGGCATGAAATAAGAGTTAAGAAGGGAAACAAGAAGAAAAAATGGCTTTCATAAACACTTTCAACACCAAGTAAGGGAAGTAGTGTAGGTAGTACTTTCCTTTCAAATACAGAGTGGAGCAGAGCAGCTGTTTGCAAACAAGAATGTTAGCTTGTTGGAATGAATAGCAGATTGTTTTTTAAAGTTGTAAGATAAGATTAGCAAATACTTTGCATATCTGTTAAGCAATACCACTTATTCCATGCCCTATAAATGAGGCAGAATAAATAGGCTTTTCTTTGGTGTGATGAACATGTGCTTTACAGGCAATTTGCCTGCATGAAGCCAAAATCTGGGTAGTCGCCTTTCAAAGGGTTTACTCAGACAGCATCCTACTGCCACAAGGAATATTAGCATCCATAAACTATTGAAAAATAAAATTTAAAAAATTACACATCGAGAAGAACCACAACCACCTAAAGCTAATTGCACATAATTTTCCTCATCTGAAAATCCATTAAACAAACCAAAACACTGCACTATCCTCACATAAGTACAATATGCTCAGCCATACCATTGTAACTTAATAATAAGGTAAAAATCAAAAGGAACTGAAGTTCAGAAGACAGTACATGGATACATGCATTTTCACATTCTAAGTAGCTTGCTGCATTAAAAGGAGCATAGTTATATGTGCCAAATGAAAATAAAAATTTAAAACTTCAAAACAGAAACAAGAATACTGTTTCAAATTCCATCTCCCTTTCTTAAACTAAAACAAACTTCAATTAAAATACTCAACTGATTTTTTAAAAAAAAGACAAACTTAAACGCTTTAAAGTCTGTTTCAACAGCACGATACCCTTTCCTGTGCTACCCTCCCATCACTTTGTTTTGTATTCCCGAGAGGCCTTCTATGCACACACAAGTCCAAATGATCTAACTGTAACAACTTGGGATTCTCTAAAGCACAGTGTAAAAGTTTTAATTTAATGTACTATGTAAAAATCTGTTAAGGCACTAACTAGGGGAAAGAACTCATCAAATAAGCCCCCACAACATTCACACCTGTGCAAAAGCTGAGTCAAAGAATTACTCCCATCCAGAACACACGGATGATGCCTGTTCTGCAACCACTTTTTTTCAAACACAATTACTTCTTCATCAGTGCTATAACATTTAATAAAGTTCCAAAAATGTATCCAAAGACACTGCATGTACATTCCAACATGTTCCAACCTAATTTCTTTTAAATTGACAGGTTTAAAAAAAATCCCTCTGGGGTGATCAGGAACTAAATTTTGAGTTACAAAAAATACAGAATTCAAGTATCATAATTTACATTTTTGATCAGACTGTTGTTGCTAGTTCTGTTGAAACTGTAAGAGTCACATGTCTGCTTCTGCAGCTCTGATGCTAAAGCTGTATTAGTTGTTGGAACTAATTGAACTAGTCCTATACATAAATAGGATATTATGGCAGTAATGTCATGGCAAATTACACAAGCATAACTGACATAACTCAATGCCACAGGCACTAGTGATTGAAAGTCTATACAGTGAGCAGATGTGTAACACACCTTCAAATCTGCATGACACACTAAAGATACCAACAAATTAGGCAGGGGAGGGATCAAAATGGCTCTGGAACATGATGTGGAATAGGATTTAAACACAGTTTTAGGGTGTGTGCATGCATTTAGTTATTTTATATTACAAATCAGCACTATTGATGCCCAAATGAAATCTACACAGCGCAGAAAAGGCTCTAGCAGTGATGTAGGTGCCAGAATAACCTTAAATCCCTGGGCTCTGAGTAATGGCATAGTATGTGCTGTACAATTAAAATAAACACCTGTCCTCCACAGGTTTAAAGTATGGGTGACTTGGAATAGTTTACTCAATATCTAATAATACAGCAGTGACCATATTTGTCCACCATTTCTCCAGCTTCCAATTCATTTTAGGAAGCTATTCATCCTCAACAATTCTACGACGAACTACGAAGAACATACAAGCAAGTGAAATTTACGTAAGCAACTGCTTAAATTTATGCTCACTGAAAAGTAACTAAATGGTTCTTAAACATGTAGCTTTAAATAAAGCTCACTAATCCTGTATGGACGACAGCACCAGATGATTGAAATGTTCAACTGAATCACTTCTCAGAAGAGCAAGTAGATGTTTTCATTTCTTATTTTCGTGCTTAATTACATATACTGTCCAGAAACCAATACTTTAAGAAATATAGATTAATAGAAAATTAATGTTGCAACAAAACTCCAAAAAATGTGACATTTCAAACTATTTTACACACTATTCAAAAGTAATTTACCTTTAATTTTGAAGCCCTCTCAAATGTTCCAAAATACAATAAAACAGTGATATGCTTAAAGATTAAGGAGTTATGCAAGTCAGAATTTGTTTAGGCTTCAACTTTTCAATCTAAATTATGCATCCATTACTTGTCATTTTATTATGTAATAGGCCTAGAAAAATGCATTATTTAAATTTCCTAAGCAATAGTATTAACACTTCGAGCAGCATAAACCTATTTCAAGTAGCAGATTCATCAGTGTGTTCAGGCAAAGAGCTGGCAAAAGTAAAGCAACAGTACATTTAAAAACAAACAACATTTCTGTTGGTTCTGAAAATTATTTCCAAATCATTGTAAAATATTTAAAATGTGGTCTATTTCCAATATCCTTTTTTTCTTTAAAAAAGGGTTAAAAACCAAGTCTCCTCACTGCTGGATGCTCTGCAGACTTGTGACCCAGTTCAGAAGCAAAACATGACACCACAGAAGAGTCCTGTCAAATGGAATGAAGTGCACTCCTCCTTCATACAAAACTGGATTTGTCTAGATCTCTTACAGTAGCACAGCACATTTGCAAATAAGGAAGCTACAGATAAGAATACTGATTTATTTTAGTGGGACTGAGCGGATAACCAGCATAAAGAGTAGGTGCCCTGGAAGCATTAATGTATGACTGGGTAGCAAATGGATGCTGGTATTGACTGGGAGCAACGCTGGCAGATGGCAGAAGACTTGGGCCCATGCTGACTGGCACCTGTTGGAGGAGACTGGTTGGATGAGCTGTGTACGTGGCTTGTTGCATGGCATGTCTCGATGAGCTTTGTTGGTTCAGAAGATGGGCCATGGAGCTGGAGGTTGCCAACGCAGCAGCAGTTGGTGTGTAGGTATACATGTGGGGTTGCCCTGAAAGGTGCGTAGGGGCTGATACAGCTGTCAGGTGAGGGTGAACTCCTGGATGAGTGGGACTATTATGCTGGAAAGAGTAAGGAGGTTGAGCAAGAGTTGGTGTCACGTATGCCTGTTGCCTGCGGGGAGCAGGATTCACACTTCGCTCTTGAGAGACGGATTGCTGGGCCTAAAAGAAACAAAAAAGAGAAAATGATTTTTTAAAAGATAACATTTTGTTTTTTTTGCTCATAAAAATGTACATAAAGTGGTTTTCCAAAAAAAAAAATCAGACTCTCCAGATCCTTTTGGATGATGACTTTTTCCAAAATCAAAAGCACTAGTGGATACTGTGAAGAACCAACTAAATCTGGAAACTGAATAACACAGACCATCGGTACAGAGGTTCTGAAAAACTATTATAAGCAAGCTTCAGTAAGGTGATGGCTAAGATGTTATGATCCTTTATTTCTCAAGCTGACTATTTTGCATTTTAGTGGCTGGAAAATTGCAGGCTGGCGAGCTGCAGAAAAGTTGCAGGCAGTGTTCCTGGTTTATACATTCTTAATAAATATAGGAAAAATGATATTAATCAGTGGATCTTTCAAGATAGTATGGGTTGCGAACTCCAAGACAGTGATGGCTGCCAAGAAGCTCGGGTGTGATGGCCGCTTGAATGCTAACAGGTGAGACCATGTGTTTTGTCTACTGCTGGCCATCGCTGAATGGACAGGCTTTTGAAGCTTGAATGCATTTAAAACCCTGCAGTTTAAACAATTCCCACCACAGCAAATTTCTTCTAAATGTCTGTTTAAGCTCAAGAGCTAATCCCACCACTCGACCAATGCCACCCCATGCCACCCAGGAGTCAAAACACACCCCCATCTTTCCCCAAAATCAGGGGTTCAAAAAGCAAAACAACTCTGACTGCTACTTCCAAGAACTGAGACACAACCCTGCCTCTCCAAGCACAGGAGCTCAATTACATTTCACCTAGGGACTCAATACATCCACTCCCACCCTGAAGCTAAAACTCATTTGCTCCCACCACAAGGCCAGAACTGCCTTCCACCTCCAGCCCCAGGCAGAAACCATTACAGTGGTTTAGAAGTATTTGGATGTGCACAGCTAAGGCATAAATATGGAGCGACTGCAGGAAAATGGAATCAGAATAGTTAGGCACTTGTTTTTGACTGGTTCAGACTCGATAGGCAAAAGACCTTTTTCTATACTGTTGATCAAAAACCACAAATCAATGCCCTCTAGTTCAAGCTAGCAAATAGGATCTGCTTTTCTTTGTGTCTAGATTATATGAACTTGTCATGAATCTTGTACACCTGAATTAAATCTGTGCTCAATCTCCCTTGCTCGAACACCAGCTTCGTCGATCCAACATTGTAGCTTTAGTTTCATTTTTGCCCTTAATCTTTTACTTTTCAATGGTCTGCCATCACAGGTAGTTTGTGGTCGCTTTTCACAGCATATATTTGTCCTGGACTTTATTGATCGTTGCCGATAAACGACAGAATAACAATACAACTGATGTGAAACACCATTCCAGCTAAACTGCGCAGCAGCCTGAAGAACTTACTATGCAGGCCGTATATAAGTTGGTTTATGCAAGTTGATGCACATACAGCCAAAACAAAAATTTAAATGGTGCACCCAGACAAATCGGCTGTACACCGCACAACATGTTTAAGGGCACGTGGATTACATTTGTTTGCAATCTCCACTCCAGTTAACCCTGGTTTCATTCTAATCTTCATAAAGACAGCTTTATTTTCCCTGATATATTATGGACTAAGTATTTCCCAACCTTTATCTTAAAAGTTATTTTTAAATTTTCTTGCTGTTTTTCTCCCTAAATAAAATTGTGTACTGATCTTACAACTAAACAGAATAATTACATACCTGACTAAGGTTCAGAGGCTGCCGCTGACGGTATGTGGTTGGTGTTGTTGAGCTTGAAGTCTGACCACTCACAGGCATGCCTGTTTTCGCCTTATAAACATTCGAGAAAAAGCCTAAAGGGCATAAGAAATTCAAAGGTGAGCGCACAAGGCAAAACATAAATAAAACATGCTATATTTCAGTCCTCTTCAAGGTGAGGAGCAAAATTCTGGTGCGCCTAGCAGACAGAAAGGAAACAAACAAACGCCCATAAGTATAATTAAATAAAACTAATGCAGATCTACAATAAATTAAATAAATAAATCCAAAGTAACAAATTGGTCTCATCTTTGCAGAAATTGAGTTCCCATCGGATTCATGATTGCACAAAAGGTATTTCAAAGTCCCACATTAATGTATGGGTATACAGTGGAATTGAAATTCAGTTATAAATCTGGAGTTGAAAGCTAATCTCAGTAAAGGTGGGCACTAAGCTATTAACAATTGTTACAAAAAATCCATATTGTTCATAAATGTCCTTTAGGTAAGGAAATCTGCTGAGCTTAGTAGTTTGGTCTTCATATCACTGCAGATCCAGTGATGTAGCTGATTTCACAGATGGGCAACAAATACTGGATGTGCCAATGACATCCACATCCCACAAAGGGATCAGAACAGAAAAATGTATCAGACAATCAAATGAATACAACATCCACTTTAAATTATTTTTCCACCAGATGAATGTAGCTGAATCTTGTCAATGCTTCAAGACAAGTCCTTTCTGACCTTTTCCTGTTAATATTCTATGGTTCCTGAATTTCATGTGGGAAAGGAAATATTTTCTTTCCATTGGTAATTAATGCCTTTCATATGAGGGAAAGAGGGATTAAATCTCTCAGGAACGTCCAATGCTACTGCCAAACGGAATGAGTGTACAATAGTACTCCACGTCAGTATTTTAGTACGAGCGATGTTTAGATGCATTACAATAAGCTTTTCAAACCAAACAAGTGTGGATGTTTGCATTTCAAAGGTTAAGAATGGTAACACATCCAACTAAAAATAGAGATGATTACTTCATCAGTGCCAGCCGTTGAGGCCACATTTTAAAGGAAGGGAGACAAAAATAATTTCAAGGTGAGACGGTGAAAAGAAAGGAACCTCAATTTGTACATGTTTGAAACACTAATACGAAGGTTGGAAAATTGATTTGATTTCAATGTCTCTCAATATCAGTTTGGTTGAGGAAGCTCAGATGGCAAAACCAGTTATATGTTTAAGTACTTGAATTTTTAGTCATTGCAGAATAAATTCTGAAGCAAAGATAAACTGATCCAACTAAGATTTTCATTGCTGGAAGCACTGTGGTACACAGTTATACTCCTACCTGACAAACTGTTGCTTTCTCCCATACTGTCACTGACTTGAGCCTTCAAAGGTTGGACAATGATTGTACGAGATCCGGAACTATGACTGGCATCCAAAGTCCTTTTAGAGGCTTCCTGTGTACTGCTTATAACTTGCGTTGCTCGAGGGCGTTCACATGGATAGGGACTGTTACTGTTTGAGGAGTCAGATTCTAAAGAATCATGGACAGTGACGTAACTGATGACATTTGATCTCTGTTTCATGCTAGAGCTTAAAAAAAAAGAAATAAAATATTTTCAGTGGTGGTCAGGCCATCTCAAATGATCCCAAAAACTCAACTGTTCGATGTATGATGTATAGTGACACTTAATATTTGTTTGACCTCCAACTGTCCCTTTCCAACTTGGGATCAATGTTTCTTATTTTGCCATCCAAATACTAATTACTTTGATGAGTCTTTCTGTACAAAAAGAATATAGAAAATGCGCAGACACAGAATGTTTTGATCACTACAGTCCCAATTTCAAAACTGATCACTGCCAGATTATCCACGATAGCTGAGATTCCTCTTCTTGATGACCATCACTTGCATACTGCTGGAAAGTGAGTATGGAAGTCAGGCAATGACAACACTGAGGTCAATAACACTGCTTCTTTCAAGATCAAAAGCTTATTATACAATAAACACATTGTGAAGAACATTTAATTGAAAGATATGAGTCATTTATGGATTTTAAATTGCCAGAGTGTGTGGGAATAAAGGAGAGATACTGGACTAAAAAAGCTAAAACTACTGACAGCCTACCACTTGTGTGGAATGGAGTCATTTCTTGGGAGATCTGAATTTGTTGACTAAGTTTCTAGGACTATGTTTATCACTAACGTTGTGCATTCGCGTCAAAATTCAAGAAAAACATTAAATAGTTTGATCCAAACCAGGAGGCACAGGTAAAATGATAATGCCAATTCAAAGGCAGATTTCAAAGTAAATGAGCCATGATCTGAAGAGCAATAATGCAGATTTAAATGTACTTCTAGCACCTCACAGTCAAGCAATCTTAGCTACCTAGATTGCATTTGGAGGTGGTGTTAGTAATATTTTCACCTCCTGTGATTATTTACGAATAACAATATACTTACCTTCCAACCTTTTGCTTCGTTTCTTCCTCTTCATCTGTGTCACTACGAATGGTGATAACACTAACAGCAGGACTGGGTGTATCAGGAATCACAATGGTCTGTCGCTGATGGTCAAGTGTTGTGTTGCAGTATGGGGAGGGTGCACTTGAAGGACTGTTTTGAACCACCATGTATGTTTGAGAGGGAGTGACATCCAACACAGGAACATTTCTGGTACAGAATTAAGTAACAGACAAGTTTGTTATGGAAAACTAGTGATTTGAGATGCATGGCTTAAAATCATCAGCTAAAAACTTTAACTCAAGCCCCGTTCAAGAAGATATCAAAACAGTTAGAACCTTATATAATTTGCAAGTTGAAGAACCTGAGCTCACCATGCACAGACAAAAAATACAATTTCTGCAATGCATGAAAGGTTCATGTATACATCCACATATTCCTTCATAGATGTTTATTTTAACTAATTTTAGTGTTGGTTGACATCATGTATGGTGCATGCAGTTATTGCAGGGGTTTTCCAACTGTTTTTGACAATATAACTGCAAAGGGATCACCTACAATATCTCACCATATATCTGCCGCACTTCTTACAGATAATAGTGAATACTGTGGATCAGATGTTTTTTAAGTCCAGAGAGTAGTTTTCGGTAGTCTCAAATTGAGTAGCAAATTCCACTCCTAACAATTAAAGAATATTTTTTGACAATTTCTTTCTTTGGCGACTCTTCCCCTTGATGACGGCAACTCCCGCAACGTGCAGCTTCACAGGTGCTCAGCATCACCAGAACTCTGACTGAACTGGCATTTTTGTGCAAGACTATCAGGGTAAGTACTGGCGTCCTACTGAACCAAAGTGGCACCACAGTCAAGCTGAGCAACTTGGGATTTGGGACACATCAGTTAGGAACATTCAGTCCTCAAATCTGATTCACCATTCAACAAGTTCATGGCTGACCTGTTTGTATTTCAAATTCCACATGTATGCCTTTGATTCTCTTGTCTAATAAGAATCTAGAATTCCCCTTCTTAAAAATATTAGACCGAGTGTGACATCAAGGGCCCTAGCAAAACTGGAATCAATGGGTGTCAGGGGGCAAACTCTCCAGTTGTTGGAATCGTACCTAACACACAGAAGATGGTTGTGGTTGTTGGGAGTCAATCATCTCAGCTCCAGGACATCCCTGCAGGAGTTTCTCAGGGTAGTGGTCTAGGCCCAACCATCTTCAGCTGCTTCATCAATGACCTTCCCTCCATCATCAGGTCAGAAGTTCACCAATGATTGCACATTGTTCAGCACCATTCAGATGTTCACCTCTTCAGATAGTGAAGCACTCCATGTTCAAATGCAACAAGATCTGGACAATATTCAGGCTTGGGCTGACAAGAGGCAAGTGACATTTGCCCCACACAAATGCCAGGCTATGATCATCACCAATAACAGACAATCTAACCACCACCCCTTGAGATCCAATGGCGTTACCATCACTTAATCCTCCAACATTCAACGTCCTGGGGGGTTACCATTGACCAGAAACTCAATTGGACTCACCACATAAACAGTGAGCGTACAACAGCAGGCCAGAAACTAAGAATACTGTGGCAAGTAACGCACCTCCTGACTGCTCAATGTCTGTCCACCATCTACAAGGAATTAGCCCGGAGTGTGATAGAATACTCACCGCCTGCCTGGATGAGTGCAGCCCCAACAACACTCATGAAGCTTGACACCATCCAGGACAAAGCAGGCCGCTTGATTGGCACTATATCCACAAGCATCAGTTCCCTCCACCACCGACGCTCAGTAGCAGCAGTGTGTATTATATACAAAATGCACTGCAGAAATTCACCAAAGGTCCTCACACAGCACCTTCCAAACCCACGACCACTTCCATCTAGAAGGACAAGGGCATCAGGCTTATGGGAACACCACCACGTCACTCACCATCCTGACTTGGAATATATCGCCGTGTCAAAATCCCAGAGTTCCCACCCTAACAGCATTGTAGTCAACCTACAGCAAGAGGACTGCAACAATTCAAGATGGCAGCTCACCACCTCCTTCTCAAGGGTAACTAGGGATGGAGAGGAAATGCTGGCCCAGCCACCAATGTCCATATCCCACGAAAGAATTTTTAAAATTTCTTCTGCCTTCCGAGGCAGGGCTCCAAAAATTGCACTACTCCACTAAGAAACAAGTTCTCCTCAACTCTGACCCAAGAGGACGCCCCGTAATTTTTGAAACAGTGTCCCCACCCCTCTCTAGTTCTGGACTCATTCACAGAAGGAAATCTCCTTTCCACAAGCACCTTTGTTTTACATTCAGAGTTGAGCAAGCTTTTAGTGTACCAACCAACTGCAAGATGGCACCTTTCACAAGTACATGCAGGAAAAGCTGCTTAATCTTTTGACTTCCCAATACAGTTTGAAAATAGATAAGAAGTTCTGACTTAAATAACTTTATGCTTTTGCATTTTCCAAAGGGTCAATTTTATCATAAATCTTTGATTTCTGCTCAAGTCTAAGCAGAATTTCTTTAGATGCAGCACAGAATTATTATAATTCTTCAAGTTTAAGAGTTGCTATAAGGGTATTCCATTCATTTCCAATAATCACAACACGGTTTCTACCTTTAACAATAGTGCAGGGTAATTGTCAATTCCACTGAATCAAGATTTCTTCACTGCATTAGTGAACAGTTAACATTTCTAAGAAAAAGCATTAAGCAAAATAAATACTTTCCGAAGCCTCCTGATTTCAGCAGTCAATATTCCGGAAGGAAAAATATTTTAATTTCCCCATAGAACATTAGAAGGTTGAATGCAGTCATGAAACCAGACATTACACGTCGTAAACCATTGCAAGGAACATTCCTGTTGCACACACCAAAAATGATTATTCGACTGTAATTTTTCAATTTCTCTATACATTTATAGCATTTGTTTACTTCAAGTCATGTGATTTTGGAGAAGAATCACTGACTTCACAGTGACCTGTTCAGCAAACATTTCCTCATGATTTTAAGATCAAATCAGTCACTTCAAATACTCTGTCATCCCACTATACTCTGGTTTACTATTCATCCCTCTTTTGTGATTTAGGATTTAGATTGTTATCTAATTAGAAAAGGAACATTCAGAACACAGTAATCTGTGTTGACAGGAACATTTTGTTTGGTTATTGTTTAATCATTTGCCAATTAACAATGCTCAAGAAGCTCAACACTATTCAAACAAAGCAGCCTGCTTGATTGGCTCGAAATTCACCACTTTCAACATTCACTCCCTTTACCACCAACACCGTGTACACTGTCTACAAGATGCACTGCAGTGATTCATCCAGGCTGCTCCAACAGCAATTTCTAAACTCGCAATCTCTACCATTTTTAAGAACAAGTGGAGCAGCTTCATTGGAGCACCACCCACTGCACATTTCCCTCCAAGCCACACACCATCCTGAGATGGAACTACATTACCATATCTTAAATGCCACTGGTCAAAATCACAGATTTCCCAATCTCTTAGGTAAAGTACTGTGAGTGTATTTATCCAACATGGGCCAGTGATGGTGCTGGACCATCTCTACCATCTGTTCAACAGCACTTAGGGATGGATATTACGTAAATGGATTTTAAAAAAAAATATACTGGCAAATTCTGAATGTTTAACTTCTTGAAAATATCACCCACGTGCTCAATTAACCTGGCCCCAAAATAATTAATGCTTGTTGTGACAGTTTAATTAATGTACATGTCCCTGCATCTTCCTTGTGTGTGACATTTGACAGTAAGTGAGATTGAGTTCATTACTCTAGGGCATCACATCTGAGGCCCTGTTCTCTGCTAGATCCAAGGAAGCATTTTCAACAGTCATTTGATATTGATGTGGAGAGCTTAGTTTGTTTATTTCCCCCATTCTGAGCCTAGCTGCTCGGGCACCACTGTCTACCAATGCCCCTTGCCACATACCCCAGCTGAGGAGAGTAGAGGTATAAACTGCTCTTAAACGCATAGGCATGTTCTAGGCCTAGTGACGTAAATCAGAGTACTTTTCAGTAGGCATTAAATATCACTTCATTTTCAACTGGGGATGTGAGGAGGGCAGTGCAGTATGCAGAAACAGAGTCACAAGACAGTAACCAAGAGCAGAAAACATAGCTGACAGCAAATCCAATTTAGGGAAAGGAGTTGATGCTAGTGGAGCATTGCAACTACTCAATTAATGTGCTGGCTGAAACTAGCAAGCTTAGCAGAAACCAGAGATTGGGACAGGGGTCTTCATGACTCAATGGATCAAATCCACAAAAAACAGCAATTTACTTAGCTCTAGATATTTTATCAAAGACAAAGTGTAGCAGTATACACCCACTTTATTTGATACATATAGATTATGTTTTAATTGCTACAATGTATGCATTTTACCTTGCATTGTGAAGCTGTTTATTCCTTTTTGTGGAAGACCTGGAATTTTGCTGCTGGCGTACCACATGGGCAACGCCGACATTCAGGGGCTGTGCAGCTAAAGTCACATGGCCAGCCAACAAAGATGGCTGTTGCACAATGGCATTGTATTGGCTTCCATGGGAATGTGCATTTCTGAGAATAAAGAGGAAAAACAATATATATGAAAACAGCAAACAACTAACATTCAAGAAACAAAGATAACTGAACTGTTACCCTAAAACTGGGATTTAGAAAGACAGGTGAAAACTATAAATTAAACCCTCACTGATGATATACTTTGTTGCAGTATTTCCAAAAATTACTTTGAAGTTTAAAAAAACCCAATTAAGTTACAATGTACTACTGTGAAAATAAGCTACACAATTTTACTCAACTTTCAAGTTTTTATTCTGGACTACAGTGAGCCTAAAAATATCTTTTTACTTCCATTCACCCCCAATAATCTTAAATTTATGACACTAAATGACATTGTTATCACAGCTGCTATTTTAGGTCCCTGCTACTAAGAAGTAATATAAGGCTGGATTCACTCTACAGCATATGCTATGATTATGTTACCGGACTAATAGAGGCTTGGACTAATGATCCGAAGACAGAAGTTCAAATTCTGGAATAAAAAGCTAACATCAGTAATGGTTACCTCAAAACTAGCAGATTGTCATAAAAATCTATTTGGTTCATTGCATGCCCCCTAAAGGAACTAGGTCAGCTGCCTTTGGTCAGTCTGGACTGACAGCAATGTGGTTTGCTCTAAAGTGGTCTCTAAAATGGCTTAAAGCCCATTCAGCTCCGTTCGAGAAGGTGGCTCATCTTCAAGAGCAATCAAGCACAGGGAATACATACAGGCTTTTGTTGAAAAAGCCTGAAGTCTGTCAATAACCAATTGAAAGATTTTACAGTATAATTCTAGGAGAATGTACTCATGTAATTTCCAATTCTGTTAACATCAGAGTATCTCAGAACATTTGGTAATTAATAAGCAATCAAGGTATCAATTTTAACTCCTACCTAAATCAATCACATGCTCGAATTTGAAAGCTTATACAGCTTGTTTTTATTGCTCAAGTGTAGTTTCCTTTGCACACAGTTTATGAAAGATGCAATGAAAAAATTACTGACATGTTTAATTTATTTCAAGTCACCATACAAGTGAGATAATCTCACTTGGGGAATTTCTACAAACAAATTTTAGAAAAAGCACCAAGATTTAGATATTTTAAACACTGACTTGATTTTTAAAAAACTTTTTCCTCAAAAATAGCACAATTTCATTGGAGTGATAATGCTACTGGAATGTTATTCAAGTGTCACCCCATCCCAGGACATGCCTTCTGCGCCAAGGGGTTAAAATGCAAAGAATAAGAGTAGAAAAAGAAAAATGTTTATTTCCGTAAAGAATACTTACCTCCAATCTGTTATTTGCTGGGTACTAGTCATAGCATCTGGTATCACAGTAGCATGTGGAACTGAATTGTGAACAGCAACTCCAGGCAACTGCTGCCAAGTTGATGGCAACAGGATTTGCTGGGTTCCTCCAGGCCACGCCTGCTGCAAACAGAGACAGACTGTCAAGGTTGCCACTGCATGGAACATTAGCTCAAAAGTTTGCAGACACCCGAAAAGAACATAAAGCATCTAGCTGAAGACCGCACACAGCTGGCAAGAGAAGCACAATGGTAAAACAAAGATCTGTGATGTTAGATTTACACAACGCCTCCCTCCAAAGCCAATACCTGCACAGGACAAGGCATTACAGTTTACTGAGAGAAAGAGAAAGTGAGTATATCCAATATCTCGCAGCTCTGAAGCAGAAACAAACATTTGGATATTCTGTGCGACGAGCCATTCTGCAGGAATACAAACACACAGACACAGCGATCTCTTCTAAGCAGGCTCATGCCAAGCAGCAAGGGGAAAAGGGAGCGAACATTCTAACCAACCTTTGATCTGAGATAGCAAAATGCACGTGGTCACTGGAAGCGACTGCAGAAGTTGGACGAGCCATTTAAAAAAATAAACATGCTACTAATGTCTAATTAAAAGACCACAAAAATTATTTAGCAATCTTACAATCACCTAAGTGTTTCAATAATTGTTGCGAGCAACCTACATAACTAATTTTCCTAAATATACTAGTGGATCCCCACTGGCATTGTACGATATGCCTTCTATAACAAAAGGAGTTAGTCTCAAAAAAAAGGGGAATAACGTATGTTAGAGGAAGTAATTCTGACAATCACAAGAAATGCACATTTACGCACAGTGTCACACTACACAATGAAACTATGAGGGACAATTTTAGATATCAAATGCATAACTTATGGTTCCCCTAACCTTCTAATTTAAATATGACTTCATATTTCAAGATTAGATCGGTGGGGAAAAAAAAGCATGAAACATCTATTCAACCCACAGAATAAGAAGAAATAAGTAGCCAATTACTTCCAATCCCATGATTGATGATTCTGTTGATTTGGATCCTTGCAATATGCTCCCCAAATCTTTCTTGCCAATTCCCACCATTAAGTTATTAGAACTTGGTATTTAAGGAAAAATAAAGCTTTCTTTTAAAACAAAACCAAAAACATTTGCTTCAGAGATAAGAGGAACTGCAGATGCTGGAGAAGCCGAGATAACAAAGTGTGGAGCTGGATGAATACAGCAGGCCAAGCGGCATCTCAGGAGCAGGAAAGCTGATGTTTTGGGCCTAGAGCAATGAAGTATCTAGGGCCGAAACATCAGCTTTCCTGCTCCTGAGATGCTGCTTGGCCTGCTGTGTTCATCCAGCTCCACACCTTGTTATCTCAAAACCAATTGCTAATGGGCTGTAGTTTACTAGTTGTAATGCTTTGCTTATTTTTAATCAAAGGATAGTTTAACAGGGACAAGTTCAGAGCTTTTTTCAAAGGATATTACACTAATGTTTGAATTTATTAATAGCATCTGACAGTCAGCTGTAATGCAGTTTCTGTCTGTTTTAAAAACTATTTGAGGCAGTAATCAGGCAGGATGGAAATTAGTGACCTTTTTTAAAGATCAAAGGTACCCATGCAGAGATTAGTGTGATCACTCACATCCCTACAATCTCAATTTAAATCCATTATTTTACATACTAAATTCCTATAAATTTTAAGGAAAACAAAAATGCTAATTAATTTTTGCAGTCTTCACTATAAATTTTCTCAAATGTTAATTAGTTCAGATTCTGAGTCAATTTTTTAATCTGACCACGTCACCAGTCATTGACTGCTTGTGAAAAAAAAACGTCAGTTTAAATCCAACGGACTCAGGATTCCTAAAAGGCTCTAGTCTGGTTGCTACTGTCCAGCAAAACTCCTGTTTCAGAAAAGTCAAGAATGAAAGAACCATAAATCAAGTCTTCAGCATCAAGGCTAGACAAATTGTGGACTACAGTTCCAATAATAGCACATGCTAAACTTCTAACTTTCACAATGAAACGTTCACAGTGCAGGTCAACTTTGAAATTCTGGTTAAGAAGGCAATGTTTTCCATTGATTAATGTGTGTAAAGTTTTGGACTGAACCAGGTGAGAAGAGGAAGGAGGATGTAATGGCAGGAAGAGAGTTTCACAGGCATGTACCATCACCAATATCCAACAGCAACCCACAATGGATTCATATGGATGTTGCAGCTAGTCCCAGCTTAGCATCAAATACATTTTGATTACTTATTTATCTAGTATATTCAGAACTCATCCGTTTCACATATCTTTGTCCTCATGAATGCAGACACAGCTCTTAAAATAGGGTAAGTGAACTACACTCAAATGTGTAAGAATCTTGACCAATACATTATAAAACTTAAAAGCAGAATTATACTCTACTGTTATTACTATTATCCCAACATTCATTTTCAAGAGCTTCTATAAATAGAAGTCCAAGGTCTACTGACAATTCCCAAATCTCTTTGAAGTCTTACACTAGCTGGCTAGGGAAGCATCATCGGCTTCTAGCAGTTTGTCTCTATTCGCAAAATGCTGCACCGTAAAAATTGTAATGGAGTAGAAAAATTGAGACAGGAGAGGAATTTTAATTATATAATTTAAAACACAGAAAACAAGTCAGAAGTTGCTGGAAAAGCTCAGCAGGTTGAGAAATCAGAGTTAATGTTTTGGGTCCGGTGACCCTTTCTCAGAGCTACCACCACGCCCAATAGGTTTACTCTGATTTTTCTTCACAGATGCTGCCAGACTTGCTGAACTTTTCCAGCAACTTCTGTTTCTTTTTTCTGATTTACATCATCGGCAGCTCTTTTGGCTTTTACAGAAAACACGTCATTCAGTCCAACTGGTTTTTAACAACAATTTATACTCCACATAAGACTCTTCTCACCCCTCAATCTACAAAACCAGCAACACATCTACCTATTCCTTTCTACCTCATGGGCTTATCCAGATTTCCCATAGGTTCTAACCAATATGGGGCGGGGGGTGGTGTCGGGGAATGTGGTGGTGGTGGGACCACACCATAAGCTGTGCCAACTCTCGATCCACTGGTAAAATTGTTTGGTTCCATCTGGCAGAATCCATAGAATGGCAAATAATTTCCCTTAAAATGATTTTCGTAAAGCAGAATTTGTCAAGACAATGTATCATACTATTCTATGGACAGAATCATTCCCTCCCTCTCCACAACCTTATGCTTGCAGACAGATGAACTCACTCTAACTTGGTATATGTGAAAAGATTTGGCAGATCATACACTTTCAGATGATCTCCTCAAGGAATTTTTATACAGTTAGACACAATTGCACTTGTATTCCACCATAATCAATCCTTGAAACAATTTGAGCCTTTTAGAAATGTTGAGTATATTGGTGTCGAGTATAGCTTGTTTTACCAGATTGCTCAGAAGACTAAGAAAGACAAGACGTCCAATGACGTGGAAAATATATAAGGCATACAATGATACATGCTTCCGTTCCTCTGCAGCAGCATTAGAGGAGCATCTGTTAGTGCACAGAATCACACCGAGTGGGAGCATTTACCAGTACTGTGGTCGTCTGATCGACCAGCGCAGGCCGGCCGGCTGCGCAGTTCAGGGTAAAAGGGACCGCGTACTGAGGAGCAACAGTGGCAACGTGAGGATGTAGAGTGGCCACCATCAGCGGTGTGCAGCTGCCCTGTAATGGGGGGGGTTGGGAGTCAGTTACATGGTACATTCATTCTCAAACATGCAGTGTTCCTTTTTGGTGCTCAGAATAGTATGAAAAATTACTTTTTGGCAAAAAAAATTAACGGGGTAGTACTGGGCATATTAAATGAACCAGAAATTTAGATTAGAGTACTTAAATTTGTTTTACTTATGTTACTTGAAACATCCGTCTTGTCCAGATTTAAGTCTAGACCTCAAAACAGCAGGAATGGGCCATGGGAAAACCACAGCCACGAAACCTCATCAACGCGATAAAACACATTGAAAAGCTATTTTAGAAGGAAATACAAATAATATATACAAAATAATCTATTATCAAAACCAGATTAGATTTTAAAGTGGACATTCTAGTCAGGCATACAAAAAGGGACACTGCCAACTGCAAATTAGAGAAAAAAAATCACCATCATAGCTTTAAAAATCAGCAGCAAAGGTTGCATTTTTAGAATCATAGAGTCACAGAAACTGGAACTACTTTTTCCACCTCTTTTCCCTTTACTTCCATCCTCTCCACCACTCCTCAAAGCCCAAAAATAAAATCATGGAACAGAGACAGCTATATTAAGATGGTCTCAAAACTCCGCACTGAAATGCATATCCTTTAGCAATGAGGTTTTCAAAGCTATGAAGCATTCACCATCATATACAAAATTACATTTTCCAACACTGTAAAAAGAAAGGTTGTTATTTATTCCATATTGTCACAGTCCTAGAGGGAAAAGAGAGAATAAACAGCAAGACATTCCCTGATATACTACTGATTTGTGGCAAAGCTCATTTTCAGGTTTCATTGTGATCTGGATGACTTTGAATCACTGCTCTAATCAAACTCAAATCGTAGAATTAGGTCCAGATGGAGTCAAAGAAGATTAGATTACTGTTTAAATAGAGACTGCACTAAAAAAATGGATGTGATGTTTTGCAGAATTTCCACACAGCATGTTTCCAATGAAACGATATCTACATTACAAAAAAAGACGCTGAAATCAACATATGGGCAAAAATGTACACAACTGTGAACCGCTTGAGATTCTAATCCTAAATGCTAACTGAACACTAATAACAGAGCTATATGTTTTGATTTTTACTGATACAGTTGCAAGTTAAGGCTGTTGGCTTCGACAGTAAGCTGCCTATACACTGATCCAAGTAAAATAACTTTGTAGTTTTAGATTTCTTTTGGATTTTAGGCAGCTTTTAACAACTGCTGAACCTCTTGCAAAGGAGCTCTTGTTGGCTGCATGTGGACAAATTTAATGAAAGCTCTCATACTATCTGAACGTTTACTTCATCTGCACTTACAGATACAAAACAGTCAAGGAGTCACACATAAACAGACAGAAATTAGACACTGATGAAAAAATGGATTCTTTAGCAAAATGTTTCAGCATCAGCAGC
Organism: Stegostoma tigrinum; assembly: GCF_030684315.1. Classification (NCBI taxonomy): domain Eukaryota; kingdom Metazoa; phylum Chordata; class Chondrichthyes; order Orectolobiformes; family Stegostomatidae; genus Stegostoma; species Stegostoma tigrinum. The sequence continues at coordinate 39,944,384 of NC_081374.1, read as the reverse complement.
TGAATTAAAATGAAACCCTTGGGTATAAAAACTGCAGTCATTGTACTTTAATGCAAATGTCCTTGCTACTGTAAATGGAATCAGAAATCTCATGACACCAGGTTATAATCCAACAGGTTTATTTGAAAACACAAGCTTTCAGAGTGTCGCCCCTTCGTTGGTGAAGTGAGAAAGAAGTGCACAGAACAGCAAAGTAAAAGATCAGAGGATGACACCACTGATGGGGATGTATTGAACAAACGTAAGATGCAATCAACTGGAAGGTTTAAATTGATTACGTATACATATTAATCAATTAAAACGTTCTAACTAATTGAAGATTTAACAGCATCTTAGGTTTATTTAATACATCCTCAACAGTGGCATCACCCTTCAATCTTTTCCTTGTAAATTCTGTGTTCTGTGTGCTTCTTTTCACTTCACCTAACGAAGGAGCCACGCACCGAAAGCGTGAGTTTTGAAATAAACTTGTTGAACTATAACCTGGTGTCATGTGATTTCTGACCTTGTCCACCCAGTCCAATACCGGCACCTCGACATCAACACTGTAGATGGATGGAGGTAATGTTCATCAGCCCTGTTAATCTTTAAACATAGTTGCAGATATTCCAAATGGTCAGACAATGCAGACTTGGGGTCGTTTGTCAGGACCAGGAGGAATCCCAGAAACAACTGACTCCATGACAACTGTTCAGGAAATTGAAAAGTCTGTTGTACAATTTTCCTGCAGCTAATACCCTTCAAAAAAAACCCTGCAATATCAGACAATTCAGAGGGTTCCACTTCTGTTAAGTTAATTATTGTTGCCCTGGCAAAGTTAGACAAGTAAAAACTAACATATGGGTAACCATTAAGCTGTCACCACACACAACCCCAACTATACCTTCCCTGAACTACAAGACCACCAGGACTCCTGACAACCAACAAGTAGCCTGCAGAACTGGCAGTGACTCCTCCCCTACTTACATGCCTGAACTCCGAGGAATTGACAGCACCAATGCCAGCCTGAACTCCTAGGACCCACCACAACCAGCCCAGCCAACCCTACCACCCTGAATTTGACTTGGTCGCCACACTTGCCAACAGCCTGGGCGACCACGGCCTGACTGCCAACACCGACAACCCAAACCCAACTGCCCTGACAATCTCTCAACCACTCTCGCTGCTCCCAACTGAATCCACAACCATTACCAGCCAATCTCCTCATTTTACCTTCCCTCTTCTGCCAGTCCCAACGCCTGCCTTGCTCGCCAGCTCAGGCACCCCCAACAGAATTCCTAGCTAGAAATGCAAGGGCTCTCTGCTAATGAAGCAATATGAGTGGCAATCCAAATGGCTTGGATATTCTAAGGAATAGTCGTACTTTCTTTAAAAAAAGGACAAAGTTCATCAAGACCCTGCAACAAGATAGGGTATGACTTAAGGAAAAGATGAATAATTTGTGATGATGATGATGATCTGTATCACCTAGACTTTTTTTTAAAAAGGAAGGATCCTCCCTCCCCACCAACCCCATCCATTAGTATTGGGAGATATGAAAAATTGAGTTTTACTTTCAGAATTTTGTGCATTGTCTCAACAGCAGTGGTGGATTTTGTAACAGATGTCAAAATGCAATCAGAGTTTTGAAAGCAGGTTGTTAGATATTTGATTAGATTCCCTACAGTATGGAAACAGGCCCTTTGGCCCAACAAGTCCACACTGCCCTTTGGAGCATCCCACCCAGACCCATCCCCCTACAACCCACATACCCCTGAACACTACGGGCAATTTAGCATGGCCAATCCACCTAGCCTGCACATCTTTGGACTGTGGGAGGAAACCAGAGCACCCGGAGGAAATCCAAGCAGACACAGGGAGAATGTGCAAACTCCGCACAGACAGTTGCCTGAGGCTGGAATCAAACCCGGATCCCTGGCGCTGTGAGGCTGCAGTGCTAACCACTGAGCCACCGTGCCGCCCAAATGATATGAAGTGAGCTAATACCTCCTTATTAAGATGGAAAGTCTTAAATATAAACATGTCTTATTTTAGCTTTGTAGTCACAAAACATCAATGAGGGAGCAAAAAGCTTCAAACCAGAAGGGGATAATTATACTAACATGGAGTTAACACCACATGGTGGAAGCATACATTCCAAGGGCCCTTTTTATTTGTTTGATGTGTAGATTGCTCTGAAATGCTTCAGCATGATGAGGGGCACAAGTAAATGGAAATATTTATATGTTTTATGAAGTCATTTTAGTAACTTCCAAACTACTTCTCCAAAGTTAATCTTATAACATTTTACTTACACAAATCGTTAGTCACATCTAAATAAATCCTTAAGTTTTGCTTTCTTCAAGCTAAAGCCATTGGCTTCTCCTTGCCTTTGCAACTAAGATATCCTCATCTGCACCTTTTCACATAATTCAATGTGTTATATTTGATAGAAGTAATTGTTTTAAAAATTATCTAAGCATTCCCTTTTTTTCCCAAAACAAACCTCAATCTATAAATTTAAATACTATGATAAAATGAGAAATAAATTTGATAATGTACTGCCTTGGTGTGTTTAGCAAATTTACCCAAGAGGTGCCATGGCACATGCTATATGATCTCAGAATCAATCCTGGTTAATCGATTTCAGAAGGGCAGCGGCAGGGTGTTACTTCAGACCTCAGCGGCTCAAGAACATATCAAAGTGCACATCATTCTCCTTGCAAACTGAACTGGTACTGATTATGGCAAGCAGTAACTGAATAGCTTGCCAGCACCAAATATTAAAATTCAACCATGGAGAAAAATTACCTGGTAATACTACTGGACTGGGGAAATAGTCTAGTTAAAAAAAAAATCAAGAGTTAGAGGTAACAAAGTGTGGAGCTGGAAGGCTCCCAGCCCAAAACGTCAGCTTTTCTGTTCCTCTGATGCTGCCTGGCCTACTGTGTTCCTCCAGCTCCACATTTTGTTATCAATGTTTTGGGAAGAAGATTAATCAACGATTAAAAAAAAATCAAGTTAGCTTCAGTTATACTTAGCACTCAAAGATCTGTGGAAAAGTGGTATTATGTTGAATTGTAAATCAACATCTTAAGCAGTTCTAACTTTCATTAATGAAGATATCACACACTGGCATCTTTTAGAACGGAAACCGTACTTTTGAAGAGGTTCAGTCTACAATTATTACTTTTCGCACTGTTTAACCGGTAGGCAAATAAAGGAGTGGTATGCAGGGATAGAAAGTTACCAAGGGCCACTGGCTGCTTCTGACACTTAACCATAATGATATATGACTATTGAGGCATGATACCAGGGAGATGTCAGCATCTAGTGGAGCCCAGCAAGAGTTAACATGTTCAGGTTGGGAAACAAACCTCAACGTTAAATAGGCTGGTCAGCCACTTACCTGAGCAAGAACACCCGGCTGAATCTGAATGGACTGTGCAGCTGGTGCTTGTGGCACAACAGGCACTGCATTCTCCACTCTAACAGAAAAGCCAGAATGTTTTGCAGATGCTTGCAACCCTGTCAATAAAAAGACACAGCATGTATGTCCATATAATTTCAAAACAAAAATAAACTTAAAAGGTGACATTTTTGTATTAAAAACATACAAGCCTGAATATTCCATAACGGTTGCAATTTGTTTATTATCACAAGTAGCAGACATAGACTTTCACCGGACACAGCAAACCCTGGCCTCAGCTAAATTCAATGTGTCAGTTCGGTCCCCGTGGACAATCATTACACACTATCAAAATGGTCAAAATTGGAATGCTGAAACTTCACAGCAGTGTTGAGTAATCTCTCTGCATTGTCACAAGAGACCAGATCTTACATTTGAATGGTGAGACAATGAAAAAAAGACTCAGAAGTTGTAAGAATTTGTAAATGAATTTATAAAAATTTGGAAGTTTAAGCATAATGGATCCAATCTGGAGCTGTTCAAGGCCAAAACAGACAGATTTTAATCAGTAAGAGGACCAGGGTTATGAGAAAGAGGCATAAAAATGGAGTTGAAGACTATCAAATCAGTCATGATCTTTTTCAATCGCGGGGAAAACTCTATGAATTGAATGGCCTATTTCTGCTCTGGCATCTTGCGGCGTGTACAAAACCTACCCAGCTGGACAGTTTAAATAAGGAGTCATATTTAACTTGCTACTTGAACTGCCCAAATAGTAACAGAAAAAGTGAATTTAAATATGGGGTTTCAGATGTTGCTCTAGAACACCAAGCCTCAGTCATACTATAATGTTTCTAGGTCATTAAATATTTTCAACCCTCGATACAAAATTAGCCTATTTTGTAATTATAGATTTCACTACAATTACTCAACTGCAGTTGCTGTTTCTTTCCAGCTTTCAGCACCTATCGATTTTTTTCTCTCTCCTTTTGAATGTATTTTCTACATAGCAACATTGCTGAATGTTTACACTCCATTGGAGATCAAACTAAGCACCTCCATGAATAGCCCATAAAAGATTAGGTGTCTAATAGCGCCAGTTATTTAAAAACAAATAAATATATCAGTAACTGGCAAAAAATGTAAATCATAGTTGATTTTTAAAATAAAATATTTTCCGACCAAAAACAAAATCTTTGTAATGTTACATCAGGTAATCCAGTTTGAAAACCAGTCAACAAACAAAACCAATAACACTCCACAGAAATACTATCCACTACTGATCACAAGGATGAACAATTTCCAAAGTGAACTAAACATAAGGCTTGTCATAAAATAGAAGAAAATGTAACATTAAACATAGTACACCCTCAAAATAATGAGGCTGATGCTACTTTTCGAGCATCGCAGTCTGTTCACATGAAAGGGATTCAAATTTCAAAAGGGGTATTTGAATTGCACAAGGATCTTGGCATTTGTATCAGACAGTGATGAGAGACACAGAAGATGCTTACCTTGAAATGCTGGTGGACACACAATGAGGGCTTGTTGAAAGGGGTCAGCCTGTGCACACAGCTGTGTTGTTCCAGCCTGCAGAGGCATACTTGCTTGTGCAACGCCTGCCACAGGTGCTGCTGTAGGCTGGTAGAGTGCAGGTTGATAGTTAAGCAGAGATACATCAGCACTGGACAGTGAAAGGGTTGCAGCTGTGGAGGTAGGTGCCAGGGTGTTGGCCTAAAGAAATTACATAATATATTATAACACTCTACATAATTCAATAATTAAATTATATGTGTACTAACATAAAGTGAGAGATTTTAGCAGGATTTATAACAAAGCCATATACAAGTAGATTCTCCAGTTAAAAACGGATTATATTTATAACCAGTTCAACGATTACCCCTTCAGTACATTTATGGTAAGGTGCACACCACAACCTTTTCTTCAAAAACTCTAGGAATATTCTACAAAAACAATTACCTTAATATCCCTTTTTACATAGAGCATAGAAAAGTACAGCACAGCACAGGCCCGTCGGCCCACGATGTTGCGCCGTGGAATAATCCTAATCCAAAAATGAAATAACCTAACCTACATTCCCCTCAATTCGCTGCTGTCCATGTGCAGGTCCAGCAGTCGCTTAAATGTCACTAATGACTCCGCTTCCACGACTACCACTGGCAAACTATTCCATGTGCTCACAACTCTGATTAAGGATTACCTTTTCACTTCTACGCTGTTAGAATAACAAAGCTAGATATATCAGTACTGAAGACATATCTTTACAAGGATCTCAATTTTGTTCACAAGGCTGTTAACATCCATTTACACTTTTCCCAGCCCCTATGTGATTTTCAGCGAAAAACTTACACTCAATGTTAAAACCTGTCAACGCTAACAAAATTCTACACACAAGATTATAAAAGGAGTAACACCAGAGACAGATAGGTTTTGATTAATAAGGGGCTAAAGCCTGAGAGGAAGAAGACCAGAAAATGGTGTTGAAAAATATATTAAGCATGATCGAATGATGGAGCAGATTCGAATGGCCCTATTCTGATCCTATATCTCATGGTCTGACAAATCCAATTGAATTGAAAGTCAAATTATTTCACATTTACAAAAGCTAAATACTGCCGATGGTGGAAACCTGAAATAAACACAGAAAATACAAGTGATATTCAGCAGGGCAGGCACTAAGTGGTATGAAAAATTTAATGAAATCACTGATCTTTCATCTCAAAAGGTTCAAGAGACAACACGTTACAAGCGACCACACCAGCAGAGAAAAGGAGGCAAAGATTAAACAAAAAACTCTTTGATAGATGGAACTCAGGGAGAGACTAAATGACAAAAAAAGGATGATACCACAAAGCAGGAGACAGGGTGAGAAACTGAAGTTGGGTTTAGGGGAGTTTAAAAACAGGATAAACAATCATCCAAATTGGATGGATGCTAACAAACAACCAAGAAAAATGTGGTAAGATTATGACTTGCAATTACAGAACTTGATTGGTGTTAAGTCAGAAAGGTTGTGAAGTGCTTAACTGAAAAATGGGTGCTGTTCCAATGGAGCTCAGCAGAAGTTTAAAGAACAGAGTAAGAAGTTGAGCAGTGAAAGGTCAGTATGGGAGTGCAGCCACAAGTTGGGAGTCACATCAGTAGACTGAAGAGACATTCCACAAAGAAGTCACTCAATTTGTGTGGTCTCCCCTGCACAGAATAAAGCAGATCACATTAAAAACTGACAATTGTACTAAACGTTAAGTAGTACAAGTAAACTATTGTTTCCCTTGGAAAGGGCAGTTTGGAAAATTGGAAATAAAAAAGGTAAAAAAGGGTAGGTGCAGAATTTTGTGTTTACATGGCAAGGGGAGGGCTTGACAGAGAAGTGGACTGGTTTGCTGCAGGACGAACAGTCACTTCATAACATTGAAAAGGGACAGGAAGTTCTGCGTGGTGTTGGCATGATTGTAGCAGTGGTGGAAACAGCAGTGGATCATCTGTTGAATGTACACCTCTTTAGATCAAATCTTTGTTTCTTGACTGTCTCATTGGTTCATCCCTTCATCCTGGATTATCTATAACATTTACTACTGTATCTTCCACCAACAAGAAACAATCCTTTTAGTTGCCCGCCCATCCATTTCCCTACCTCTGAATTAGCTTAAAGCCAGTCATATCTAATTTTTTTTAGGTTCTCATGAAAATTCATTAACCTTAAATGTTAACTCTGTTCCTCTACCCACAGATACTACCTGGCAGTATTTACACCCAGGTATTAAAGAAGGGGATCCACTTCGCTTTGTGGGCCATGTAATAAGAATGTTAGTTCATAATCTTGAAAGGAAATCATATTAATTAAAAGGTTCCACATCAGCTACATTCTCTGTTCCATACTCTACCTTTATGCTGTTACGTCTTAATCATAACAGAACTGGTTATAATTTCTTATGCTCTCTCACTTCAACTTACAGTTTCACCTCTACAATCTGTTTTAAGAATATGGAGCTTGCAGACTGCTTGCTTATATGGAGCGTATACATCTAAATTAGCCATAATCCCTTCCAGAATACACTTTCCCAATTTCCCCCGTGCAATATTTCTATAGCTCTTACAGCTTACACTCTTCAATTTCTTTCTCCAGTTTCTTGTGTTGGAGTTTAGTATACACTTGCTATCCATCAGGGTGTTAAAACATTAGGTTTTCCCAATAATTCATCTGCATATATTGATGTAAAATGCCCAATATACTGAAATTTAAAAGGACACTACATCATCTATACTTTAAAATAGCTTTTTTTTCCTCTATTCATTCGCAGGATGAGGGCGTTGCTGGCTAGGCAGCATTTATTGCCCATCCCTAACTGCCCAGGGGGCAGCTAAGAGTCAATCACATTGTTGTGGGTCTGACATGTAGGCCAGACCAGGTAAGGATGGCAGCTTCCTTCCCTAAATTAGTGAACCAGATGGGTTTTTCTGACAATCGACAATGGTTATCATTAGACTTCTAAGTCCAGTTATTTTATTGAATTCAAATTCCACCATCTGCTGTGGCGGGATTCGAACCTGGGTCGCCAGAACATTATCTGGATATCTGGATTAACAGTCCAGCGATAATACCACTAGGCCATCGTCTCCGCAACTTCCAGAGTGTGAGATGTGTGACAAAATGCAAACATCATTACCTTCTAATGAACAGGCTACATTAAGAGATCTCTTTCATATTAGTATCAACACAGGGTTCAAGAAAAAACTGAAATTCAATCTCACAAAAGCAGTCCCTGGGCTTATCAAATTCAGCTCATACTGAAAATTCTATCAGAATATGAGTACAACATGTAGAAAAGAACAAAAAGCTGCTCCGTTTATGTAGAATTGTCTCCTCACCGTCCAAGCAACTACATGGATGAAAATCCGACTTCAGAATATGAGTGAAATTACTGCATATCTACGCTGCGAATTCAGTGACCATCAACTTACAATTTGATGAAATGTGTTTTGTGAACACTGAACTGTCTGACTTCATTGTTAGCACCCAGAATAGTCTTTATTCCCTACATGCAGCGTCAATACTGGGCACTTTTACACCTTGCAAACATTCCCTACTTGCTAAGCAGTACCTACCACACCAATATGAAACTTTTGGCTTCCTTTCAAATCGCTTTCTATACTCAGATTTTCAATTCTACAATAATTTAGAGAGCAAATAAAGGAAACTTGTGCAATATGATGTGAAACAGGGCTTAGAAAGGCATTAAGTACAACTGACTTTGTGTGGCTCATACCTGATTGTGCATGGTGTTGAGTTGGTTATTGAAGGCCATTGTCAAATTTGTGCTTGTGCTTGGTGCAACATGTGCAATAAATGGGCTTTTATTCTGGTTTATTATTTCATAGTTGTTGGCTCGCCGTTTGCAAATCTCCATATTCTGGAAGCAGGACTTCACACTACAAGAAATGTCAATATATTCATTTTGTAAATGAGATTAAAAACACAAGGTGTGCACTTCATTTCACAGCTGTACACAGCCATACATCTGCAGTAAACACTTCTACAAAGTGAGGATTAAAAAAAGCACAATGATTCAGTGCATACCCTCCCTGAAAAAATCATTAGGTTCACATATAATTACGCTTCATTAATATTCCTTTATCTTGAAACTGCAGAACTTTATGGATCATGGGAAGCCATGCACAGACACACAAGGAATTGTAAAATTACAGTTAAGTACTGGCTGCACGCTACCATTCTTTCATTAAGTATCATTATTTGGTTTCTTCTGTCAGCTAAAAAAAACTGGTGTGCTGGACATCTGATCTGTCATTGCATAAAGTATGAGGTAGATTTTCCAGACAATCAATGAAATACACTTGGACAGCAACCTACATCCTAGGTTAATGGAAGTATTTTGAACTGTTGGGAGGCTACTGCAATATTGACATGGCATAAAAGTAGCTTGAAATAAGACCTTACCTAGGAACCAATAAATTGTATTTATAGGATACCTTTAATACAGTAAAATATGTCAACATCCAAGGTGCATTATCAAACAGAATTTGACGTTGAGCAAAAGCAAGTGGTATCAAGACAGATGACCAAAAGTATAGCCACAAACATATATTTGAAGGATTATCCTTGAAACAAAATGGCAGGTAGGTTTGACAGAAAGGAATCTGAAGTAGTTGAGTGGATTTCAAAGTAGTTGGCCTTTGCAGACAAAGGCAGTGCCACCAACTGCTGGACATTTAAAATTATATGTGTGAGAATGCCCAGAATTGGAGGAACACATATTTCAGAGGGTTGTACGTGGTTGTACAGATAACAAGGACCAAGACAACTGATGATTTGAAAATGAGCAAGAGAATTTTAAAATCGAGCCATGAGTCATCAGAGGTCAATGTAGATCAGCAAGCACAAAGGTTGATGAATGAATCTCAGTGCAAGTTAGAGCAAGGGAGCAAAGTTTTGGATGCCCTCAAGTTAATGTAGGTTGAAAGATGAGAGCGCCAGCAAGAGGTACATTAGGAACAGTCAAGTCTAGAAGGAACAAAAACAAGGACAAGCTTTCCTGCAACAGATGAGCAGAGACAGGGGTAGAGTCAGGCAGTTTTTGACAGGTGGAACATTATAAATTCCAAACTCAAGATACAAAGTCCTTGATTTCACAAATAATATTGATGTATTTTAAAGAGCTTACTGATTGCTATGAGGGAAGTCAAGTAGATGAGTCATGGTAACAAATGGATGGTTTAAGGTTTTTAACGGATTAACCCTCTTGTCAGCATCTATAGTCAACATTTTCTTCAACAGATCAATATACTCCCTCCGGTCTGCCTTCTCTGCCAACATATCTGTTCCCTCCAAATCATTTGGCATGTTCACCTAAAAGTGGAAAAACATTACACAACATCATTGTCAATCAGTAAAGAAAGACAATGTGATAATGGGTTTGTAATTAACTGATTTAAGATAGTCATTTTGATAAAATAAGTTTAGCATTAATAAGTTACAGCGGCTATGGTAATCTCAAAATGGTATACAATCTTTGTCCTGATTTTAAGTGTTAAGCACACAGTTTGTGTGTTGCTGTTAGATTTTCTGAAGATAAAAACATGACAAGGGTTTGGGTAGCCCCTTTCACTGCACTGTCATGTTTCGGGTCACATCGACCAACGAATACTAAATGTCTAAATGTTCAAGAGATGAATATACGCATTTGGCAGATTTCAATGACTCTTGAGACTTTAGAGCACTTCTCATTGTTAAAGTACTTTACATAGTAATACACAGAAGAATTTTTCCCCCAGGATTTGGTAACATTCAACATATGTTGATACAGTTTCAATGTTCAATAATAATCCTCTATCACTAAATACACTTATGGATTAAGTACTCAGCATTGCAAACAAACAAATCCTGTTGCCCACCATTCACTTAGTAACATATGAAGTCAGTAAGTAAAGGTATGCACTGCCAAAGACCATAAGTGAATTAATATTAGTGTCTTACTTCTTCTTACTCCAGAAATATTTTTAAAAAAACTTCCCAACAATTAAATTTGTAAGAATGGAGTGCTCCATATTTAAAGACCAGAGGATCCTGGCTTGTAGCAAATTTTAGCTGCGATACAATTAGGATAATATAGTTGATCCTAATACTACTGGGTCCTGATAAAAAGGTGAAGTGAAAAGGGAAAAAGATGACCAGAAAGTTACGAGCTAATATTTCCTCTTCTAATTTCTCTTCAGGTACTGTAAAATTCTCATTCAGGAGTACTGGATGCAGACCAGATAGATCAGACTCCTTGTAAAGGAATTTTTCCAACATGATTTTGCTTGACTTGTGCACACAATACAGACATTTGCTGGAGGACTAAGTATGAAACAATACACCAACGTTAAGTCAATGCTATCAGGAGGACAGCAGAATGAGCTGTGGTCCAGTACTGGAGTAACACTGGAGTAAGAATCAGAATCTTTAACTGGAAGTAGAATGGTAAACAATGGTGTTATTATTCTGCTTGTTGATATTTATCATCATACCATAAATTCAATAAATTCACAGGATCCATTAAAACTTCAGGAAAAATCAACTTACGTGTTTCAAAATTGGTATAGATTAATTTCACTAGTGATAGAAAAAATTAGGCCAACGACTAGCACTTCAGGCAGTAATATCTGAAGTACATTGGATTTGGTTTCATTCTTTCATTTAAAAGCTCCATAATTTAGCAGAATGCAGTGAAACATTGTCACCAGAATTAACAAACAAGCTTAATTCAGGTGATCAAAGTAAATGAGGAAAATTAAACCTCAGACCAGCTTCGAGGAAGGGTCACCGGACCCAAAACATTAACTCTGGTTTATCTTCACAGACGCTGCCAGACCCACTGAGCTTTCCCAGCAACTTCTGTTTTAATTCCTGATTTACAGCATCCACAGTTCTTTGTTTTTACTTGGAAAACTAACAGGGGTTGGGATTTGTAATCTCCACCAATGGGACTATATAATGCAATTTCCTCATTTCGACTCATAATGGCGCACAATTTCAGAAATATCTATGAATATCCAACGTTCAGTATCGCTGAAGGCATGTACTATGGGTTGGCTGGTTCATGGGAGGTATTTTAGACAAACAAGGGAAATTCCAGAATTTCGAGGCCAGTTTGACAGTACAACTGAACGGAAAATGATTACTTACAGGCCCTAAGCAGAACAGGCAGATTTTGCAATTTGAGAGGATCATAGCTAACTATTGATAGGGCAGGGTACCATAGCAAGATTCCTACCCGATCAGTGTACCAGTAACACTCGGCAGAGTTATGTTCAGTAGTCTGATCACGAGATTTCTGTCTTGGATAGGTACAGGTTGTGTCATTTTGGTCTTCAGTGAATCTCCTCGGAATTTCTGCATCTCTGTATGCTTTAACCTCCACTAATGAGCTCTTTCATCCAATGGAGAATCAAGGAATAAAGTTTAGGAAGATGTGACTTTGATCCTTCGTCTTTGTGAAGTCACTGATTTTTAAGTTCATTGCAATGAGGAGAGACTGAGGTCACTCATAAGTATAACAGAAAGAATACTAGAGTGATAATTTCTGGTGTTGCCTCAAACCTGCTTTACAAATGGATAATAACAGAGCTATGACAGAAGTTAGACAAGTCAAACTCCATGCATACCTGAGCCATATCATCCAAACAGTTGAAAATGTACTTTCTTGCTTCCTTCGATTTGATCCCAGTTTCCAACTCATGTTCCTCTGGTGTCTAATAGAGAAAAAAAAGTTAGGTTTTCCTAGACAAAGTGCTGAAGACTATTTCCTCAACCAATACTTCAACTTACCGCTGATCAGATTATTTTACTGGCTCCATTTTTGATCAAATAAATTGATTGAAAGTCACTGCAGCTCAATGGCTATGATTTTTTTAAAAATCAAAATGATTAATCTCTTTTAAAATGCATAGGATGGACATGGTAACACTACAGGACTAAACATTAAATTGCTGTCTACCATCTTCTGGTACCAAGTTTGGAGAATTCTTACTCAGTAAATTAATCATGTAGTGCACTTTACTTTTGATAGTTTTATGAAGGAATTCTGGGAAGAATTATATATATATTTAAATATATCCTTAATGTGCTTCTCAGCTTCAATTCTTAAGACTATCATGGTCATATTGATACTTGGTCAATAGATTGCTTCATTCATAGTAACATGTCGTTATAACTCAGAATTAATAGCACCATTAACTGACTTTTAACACTTAATATATTTAGTTGAAGGTCTATTACTTATCCACAAAATATCTTCTTTCAAGACAGATAAAACAAAAGAGCAGAGAATTAAACTTAACCCATATTCAGGACATACAACTTGAAATAATTAAAATATAATTTTGGCACTTGCAATTGCTAGTAAGCCAATCTCTCTCTTTCTGGTCGCAACACAGAAATAACATTAAAGGCCTGGGAGACAGCAGACAGTATCATCCAATGCCTGCAGCTGTACATTATTGATCGAAAAGGGTCTTCTTCCTTGTTGTATTGAGTTCACAATGATCAACAGTTGAATTTTGCAGGTAACAGCTACTTCACAATCTAATCTAGACAAGAATCTGAACACTCAGTTGTGTGTGTGGATTACCCTTAGAGCCGATCAGAATTATTCAGAGGAGAATAAACCCTATTAAGCGACACACCTTTGCTCACAAACATGACAATTAGATAACTAGTTATCAGCATTTACCAATAGCAGCAATACATCAGAAATTTAAAACTTGAGAGCTCAACAGATGCAATGCTAAGAATTCTGTAATCAGAACACCGGAATTTGAATTTAAGTCTTTCACATCTAAACATCAAGTGGAGGAGTTTTCCAGTTATGTCAACATTGATTACACAACCCTACTTGTTCAAGTATGTATTTATCTAGTTAGCTAGCAAGCTTTGCAGATCACACCAGTGCTTAACAACACAATTTCCAAACTACAATCTATGCAATCATATATTGTAGGTAAGAGTTGAAGAAAACAGAAAAATAACCACACAAGGCTTTGTTACAGATAACGAATAAGATTAAAACCATGATATTCCCCAGGGTGGTACTGAATTTTCAGCTTTTAAAGATGTGAGTCTACTTTCAAAGGCTAATTTAAAGATTTTTGTCAATCCCACTGTTTTTTTTTAGATTATAAATCTAAATAACCTTGAGCTTCCACAATGGATATCCTCCATCTGGATCTCTGTTAAAAAACCTTGTCGTCTTTGTTCCAGCACTCAGCAAGTACTCAGCCGGCAAACCTTGTGTTTGAGAAATGTAGCGTATCTGAGAGAAAAAAACAGAAAAACAAAATTGCAACTTTTTACCAATTCTAAAACTTCTGTAGATGACTTTAGTAAAACTTAAGTCTCATGCAGAAATTCACCCCTCCAACATATGCAGACAATTGCTATGCAACACAACACCATGTTACGTTCATAGCAGTCACATATTAACCCATCCATATCAGTATTGGTAGGTGTGACCACCAGGTTAACGTATAGATGAGTCTTCACTATGAGAACACTCTTATTCATATATTGTGGCACCAGAAACTGAGAATTCTGTGGTGCTCAAGTCACGTCCTGACTCCCTAAAGCCTGCCTACAAGGCACAAGTTCAGGAGTGCAGGAAAACTCTCCACTTAAGTGGATCTGTGCAGCTCTATAAGCAATCAAAAGCTTGATGCTATCCAGGACCGAGCTGCTCAATTTAATCATCACCTCAGTCACCAGTTTCAACATTCATTCTAACGCCGATTCACAGTAGTAGCAGTGTGCACCATTTACAAGATGTACTGCACCAAGCCTCCAAGGCTCCTCTGACAGCATCTTTCAAACCTGCAAACTCTACTATATACAGGGATTGGGGCAAAACACACATGAAACATCACATCCTGAAAAGGTCCTTAACAAGGCACACACTATCCTTTATAAAAAGATACTATCACTTTTCTTTCACGGTTACAGAGTCAAAAAATTGGAACTCCTTTTGTAACTGCACTGAAGGTGTATCCACATTACATGTATTGCAGCCATTCAAGTAGGCAGCTCACCAGCACCTTCTCATGGTCAAATGTGGAAGGGCAACAAATGCTGGTCTAGTCAGATAGAAGTAGGAAAGTTTGACCAAGGAGGAGGGGAGGAAGCAGATGGGTCTAACTTTGTAGAAATGAATCCACGAGTTTATCCTACTCTTCAGAAACAATTAATTTGAAAATCAATGTGACTAATTAACAGAAGGGCTCTGTAACAAAAGTCAAATGTTAAAGATAACTTTTTAAAATTGTACTCAGGTGGTAATCTTAATTGGGGATTCACTTGTGCTGCTTTGAGCTTGGAGGTGCAAATTTGCTTGTACCTCTGTAAAGATTTGCACTAACTCTGTCCTTCACCACCCTGGCTTTCTGAAAGAGGTGAGGCACACGTTTTTAAAAGGAAATATGAAAAGAACAGGGGAAAACAGCTTATGGAATCAGTTGTTTGTGGAGAAAAGAACCACACTATTATCTCTACGCGCAAAAGGTGATCCTGCAATCCTGCAGTGTGGTGCGGTTCAGCCACATCTTTCTTGGTCTGTAAGAACTGATTGCACACCAATTTCATTCAAGTTTGCACCCTTGGACTTGAGAAAATAAACGAAATGCTGAAAGACAAGGACTAAAGGTCTTCTTTTTACAAAAGCATTATAGTTAAAAGGTGAGGATTTAGTTGAACAAAGTCAATAACAACCGTGAAAAATACTAATCAATCATCTGTTTTTGTTGGAATGGCATGTGCAAGAAATAAATTTAATGGGGTCATGGGGGGGTGTGACATAGTAATGATGGATGATTCAATATTTCGCCTTCATTATTTAAATTTTTTCAATTTACTGTCTAGCAATTTGCAACTGATTATATACAAATATTGACTATCAACATTACCTGCAGCACCTTACAGTAGGCCGCTAGTTATCGATTTCTCAGCAGAAAGCCTTATGCAAATAATAGCAGTCATTTGTTGCTTCATGCACACACCAGTCTTGTGCTAATCAACTGAGACAAAAACACGTCTGTTCCAATATCCACACCAATTTACTGGTGTAAAACATCCCCAGGAATGACAGTACTAATCACAATAAACATTTATCTCATTTTTGGGCTCTCAGTTCATGTATAATTCATTTCAGAGGCAGGGATATCTATGTGACAAAAGTGATCTGCATGTGTAGATTCTAGACAACTAGATCAAATTTACGCTTTGGTACTTCATGCTTGTATTTTTAATTCGTAAGAAAAACTGTGGACCCAAGCAATAAACTCAATCAACCTTCGAGGTCACAGTAGCAAATCATTAAACTTCAGACTGATATCTTCAAAATATTATGGATTGAAGTCACTGAAAAAGCTGTGTAAAAGCAAGAACAAAAAGTTAACCACCATACTTCCAGTAGGTTCACCAAAAGGTCAGTTATTATAAATGGGGTGGTCTTCAATTTGAAGCTGAAGAATAGTTGAGTCAATTAAGCATCAATATGGAAGTAACAATATGTTATTAAACAAAGGAGCATTAAAAAACAAAATAAACTACTTTTACTTCAAGGTAAGAGAATAGAGGATTCTATTTTCAACATAACGTATCAAATCAGATTTCAACTGGAGTAGAAGTAGTAATGCTACAAATGGTCTGAATATTTGCTAACCAGAGAAAACACTGTCATTTAACATTAATTTTTTGCTGTCTGAGTTTGGAGGCGCAATCCCACTTAAAATAATTGGTTTGTTATCTGAGCAAATAATTCACACCATAATCTGACCAAAACCTAAAAGCAATCGCCAACTTATAAATACATGGATTGCCTAATTAAATGTAAATATGTACACTAACTGTTAACACAAGTGAACTACCCATGTATTTCTCCATGAAAGAAACTCTGGTCAATAAATGCAGAGCATTTACTTCTAAGGACCTATATCTTCTTAGGCAATGCTCGTGGTCTTTCAAGCTAAAACTGAGTTCTCAGGCAACTGAAGAGTCCAATACACAACTAACAGGTGGGGCAGATTATGAGGTACCTGGACTGCACTCTGTTCTTGGTCGAGTCTCGACTTCTGCTGGTTGTTGGCAATGAGGCACAAGTTATACAGAACTTTCACAGATGCTTTCCTTCAGGTAATCTTGGGTCAGGGTTTCCCAGGTGTCGATGGACATGTTACACTTCAAGGATATTCTTGAAGCATTTCCTCTACCCTTCTAGGGTTCATTTGCCAAGTCAAAGCTCTTGAGTAAAATTTCATTTCACAGTCTCATGGCAGGCATTCAGACAATGTTGACAAACTAGTAGAGCTGATCAAGCACAGTTGATACTTTGATGCTGGGGACGTTGGCCTAAGCAAGAATACTTGATATTGGTGCACCTATCCCACCAATGGATTTGCAGAATCTTGCACAGGCAGCACTCTAAGCAATTCTCCAGGATTTTGAGGTGTCTGTTATACATAGTTCAGTTCTCAGGCACACAAGTAGT
The DNA here is from genome assembly GCF_030684315.1 of Stegostoma tigrinum. NCBI lineage: Eukaryota > Metazoa > Chordata > Chondrichthyes > Orectolobiformes > Stegostomatidae > Stegostoma > Stegostoma tigrinum. Next base: position 39,926,945 of record NC_081374.1, on the reverse strand, counting down.
GCACACTTCTACTGCTCTGTATGTCATAAGCTTGCTGCTGGGTGACCAAAAGCTGAACTGGCACACCGAAGGTGACGATGAACCTTTCTAATGTTTGCCCTTGTTGACAGTAGACTCCCAAGGTATGGAAAGTAGTCTGTGCAGTGTGGTATGATGGGGCAGTTTGAGTAGGGGACCTCTGTCTTACAAATGTTTCATGTAAGACATATGCTCTCATATGCCTCGGTCAGTCATCGAGTTATAACAATAAGAAAGTTCAAGGATATGGGAAACCATTTTGATGTGCAGGTTCAGTCTTGTTCAGTGTTTACATTATTGTATGTGCTAACACCACCACGTTCTTTGATCAGAACCTTTAAACTTCAAAGTAGAATTCTTGCCCTTCTGAGCATTCTCCTGTTTGGAAATAAGTGCTCTCAAGCACAAACCTGTAAACCAATTACACATTTTCCACTCAGTGTTTCAGAGATGGCGTAAGCATGGCTGAATAATTACAGTCCTTTTCAATACCGCATCAAATGCTGAAATAGCAACTATCATGGTAGTGCCATAGTAGATCATCTATAAAATCAAACACAGATAATAGACCAACAAGTTCTTGATGTTCATGAAAAAGTACAGCAGCAACAGTTACACACCAACGCTGGTTAAAGAACATGTGTTTTTTTCACTTGAAGGTGATACACATGACAAAGTAGCAGCTGAAGGAAACATTATCAACCAATTTTTGGATTGTTTAAAAAGAAAATGAAATACATGTAAAATGTGTATGAGACCAATCACCTTAAAAACATGAAAATGCTTGACTTCAAGAGAAAGTGCACAAGAACTAAAAAGTAATATAGATGCTGGAAATCTAAATTAAAAATAAGCGTGCTGGAAAAATTCAGCATCTATGAAGAAAGAAATGGAATTCATGTGTCGAGTTGAATCCAACTCTGCAACCAAACCAGAAACCTCCAGCATTTTGTTTTTATTTAAAGAGCTAAAAGACACCTGCAGCTAAACAGCCACCAAAGATAACTTCCCCGCATGCAGAACATGACAGTTTTGAAGTAAAGCCCATTAAGTTGTAAACTAATCACTCAAGAGACTGCAGAATTCCCCAGCACATAATTGGGCAGCAGAAAAAGGGGAATTCACAAACCTGAAAACAGGCAGTGTACCAAATGATTCCCAACTCAGTGCTAGGCAGAAGCTCAATGTTACCAACTTTCCCATTGAAGCCAAGTTCAAAATATAAAAACCCTCAGCCAACTTTCACACAACTCTTGCAATTGATGCAGAAATAGCATCCTTCCTGATGATTATAAGTAACAACATGTCACTTCTAACCATTCTCAGTTGGAAGGAAAATTACTCACTTGCAACTCCTGTCTGCTTTCTGAGGCAAATTCGATCTTGTCATTTATTGCCTGTTTCTTCTGCTGTCCCTTATCCAGCTCTCGCAATGCATGATGACCACCCACAATTGCTCCACACCACAAACCTATCACTGCTCATCCCCTAAATGCCAGTCTTTCCCTGCTCTCAGTCTTTTTTCTCTTTCTCATTCCGTGAGCTTTCTCCGGTTTCCTGTTGCTTGTACACACTCAACAAAAGGGAAAGAGAAAGACAGGGGATTTGTACAACAAGAATAAATATTTTTAAAAATCAATATTTCTGGGAAGTGGAAAGACAGTGAAGGCAATGAGCACAGGAGTGATAGGTAAATACATATGCTGACATGCAGGGATTTGGGTGCGTTTAAGGTGAAGAAAAGTTGGGATGGCAGAAAATGTCACATTTAGAGGCATCAAAAGCGTAGAACACAGAACATTACAGCACAGTACAGGCCCTTTGGCCCTCGATGTTGTGCCGACCTGTCACACCGATCTGAAGCCCATCTAACCCACACTATTCCATGTACGTCCATATGCTTGTCCAATGATGACTTAAATGCACTTACAGTTGGCGAATCTACTACCGTTGCAGGCAAAGCGTTCCATTCCCTTACTACTCTCAGAGTAAGGAAACTACCTGACATCTGTCCTACATCTTTCACCCCTCAATTTAAAGCTATGCCCCCTCGTGCTCGCCGTCACCATCCTAGGAAAAAGGCTCTCCCTATCCACCCTATCTAACCCTCTGATTATTTTATATGTCTCAATTAAGTCACCTCTCAAACGAAAACAGCCTCAAGTCCCTCAGCCTTTCCTCATAAGACCTTCCCTCCATACCAGGCAACATCCTAGTAGATCTCCTCTGCACCCTTTCCAAAGCTTCCACATCCTTCTTATAATGCAGTGACCAGAACTGCACGCAATACTCCAAGTGCGGCTGCACCAGAGTTTTGTACAGCTTCACCATAACCTCTTGGTTCTGGAACTCGATCCCTCTATTAATAAAAGCTAAAACACTGTATGCCTTCTTAACAGCCCTGTCAACCTGGGTGGCAACTTTCAAGGATCTGTGTACATGGACACCGAGATCTCTCTGCTCATCTACACTACTAAGAATCTTACCATTAGCCCAGTACTTTGCCTTCTGGTTACTCCTACCAAAGTGCATCACCTCACACTTGTCTGCATTAAACTCCATTTGCTACCTCTCAGCCCAGCTCTGCAGCTTATCTATGTCTCTCTGCAACCTACAGCATCCTTCATCACTATCCACAACTCCACCGACCTTAGTGTCGTCTGCAAATTTACTAACCCATCCTTCTACGCCCTCATCCAGGTCATTTATAAAAATGACAAACAGCAGTGGACCCGACACTGACCTTTGCGGTACACACTAGTAACTGGTCTCCAGGATGAACATTTCCCATCAACTACCACCCTGTCTTCTTTCAGCAAGCCAATTTCCGATCCAAACTGCTATATCTACCACAATCCCATTCCTCTGCATTTTGTACAACAGCCTACTGTGGGGAACCTTATCGAATGCCTTGCTGAAATCCATATACACCACATCAACTGGTTTACTCTCATCTACCTGTTTGGTCACCTTCTCAAAGAACTCAATAAGGTTTGTGAGGCACGACCTTTCCTTCACAAAACCATGCTGACTATCCCGAATATGAAGGAAGTTTCAGCAGCACATAAACTAAGGCAGCAAGGTAGAGACAGCAGTGTTATAAAGTTATCATTGGTGGTTTTTGTAATGGAGAGTTTCAGGTCAGAGCATAAATGAAGAGTCACATTTGAGGCTGAGCAGTCAGCCAGAGATAGTGGTTGAAGGGCACACAGGGAAGTGGTGGCAAGGAAATTAATCTCTGGCAGGAGGTGAAGACACTAACTTTTATTTTTTTGTGTTAAATTTTTTTTGTTCATCAGCCATTGGAAACTGCAATATCAACCCAGCTTTGGATTAGGCATCCTACAGAGGCCACTCAGGGTTTTTTTTTAAACAATTAAAGGCTATTTATCTGTTTTTCTACTTTGTGCAGGGCAGAGTCAGTTAAGTCTGTCAACGGCTCATAACCATCATTGTCTCCACTAGAACTGGGAAAACTGGGCATATTTTATAAAAAAAACTAGTTGAGATAAGAATGACAGCCCTTGACATCATGGTCACATTCAGCTACGTGAGACATCACGGAGCGGTAGCAAAACTGGAATCAATGGATATCAGCGCACAAACTCTCTGGTGATTGGAGCTATATCTTTGCATATAGGGAGATGGTTGTAATTGTTAGAAGTCAGTCATCGCAGCTCCAGGACATCTCTGCAGGAGCTCCTCACGGTAGTTCCAAGGGGCAACCACCTCCCGCTGCTTCATCAATGATCTTCCCATTCATCATAAGATCAGAAGTGGGAATGCTTGCCTTTGATTGGACAATGTTCAGCACTATTTGTGACTCCTAAGATACCGAAGCAATCCATGTTCAAAGAGAATGTCCAGGCTTGGGTTGACAAGTGACAAACAACATGTGTGCCGCAGAAACATTAGGCAATGGCCATCTCCAATAAGAGGCCATCTAACCACTGTGCCGTGACATTCAAGCGTGTTACTATCACCGATCTCCAAGTATCAATATCCTGGGGATTACTATTAACCAGAAACTCAACTGGACTCACCACATAAACACAGTGGCTGCAGGAGCAGGCCAGAAGCTAGGAATACTACAATCAGTAACTCACCTCCTGACTCCTCAAAGCCTGTCACTAGCTACAAGACACAAGTCAGCAGTATGATGGAATACTCCCCCAGTTGCTTGGATGGGTACAGCTCCCAACATTCAAGCTTCTTGAGATGTTCCAGCACGAAGCAGCCCACTCGACTGGTACCACATCTACAAGCAGCCACTTCTCTCCACCGCTGATACTCAGTAGCAGCAGTGTGTACTATCTACAAGATGCACTGCAGAAATTCACCAAAGATCCCTAGACAACTCGTTCCAAGCCCACAACCACTTCCATCTAGGAGGATAACGGCAACAGGAACATAAAACACCAGTACCCACAATTTCCCCTCCAAGCCATTACCACTCTGACTTGGAAATATATCACTGTTCCTTCACTGTCGTTAAGACATAATCCTCGAATTCCCTGCCTAAGAGCATTGTGGGTCAACCTACTGCATGTAGACAGTGGTGGTTCAAGAAAGCAGCTCACCATCATCTTCTCAAGGGCTGCTGGGGACAGGCAATAATTACTGGCCATTCAGCAACACCCACGTCCCACAAGTGAATAAATGAACAAAATAAAGAAGCAGCTGTGTTAGCTCAAAAACATGCAAACCTAATGCCAACAGCCTTGCACTTCACAACCACACAGCTTCACACAACAGGAAAAATCCTAAAATCTAAATGAATTCTAAATCAGATGGTCAATATATCCATTAAGATATTATGGCATTTAGCACAAAACAAAGTATTTTCATGTATGGCGATATTTGAGCAATACTTATACACAAATATTAAAAATATCTGTTTTACAAATTGAGGTTTTTCCTACCTGATCATACTCTGATGCACCTGGATACAATGGCCATCCCAGAAACATCTCCGCAATAACACATCCTAGTGACCACATATCAATTGCTTCACAGAATCGTAACCCAAGAATAATTTCAGGAGCCCTGCAAAGAGGGAAATTTAAATAAAAATCAACAACCACTCACACATGATTGATATGCATTGGATTTTTTAAAAATCTGCATTCCAAATGCAATTCAATAGTTAGAAAGCATGACATTCAACATTTCAAACTTCCTACTATAATTTCTACTGCCATTACATAAAACACAGGTAGGCAATGGCAGAAATCAAATAGAACAAAATTTTGAAACATAATTTAAATGAAAGGCAATAAATGTCCATAAAGTTCTCAAGAAGATAAAATTTAACTTTGGAAAAAATTGGGGCTGGCCAAATAGCACTGTACGTGTTTATGCCAGAGCTCCATAGACATTTCAATTGAAAAGCTGCTGCTTAATCAGAAACCATAAACATTCATCAGTCTTTGTTGAAAGTATTATAAATTACAAAATTAAATTCACTTAATACACAGAACATTCTTCACAAAACATTTTCTGAGATTATATATAGGGCTATTACTGTCCAGCTAACTACCATTTTAATTTCCTTGATGTTATCATTCCAGTATTTACTCTATCAGTATCTGCACCAAGCAATTCCTCATCTTGGTCGATATTAACCTTCATCTCATTCCACCTCTCTCCAGAGTTCTCTGCTTTCCTACTCTCCCTTAACCTCAATTGCTTCGCCGCCATATGAACACATCAACCTATATTCACGACCATCTCATATTTTTGCCAGCTCAGTTATGCACCAAAAGATCTAGGTGGTTCACAAAACAGTAATGGCCCTCCTCTCATCTGTGAAATATGCTGACTATCCCAGGATCATCTGAGAATACAAAAGTAGAAAGAGCATGAGGAAAGGGTGGAAGATTCGGGGCAAAGGAGAGGGGAAGTGGGGCAGGGAGAGTATATGTGTGAAATTGGTTGCTGGCATGTGCATCAGTAAGCAGGTGACATTTAAGTTATTACAAAACATCAAGGGAAAAATGGGGAATTCTTCTTACAAACAGATAGATCTGATCTGGAATGCGCACAGTTAAAAAAATGGCAGATGCAAATTCCATTGCAGTTTTCCAAACATGGATTAAGTATAACTGGAAACTGAAATATTTACTTGGTTATGGACAAACAAAAGAGCAATGAACATCACCATTAAATCAATCACAAAGTCAGCACAGAAATAGTGCTTTTTCTTTAGTACTGTAAGATCCTGATTTGCCATACAACATCGGTTTTTTTTCATTGACCATTAATTCAACTTCAAATGTACTTGCTTTACACTATCATTACAAAGTAGCCAAGAAACCCTAGTAATAATGAAACGATTACCCTGATGCACTTAAGGAAGGTGTGTCTGGTTAGCACGCAAAAACAATATTTTTCATTGCACCTCTGTACACGTGACAATAACAAATTTCAATCAAAAATTTATATCAGCCACCAAAAAATTACAGCAAAATGCACTCTTCAACTCAATTAGTCTTGCACCAATTCAAGTCATACGTTAAAATAAAAATTCAAGACCATATTTAAATGCACTTAATTCAGAATATAGTGTATTTTATAAATACAGAAACAATGGGAAGGAGTGGTGGTAGATCCAAAATTAAAACATTGGCACAATTAAGGTTTTTTCATCTTTCCAAACTCTTTCTTAATAAGCATTCTTACAAAAAGAAGAAATTTCCAATAAAGAATGTTAAGTTGCCAGCATAGGGAAAATTGTGTACAGTTTACAAATCATGACCATTACTTGCATTATGTACACTGCTAACATTATCTACCATCACACCAAAAATCTCATTCAGCAGCAAGTCCTCTGGAATCCAGATGGTTTCAAACCAAATAAAAATTAGCTTCCAAGCTTGCAAAGATGATGGTGAGGTGAAAATTAGAATGTGCGTTTCAGACACATATCAATGAAGGATGTATTCATTATTTACGAGAACAACCTTGTAAGAAGTTTCAGGGCGGACTGTTTGAGGGTCCTGTTCTCAATAAGAAAGCATGCAATCTCATTTGTAACGTTGTTACAGGTTATTTTTATCAATGCTCATATGTTAATTTCTGGCCAGTCACATCTCATGGCTGTCAAATGCAACTTTAATTTACAGGTTTTTTTTGAACCAAAAAGGCAAATTTATACAGTGCTTGAAATAAATATTTTACAATGGAATAAAAAAAACTAAGTTATATTATCAACACACTTGCACGTTACAAAGGGGAAAAAAGAGAGTATTACATTTATTCAAAATCACATTATTTATGAATACTATCCCAATAAAAGCTGGTATGGTAATAATACATTGACCATTCTTGTACCGAAATTACTAAATTATACAGTATTTTTTTGTCCCAGTCAGTGACTGGTCCAGTAGAATTCAAACAAATGGAAGACAGTAAAAGAAATGCTGGCATCTACTGATCCTAGGGAAAGGTATAGTATATAAGTACAAGAACACGTTTGGAAGGATCAGTTCATTTCCTAACACTACACTGTAAACTAATTAATGAACACTTCAAAAGAAGTCTAGATCACATTTATTTCTAAAGTGGTTTTGAATGTCATTCAAAAAAACTAAGCACTGCAAATGTGTTTTCAAATTTTTTGAAACCTGCAATTTACATTATCTTGATAGTTAAACTTTCACTGAGGATCCTAAAAGACACAGGAAGGCAAAAACAGTGAGAATTCCATTTTTAAATAGCTGAAAGCATGGCTGTTAATGATGGAGAAAAACAAGGAGGAGAATAAGTTGAAAAGTCATTGCGAGGAAGTGAATCCACAAAACCCTGCAAACCAGGGTAATCCAAAGTAGGGGTCAGGATCCCAAGTGGAGCGACACACTAAAAGTGAGACCATGGGCCCTGAGATAGTAATTAGCCTAACTGAGTCTAACCATATTATAACAATTGCACCCCAGCCAACCCGCTTAAGTCCCTACACTCCTCATTCTATCTGAATTACAACAATTTTTAAGCCTCAAAATAGAGCTACAGAGCAGAAGTTTCAAAAGTACAGACTTACAAAGATAATTTTAAGTTTGAGGCATGTGGGGCAGTGAGAGTGAAGACACTGAAGTTAGGTCAACAAAACAGGGTGAAGACTGAGCTCCGTTTAGTATGGGACAGAAACTGGATTGATTTTGGATGAGCTGATCACTAAGGTAAGAGTGAGAAACAAGGAGACCAATGGAAGAAGAATGGAGGTGAGAAAGGTATTATGAGGAAGTACTATTGTACAGACCACTTTTTCAACGGACTTTTCCCAAATTGGAAGCGCTACAGATACAACATGTGCATTCACAAATTTATTCAATGCAGCTTGTGGCAATGCACTAGGCAGAATATCCAGTAAAAATAGGAGTCCATTATATTCAGTCAGTTCAACATATAAAGCAGAGGAGCAAAGTGCTAATATATTAATGCATAATGGCTCCTGAAGAAGTGTTGGACTTTGATGTAAACATCAGAGCAATCACAACAATAATCCACAGAAACAACACTGCACTCTTTTGAAAAAAAAAGTTAGTTAAGTATTTCCGCGCACTTTGTTGTTATATGAATCCAAAACATCTTTATCACGACAGTAAGGTCATTTTTCTGCTAATGTAGTAATTCTAATTCTAATTTTATGATCATGGAAACAGGAAAATCTGGAGTACTAAAGAAGTACAATTCACTGCATTTAACAAAGAAAACTATCATACGATAAAGCATAGTTGAAGACATAACTACTTATATTAAATATTTTAAGCATCTGGGCCATTGAAGATTGTTAAACCTTTGAACACGTGCATTATAAACTGCATAGGAAGTGGTGTTGAGGATCAAGGGCTTGCTAATCGTTCCTTTAAAATCAGTAACCATAGTGCTGTCTCCCTCCTCAGCTTTCTTAATGTCAAAGCAGTTCTACAGTATTTGCTCATGAATTCAACTGTGTTAAATACTTCGTTTTTAAGTACTTTGACCATCACCAATTTAGTATGGCACAAACAACCCATTTCTTATTTAACAAAATAGAATTTGCGCATACTGAATGTTTTTGTTTTAAACTAACATCATTTTAAATTATGATGCAATCAAAACAGGTAATGTCCAGCAAAAACATCATATGTAATAATAACTTCAGTGTCAAAATTTGAGCAACTGAGCCAAAATATTGAAGCAATTCTTCAGTAAGCATAATTGTCATTGACAAATAATTGAAGTTGCATTTCAAAATTACTTTGTAAATAACACTATTTGAATGACATGAAAAATTGGTTAGCTTTCTTTCTCCTTTGCCCTTCATCTCCTAATTGCGCCAATCCTCAATACAGTACAACAGCAAGCAGTGAATGTTAACTGCCATATCAGAGTATCAAATAACTCCCTTCCCTACACTATGAAAACTTAAACAAGAAAAGATCTCAGATTCCATAAACAAAATAAACTGGCCAACCTTTCCATTCAAATTACACAGGACTACCTTGCAGAAACCCTTTTCCAAAATCAAACTTAATCCAAACTGGAGGGAATTGTTGATGGCAATTTGTCAACTTACAACTCTTAACCCTTGGAGTTCATAAGTTGTATGATTAAGGACAGTTTAACTTGAGAAGGAAAAGGTATTTTTCAAGGATTTTTGAACGGGCAAGAACTTCATAAATCCAGGAAATAACGAACAGAAAATTTGAAAAATAATTTAAATTGGAGCAAAGATGAAAATAATTGCACAATTTTAAATATTTATACCAATAATGTGTTTGCTTAAAGTGGGTCACAGATGCGACACTCCTATGTTAGTAGCAGCTATACATTAGAACATACAAAGGTATAGCAATCGACACTTTCAAACGTCAAATTTTTCTGATGAAGGGTCTCGGCCCGAAACGTCAGCTTTTGTGCTCCTAAGATGCTGCTTGCCCTGCTGTGTTCATCCAGCCCCACACTTTGTTATCTTGGGGACAAGCTGGGCTGGTTTTGGGATGCAGTGGGGGGAGGGGACGAACTGGTCTAGTTTTGGGATGCAGTAGAGGGAGTGGGAATTTTGAAGCTTGTGAAATCCACATTGATACCAATGGGCTGCAGGGTTCCCAAGCGGAATATGAGTTGCTGTTCCTGCAACTTTTGGGTGGCATCATTGTGGCACTGCAGGAGGCCCAGGGTAGACATGTCGTCTAAGGAATGGGAGGGGGAGTTGAAATGGTTCGCAACTGGGAGTTGCAGTTGTTTATTGCAAACCAAGCGTAGGTGTTCTGCAAAGTGATCCCCAAGCCTCCACTTGGTTTCCCCGATGGAGTGCAGACCAAAACGGGTACAGCGGTTGCAGTATACCACATTGGCTGATATGCAGGTGAACATCTGCTTGATGTGGAAAGTCTTCTTTCGGCCTGGAATGGGGGTGAGGGAGGTGGTGTGGGGGCAAGTGTAACAATTCCTGCGGTTGCAGGGAAAAGTGCCGGGTGTGGTGGGGGTGGAGGGGAGTGTGGAATGGACAAGGGAGTCACGGAGAGGGTGGTCTCTCCGGAAGGCAGACAAGGGTGGGGATGGAAAAATGTCTTTGGTGGTGGGGTTGGATTGCAGATGGTGAAGTGTCGGAGGATAATGCGTTGTATCCGGAGGTTGGTGGGGAGGTACGTGAGGACTCGGGGGGATTCTTTTTTGGTCGTTATTGCGGGAATGGGGTGTGAGGGATGAGTTGCGGGAAATGTGGGAGACACGGTCGAAGGCGTTCTCAACCTCTGCCGGGGGGGCGGTGGCAAGTTGCAGTCCTCGAAGAACGAGGACATCTGGGATGAGAGAGAGTGGAATGCCTCATCCTGGGAGCAGATGCGGCAGAGGCGAAGGAATTGGGAATAGGGGATGGAATTTTTGCAGGAAGGTGGGTAGGAGGAAATGTATTCTAGGTAGCTGTGGGAGTCGGTGGGCTTGAAATGGACATCGGTTTCTAGGTGGTAGCCTGAGATGGAGGCAGAGGGGTCCAGGAAGGTGAGGGATGTGTTGGAGATGGTCCAGGTGAACTTGAGGTTGGGGTGGAAGGTGTTGGTGAAGTGGATGAACTGTCCAAGCTCCTAGCAGGAGCATGCGGCGGCACCAATACAGTCATCAATGTAACGGAGGAAGAGGTGGGGTTTGAGGCCAGTGCAGGTACAGAACAGGGATTGTTCCACGTAACCTACAAAGAGGCAGGCATTGCTTGGGCCCATGCGGGCACCCATGGCCACCCCCTTTGTCTCTAGGAAGTGGGAGAAGTCATGATCCAGGGAGCGGTAGGAAGAGATGTCGGAGAGTTGGCATCTGGCCTCAGCGATGTAGAGGTCAGTGCACATACTACAACTGCGCCTCCCTTGTCTGCGGGTTTTACGGTGCGGTTGGGATTGGAGTGGAGGGCTGCACATTCTGCGGGGGAGGGGCTGGAGTGGGTGAGAGGAGTGCAGAGGTTGAGGTGATTGATGTCTCGATGGCAGTTGGAGATGAAGAGGTCGAGGCAGGGTACACTTCAACTGGGGATGGGGAAGGGAAATGGAGGATGGGGTGGATACTATGTAAAAGTGTATGGCTAACCTGGTACAGCATGAATATGTGAACAAGGCAAGAGGGGTGGACAGGACTGAAAGTAAATCAGAACAAAGCGAACAGAGGTTAGGAAAGACACAGATACAGCTTATGATAGCACTATCTCTTACAACTGAGATAACTTCTAAGTATTAAAACAAACCTTCAAATTTATAATTAGAACCAAAAGAACTGTGGATGCCGTAAATCTGGAAAAATAAAGTTACTGGAAAAGCCCAGCAGGTCTGGCAGCAACTGTGAAGGAAAAAACAAAGTTTACGTTTCCAGTCCGGTGACCTTTCCTCAGATTTTCTTTTCAATTTATATACTTAAATATTGTTGACAGAATCTTCGCAAAACAAAGTTCAAGTACACAGTGATACCATGCAAAGCTAAAATGAAGTGAGAGCGCTACTGGCTATACAGCAGCAGGTAGTGAATAGTAAGAGAAGGAACATAAGTCTTTAAAAAATAATTAAAACAAACACACTGCTTTTTGCACACAAGTTCAAGTGATGAAGGGAACTAGGATAGTACAGAGATCAAAATTGTAATGATTATATTTCTAACTTGAATTGAAATTGTTGCTTTTAACCTGTGATATTCAGATCTGCAGGATAATAGCAACTTTGTAAATTGATCCCACAGGTTAAAAGGAATTCCACAGCATTCAGGACATACTCTGTTCTGCAATGGCAAATTAGATCAGACATAGAACCTACAATTGTGATGCTATAGATATGGATGGGCAATGACAGCAAATATACTGAGATTGAGGATTCAGAAATTGGTACGCATCCACAACGAAAGATGTCGATGTCATCACTGCATGCAATACAGACAACATTCATCTCGACATCACCAAGGCAGTAGATATGCAAAGCTAAGTACAAAAATAATGGACTTTCAGTATTTGGGACAGCATATTTAGGAATAAATCCCAAGTTGGAAACAAAAGTAACTTACCATGGTCACTTTTAATTATTTTTATGCATCTAAACAATGCCGAATACCAAACCACTCACATAGGCATTATCCACCTTTAAATTGACATTTAATATTTCCTAATAAATCTAAAAAATTAGATGCTTTCCTTTCAAAAACAATACAACTTCTCTTTCTGCATTAATCTTAGAATCTGAAGTCAAGTATACTTCACAGACGTAGTTTCAACCCCACGCAGACACAATGTTGAAGACTGGGTTTGGTCACAAGTCTGTACTAAAGCACAGTTGACCAAATGGCTTCTTCCACTCTTGAAACTCCCAAGATTCGAAGACCAAAGATACAATCTGTCTGCCCATAATTAAACATAATTAGCACTGCAATGCAACACCCTATTTTTATGTAGCAACTTCAACATAAGCAAATGTCTTAAGGTGATTCACAGGAGAAGTAAAAAATTGAAGTATGACACAAAGGCAGAGAGACATAATGGGGGCAGCTGTAGAAACACAGGACAATCATTTCAACAGGAGTTAATAACCACTCCTACTTCATATTCAAAATTTTATTTTTTCTCATATTTTTGTTATACTTTTGCATTACAAATTCCTATGTCCACAATGATAATGGAAGCACCTTAGGTTAACTGGTCATGTAATAATCACTCAGGAGAGGTACTGCAATGTCATCAACTCAGTTGTACACTGAGGGGCAGGACTAATTAGGTACATTCAATTACATGAACTGCATTTTACATTGAATACCAAAATTTAGGGGAAAAGAATAATTTTCCTTATATATATCAAAACAAAAAGTTGGAGTAAACTGTATTCATAACGATCCCAGCTACCAGCTAAAATAGTACTGTTCGTCCACTTCTGCAATCACTAAGATAGCTCACCAATTTATGGAAGGCAATAACTTAACATTAGTTAGATATTTTCCTAAAATGTGTTCCAGGTGAATGACACTGCGCACTGGACTGCCAGTGGGAAGCAAAAATAGCACACACGTTCAATGCCATTACTCCAAATTGTTCTAAACACTACGCTCTGCTAACATTCTACCACATACTCCTTCTTCCCACATCCCCCAGTCAAAACTATCGCACGTTCCAATAACAACAGAGGCCTAGATACCAGTCACTTTCAAACAATGTGAACTCAGCTCAGAATACTGAAAAGCATCATTACACACAATCTTTGTCAATTCAACCAAGATAGTACAGAGTACACCAGTACAGCAGCCCAGACTTTGCACTAAAAAAGAACTCTAAACATTCCAGAGAGAGAGAGAGAGTTAGGACTAGTGCTGCTTTTAGATGTAAGAAAATTTTAAATGGAATGATGAGTCTTGAATTACTATCAAACTTATTTTTTAAAATTGCATTTTTTCAGAATTTAGAAAAATTAGAACTTTGCCTCCTCTTAAATCTTTACCTTTTGATTCTGCCTTTTCCTCTCAACTCCCTTTTGTTTTCTAATCATGATTTTCAATTAATTAAATACTCTAATTTAGTGCCATAGTGACCTGCCTCAGAGAAGGTCCTCTGTTCATTTATTCAAAATCTAGCACTTTTCTAATGTCTTCCTCACACGTGCTTAAAAGGAAATCCAGATTTTCAGTGCCAACTGTAAGTGGCCACAGTTCCTCAAGATTCGAGCTCCCCAGTCATCAACAATGAAAATTCACTGGTTCTACTGTTGGCCCTGAGTCTAGGAGCCTAACCTGGGTTTGTGGTATCTCACAAAAAGGAAAGAGAACACAATCCCAGGTCTCAAATACCTTGCTACCTCATTCTAATTTATGTTTTGTGGCTTAGACTCTTGTCTCAATCGTGTTTCTTTAATCAGATTGGTTGAAGAACCCCACAGGTGCTCACCCAGGCCCCAGATGCCCAATGACAGAGTTCTAAATTGGACCAGATGACAAAGATAACCATACACAGTCTTTTGGGGCTGTAAGAGCAGTGTTATCATAGTGCTATCATAAGCTGTATCTGTGTCTTTCCTAACCTCTGTTCGCTTTGTTCTGATTTACTTTCAGTCCTGTCCATTCATTCTATCACTGACCACCTTGTATTGAACAATCAATAGAAGGAACTGCACTGCAACTTAAATTGGATGCAAATCAGGACTGCTTTGGATTCTCAACATCCCAGATTCTTTTCTCCCTATGGCAGGTATACAACCCAATTTAAACACCTGAGACGATCACAGGTGAGAGTAAAGTATTGACACACACCTATTAAGATCACACAATCACTTAGGCTACAACACTTGCAGCTAACCAATTATTTGATCTAAATAGCTATAGCTCTAAAAGCAAATAACAGCTACACATTACATATAAATTTAGCATTTAAAATCTTACTTTGTTCATCAAGAAATAAGCACTACATATCACATTCTTCTTGTCAATACATTTTCCATGTCTGTATTTAATGACATTCAACTGGGCAGAGTGTAATGTCATGATGCCTCCTGCTTCAGTTATTGCACACCTCACAGATAATTCAACGTTGCCACCCTGTACTGTTTTAAAAAATCAACAATGCATCTCAACTGAACACAGAAACATTATTTTGTTACATGTGTGCTCTTTTAGGTGAGATACACTTATTCTAAGCCATTCAAATCATTCGGCCGATACATGATAAATTCAACCATTCAACAACATAGCTGCACACAGAGTTACTCGGGATGAAAATACCATAATTACAATTTATTATCTCTTATTCCAATCCAGTGAAAGTCAACTAACTTTGCTTTGATTTTTTTATAACATGTTGAAGGAGTTACAGTGATCATTATCAACTTGCTTTATGTGGTCAGGAACCAAGAAACTCCACTATTTACATACATCTATCATTGGCTTCTGTTGAGATATTTAGTCTGAATACAAACCTCAAAGAATACATGGCCTGAATACATAATGCCTGTCTCTCTAGTTTATGCCAGGCACCCACCAATTAAGACAGAACAGAAAGCTGCACATTTTCTGCATTAATTGTTCCTATCAAACAAGCACAGAAACTAACTACACAAGCAGTAGTTAAGAGTATAGTGGTAGGAAAGGGGAGGTGGTGGAGAAGGAGAAGTAACTGAACAGAAACTCTTTAATCTGATATTAAGCCATATTGCTGCATTTGACTAGTGTCAGAACGGATGCTAACATTAGGAAAAATATTCCATCTCTACACAATTATCACAATGACCAACATAAATTTGTTTAGTATTATTTCTGTTCATTGAACTAGTGTTTTATAATGGCTTAGTCCATGTGAAGTAAAATTTGTTGCATCGATCAAGCTTCAATATGACGTGCAGATTGATACGAAATTAACATCACTAGGTTCCGGACATTTGAAGAGAGAAAGAATAGAATCATACCAATTTCTGTTGAATCATTTACACACAAGACAAAGTAATTTGAAGAATTTGAGAAACTACTGACTTTACGCCAGGTTTTAGTATTCACTGAAATTAGCAGTTTGAGTGCACTAACACTCAAATCAAGTAAACAACACCTCTTACGAGAGAAAACTAAATTGCCGACGCTGCAAGTTTCTTTCCAGGCTTCTCATTCCACCCGAAATTCGACACCCAGGCCTCTGTCTACATCACCCTTAGAAAGTGCGGCAGCACAACCTGGAAAAAGCCTTCCAGTTTTCCACCCCACAACATTAAACTATTCGTTTACGTGGGGGAATGAAGCAAAGGAATCAAATGTGTCCTCCAAACAAAAGAGCAGTCCAGTGCACTGAACAAAGTTTTCATTTGGTAAGATGCAATGCAACTTATAAATCATACAAGACACATCAGTTACAAACAGGAAAAATAGTGAGCAAATAGAACACACTTAGATGGTTCCAGCCCTGGTTCAAGTCTGGTGCTGAACTTCTGAACATAAGCAGCAAGAAGTCACAAACCATTCAATGATCAATACAAATCAAACTGTAATTTTACAAAGCGACTTTACTCCACAATGTACCTGCACTTTCTACACTTCTGTAAAAGTGGCCTCCCAAATTACTGTATGTTGAAACAGTCTGTGTGAATGATTACATTACTTAAGCAGACACGTGCAAAGTTGAAATTCGCAACATGTTGCTCTACTTTATGAAGGAGCTGGGTGAAACATCAAATAATAGCCAGACAACTTTTTCTTAAAATATGATAAAAAGGACCAAATAGTCATCTAGTGCAGAAACTTAATACCAGCACTAGAAAAACACATAACTAGTACACTGTTTTGATATTCCACAGATTATAAACAAAGGCACTTCCAGCAGAGATTGCACTGGGAATTCGGGCAAAATGAACATGTGAGAAGGCAGCTAAAAAATTAACAGAAAGCTAAGTACAGCAACAGGGACACACCTACACACACAGGCAGAGTGAAAAGGGCACACGCACACAGGCAGAGCGACAGGGACACACACACACAGACACAGGCAGAGCGACAGGGACACACACACACAGGCAGAGCGACAGGGACACACACACAGACACAGGCAGAGCGACAGGGACACACGCACACAGGCACAGCGACAGGGGGACACACACATGGACACAGGCAGAGCAACAGGGACACACATACACACAGGCAGAGGGACAGTGACCCACACAGACACCCACAGGGAGAGCAACAGGGACACACACACACACACACACGCAGAGCGACAGGGACACACGCACACAGGCAGAGCTACAGGGACACGCACACAGCAGCAGGGACACATACACACACACAAAGACAGAGTGACAGGGACACACACACATGCATGCAGATAGAGCAACAGGGACACGCACAGGCACACAGACAGAGCGGCAGACACACACACACACACACACCCACAGGCAGAGCGACAGGACACAGACACAGGCAGAGCGACAGGGACACACTCATGCACAGACAAAGACACAGTGACAGGGACACACACACCCATGCACATGCACACAGGCAGAGAGAGAGAGAGAGAGAGAGACACACACACACACACACACACACAAAAGACAGAGCGACAGGAACACACGCATACAGGCAGAGTGACAGGGGCACACACACGCACAAAGACAGAGCGACAGGAACACGGACACACACACAGGCACAGTGACAGGGACACACATTCAATGACAGAGCGACAGGGACACACACACACACTCATGCAAAGAGAGCAACAGGGACACACACACACAGGCAGAGCGACAGGGGGACACACAGACACCCACAGGCAGAGTGACAGGGACATGCACACACGGACAGACAAAGCGACAGGGACACTCACACACCGACAGGCAGAGGGACAGGGACACACACACAGCGACAGGGACACACACACACACACACACAGGCAGAGCGACAGTGACCCACACGAAGAGCAACAGGGACAACACACTCGCACAGGACAACACACTCGCACAGCGACAAGGACAACACACTCGCACAGCAACAAGGACAACACACAGACACACACAGGCAGAGAAACAGGGACACACACACAATGACAGAGCAACAGGGACACAAGCACACAGGCAGAGCGACAGGGATACACACACACAGGCAGAGCGACAGAGACACGTACAGACACACACAAAGACAGAGGAACAGGGGCACACACAATGACAGAGCAACAGAGACACACACACATACATGTACACAGGCAGAGCGACAGGGACACACGCGCACACACATAGACAAGCAGACCGACAGAGACACGTGCACACATGCACACAGCCAGACTGACAGTGACACAGACGCAGAGCGACAGGGGCACACATGTGCATACAGGTAGAGCGACAGGGGCACACATGCGCACACAGGTAGAGCGACAGGAGCACACATGCGCACACAGGTAGAGCGACAGGGGCACACATGCGCACACAGGTAGAGCGACAGGGGCACACATGCGCACACAGGTAGAGCGACAGGGGCACACATGCGCACACAGGTAGAGCGACAGGGGCACACATGCGCACACAGGTAAAGCGACAGGGGCACACACACACAAAGACAGAGCAACAGAGACACGGGCACACACAGGCAGACTGACAGAGACACGTGCACACAAGCAGAGCGACAGTGACACACACAGGCAGAGCAACAGAGACACACACACACACAAACACAAACTCATACATGCAGAGCGACAGGGACACACACACATGCACACAGACAGTGCAACAGGGACACACAGCGACAGACACACACCAAGACGGAGCGACAGGGACACACACAAGTAGAGCGACAGGGAGACACACGCATACAGGCAGAGCGACAGGGTCACACACACGAACAAAGACAGAGCGACAGGGTCACACACACGAACAAAGACAGAGCGACAGGGACACACACACGAACAAAGACAGAGCCACAGGAACACGGACACACACACAGGCACAGTGACAGGGACACACACACAATGACAGAGCGACAGGGACACACAGACACACACACACACACACACACACACACACACACGCAAAGAGAGCAACAGGGACACACACACTCACACAGGCAGAGCGACAGGGCCACACACACACAGGCAGAGCGACAGGGACACACACGCATATGCACACAGGCAGAGTGACAGGGACACACGGACACAGGCAGAGCGACAGTGACACACACGGAGGCCCACATGCAGAGCGACAGGGACACACACAGACACCCACAGGCAGAGTGACAGGGACATACACACATGGACAGACAAAGGGACAAAGACACACACACACACCGACAGGCAGAGCGACAAGGACACACACACAGCGACAGGGACACACACACACACACACACACAGGCAGAGCGACAGTGACCCACACAGACACCTACACGAAGAGCGACAGGGACAACACACTCGCACAGCGACAAGGACAACACACTCGCACAGCGACAAGGACAACACACAGACACACACACAATGACAGAGCAACAGGGACACAAGCACACAGGCAGAGCGACAGGGATATATACACACACAGGCAGAGCGACAGAGACACACACACATACATGTACACAGGCAGAGTGACAGGGACACGCGCACACACACAGACAAGCAGACCGACAGAGACACGTGCACACAGCCAGAGTGACAGTGACACAGACGCAGAGCGACAGGGGCGCACATGCGCACACAGGTAGAGCGACAGGGGCGCACATGCGCACACAGGTAGCGCGACAGGGGCGCACATGCGCACACAGGTAGCGCGACAGGGGCGCACATGCGCACACAGGTAGCGCGACAGGGGCGCACATGCGCACACAGGTAGCGCGACAGGGGCGCACATGCGCACACAGGTAGCGCGACAGGGGCGCACATGCGCACACAGGTAGCGCGACAGGGGCGCACATGCGCACACAGGTAGCGCGACAGGGGCGCACATGCGCACACAGGTAGCGCGACAGGGGCGCACATGCGCACACAGGTAGCGCGACAGGGGCGCACATGCGCACACAGGTAGCGCGACAGGGGCGCACATGCGCACACAGGTAGCGCGACAGGGGCGCACACGCGCACACAAAGACAGAGCGACAGAGACACGGGCGCACACACACAGGCAGACTGACAGAGACACGGGCGCACACACACAGGCAGACTGACAGAGACACATGCACACACGCAGAGCGACAGGGACACACACACGCAGAGCGACAGGGACACACACACGCAGAGCGACAGGGACACACACACGCAGAGCGACAGGGACACACACACGCAGAGCGACAGGGACACACACACGCAGAGCGACAGGGACACACACACGCAGAGCGACAGGGACACACACACGCAGAGCGACAGGGACACACACACGCAGAGCGACAGGGACACACACACGCAGAGCGACAGGGACACACACACGCAGAGCGACAGGGACACACACACGCAGAGCGACAGGGACACACACACGCAGAGCGACAGGGACACACACACGCAGAGCGACAGGGACACACACACGCAGAGCGACAGGGACACACACATACACACACACAAAACTCATACATGCAGAGCGACAGGGACACACACACATGCACACAGACAGTGCAACAGGGACACACAGCGACAGACACACAGCAAGACGGAGCGACAGGGACACACACGCATACAGGCAGAGCGACAGAGACACATACGTGCAAAGACAGAGCGACAGGGACACACACAGGCAGAGCGACAGGGATTTGCGTACACATGTACACAGACAGAGCGACAGGGGCACACACACAAAGACAGAGCAGCAGATTCACACACAAAGACAGTGACAGGGACACGCACACAGGCAGAGCGACAGGGGCGCACACACACACAAAGACAGAGCGACAGAGACACGGGCGCACACACACAGGCAGACTGACAGAGACACATGCACACACGCAGAGCGACAGGGACACACACACGCAGAGCGACAGGGACACACACACGCAGAGCGACAGGGACACACACACGCAGAGCGACAGGGACACACACACGCAGAGCGACAGGGACACACACACGCAGAGCGACAGGGACACACACACGCAGAGCGACAGGGACACACACACGCAGAGCGACAGGGACACACACACGCAGAGCGACAGGGACACACACACACACACACAAAACTCATACATGCAGAGCGACAGGGACACACACACATACACACAGGCGGAGCGACAGGGACACACACACATGCACACAGACAGTGCAACAGGGACACACAGCGACAGACACACAGCAAGACGGAGCGACAGGGACACACACGCATACAGGCAGAGCGACAGAGACACATACGCGCAAAGACAGAGCGACAGGGACACACACAGGCAGAGCGACAGGGATTTGCGTACACATGTACACA